>NC_140944.1:57364954-57769061 GCF_014529385.1 Adiantum capillus-veneris | reverse complement strand
AAAATATTTTATTGAAGTCAATACCTTTCTTTTGAGAAAACCCTTTTACCACAAGCCTAGACTTGTACCTTTTCTTCCCACCTTCTTCTTCCTTAAGCTTATACACCCATTTGTTCTGAAGTGCCCTCTTACCTTTAGACAACTCAACCAACTCCCATGTTTGGTTGCAATGTAATGAGTCCATCTCCACTTGCATGCTCTTCATCCATTCTTCTTTGGATTCGTGTTGCATAGCTTCTTCGTATGATTCTGGCTCTCCAGAATCTGAGATCAAGAGATGGTTAAAGGAAGGAACGACCCTTTCTGGAGGTCTATTTGCTCTTGTAGATCTTCGGGGAATAGGTTGAGTCTCCTCATTTGGTCGACGTTGTTGCACATTGTCACCGTTTGCAGTCCTTGGGTCTTCACAGTTGGGGTTCTTCACCATCCTCAAGCTCCATGTACTCATCACCTGTTTCTTTTGTTTGTTTCTTTCCTAGTAATCTTTGTACATATTTTTTTTATTAAAAATTACATCCCTACTCCTAAAGATTTTACCATCTTCAGGATTCCATAGGTGATACCCAAAGTCACCTTCTCCATAGCCAATGAAGAAACACCTTTTGGACTTTGCATCTAGCTTTGATCTTAGGTTTCTATCTATGTGCATGAAAGCCTCACACCTAAACACTTTGAGAAATGCATAATTCACTGATTTACATGTCCATGCCTCTTTTGGAACTCCCCCATTCATGCCATTGAGGGTGACCCGGTTGATTAAGTACACAAACGGACTTACAGCTTCCGCCCAAAGCTCAAGCAGTAAGCCTACATGTAGCCGCATGCTTCGTGCTTGCTCCATGATTGTCCTATTCATCCTTTCTGAAATCCCATTTTGTTGAGGTGTCCTTGGGGTTGTCTTTTGCCTCCGAATGCCATTGTTAGCACAAAAGCTTTCAAAAGCTTGGCTGCAATATTCACCTCATTGTCGGACCTAAGGCATTTAACCTTGGTACCTACTTCATTCTCCACCAAGGTTTTCCACCTTTGAAATATGAAAAACACATCGGATTTATTCTTCATGACATAAACCCATGTTTTCCTAGTCGCATCATCTATGAATGTTACATAATACAATGAGCCACCAAGTGATGGTGTACTTGCAGGACCCCAAACATCAAAATGAACCAACTCGAGTTTTTTATTTTCTCTTTCATTTCCTGATTTTTGAAATTTTACCCTCTTTTGTTTACCATAAACACAATGTTCACATAATTCTAAGTCCACTTCTTTCAAACCTGGTAGAAGCTTCTTCGTTTGAAGGGTTTGCATTCCTTTGGCATTCATATGCCCAAGCCGATAGTACCACACCGACTGTCAACTTCCTAGCTATTGCACAAGTTGAAGATTGCGTCCTAACAGTACACAAGTAAAGTGTACCGACCTTTTCTCTCTTGGCAACCACCAAAGAGATCTTCCACCGTTTGCTTCCGAATGCAACGTTGTGACCTTCTGTAAGGTTTCCAGTTTTTGAAACCTCAGAAATTGTACAAAGCCTGATCAAATTAACTTGGTTGTTAAGAAAACACTGTAGAATGGTCCAACTATGGAAAATATTGCTATTTTTGGAACGGTAACTAGAGCTTTACTATGGTTAGAATTTTTCGGAACAGAATTCTGATAAAATGTGGAAAAGTTACGGGCTCAGAAAGGTTACACTATGAATTTAATTAGTTAAGTAAAACTGAATCGTTTCTGTAGTTATTACTGCTAAAGATTTTTTATCTTAAGGTTCTAGAAATTGCAGATATTTTCAAAATTAATCATTAAAAGTCAACAAACTAGCAAAAACTGTGTATCTGGGGGACTATGTGGGGTAATGATGAACTTTCCCATACTAGATTTAGTAGCAGAGGGCGCTTGTGGAGCTATAGGGCTACCTTAGGATGCAAGTTACTACCATATTCAGCCAGTGAGTGCCCAGAAACCTATAAATAGGACCCCTTGCTTCACAATTTCAGACAGATTGGGACCCTTGGCAAATTCTCTCTCATCTAAAGGGACCTCTTCTCATAAATCACTAGAGAGCAAACCTCTAGTTGGTTAATCAACGGTAATTAGCACTCACCCTTTTAATTAGTAAAACTATGTTAATCTATTTACATTTTCATAATTAATTGAAGATTAAACCTATTTATACTCTAAAATTCTCTCCTAATTCTAAATTCTCTGCAAAATATTGAGATTAAGCTTAGGTCAACAGGGGTATCACAAGAGGGAGGGGGAGCTCCTTGCGTGGCTGGTTATGGCGAGGCTTTGGACAGCGCTATTGGCTCTATGCGCGATGGCGCAGGGGGTCCTAACGGCGGTTTTGGATGGGATGGGGGTACCGTCCACGTGGATCTGGTTGATGGCTGGTCGTGGTGTATGATGATGTGGCATGCGTCCTGGTGGGCAGCTGTTCCCACGCTGTAAGCGGCCAATACTTTTGAAGGCTAGGGGACCACCCCACTAGCAACATCACTAATGCTTGGGGGGCATCCCGTGGCAATTGTAAGGCAAAGAGAGAGAGAAATAATCCGAGGGCAAAGTGGGCATCCAAGATTGCAGTCAAGCGAGAGAGAGATAGTATAGAAGATTGCCGATGTGGCGGGCCCATGAAAACATGCCTAAACTGAGCAGAGCAAGTGTAAGCAATAAAAAAAAAATGCTATAATAAACTCATTTGAACTGCACGAGCTGGGAAGCTCAAAATTTTCTTTTTTGGTCTTTAACCAATCCTATAAAAGGAGTTGCACATGAATTTTGAAGGACTTTTTGCCAATTGAAGTTTTTTTTTTTTTTGCCGAGGCGGCCATTGGAGCCAAGATATACTGCTAAAGGTTGTGGCGATGGGGAACTGATTGTAAATGGTTGTGGTGGTGCTAAAGAAAGCCATCATTGCTATCTATTGGCGTCGATTCCCCTTTCTCTTCTCTGCTTGTGTGCATGCATTTTTGGGCGTGTGTGGATGTGTGTGGGCCCCGAGGTGTGTTGTGCAAAGGGAGATAAAGAGAGGTTGTGTGCGTGTGGAAGGCTGTGATTTGAGCGGAGCGAGATGATCGGGTCTGTTTGGTGTGTTGTAAAGTGTGTGTGCGTATGGTCATGTGCAAGCGGCGGTTTGCTTGCGGATAGTGTTGAGTTTTGAAGGTGAACTCTAGTGGACTGGGGTGATGTGTATACCCTGGGCTATAGTGAGGCATTGTGTTTTGTTCTGGGTGTGTTCCTCTTTCCCCTCTCCATCGTGGTTCCCTTTTAAGGAGTCTCCTTGACCATGCATACATAGATTAGGGCCTTGCCTGCCAGTCCTACATGAGGCATGAAATTATTCCCACCTTGGAGAAGCATTGTTGTCCTAAAAAACAAAAGTGGTGATATCTTCTTAAGGACACTAATTTTTCCATAGTGGTACCTCCGTAGGGTCTAGCTATTCACTTGACCGATATACGGTTCAATAAGAGGTTCAATGAAATCAAGAAGAACATCTTGATCGTTTGCATCATTGTCCCTTTGTAAGCATTTTTGTAAATGGCTTATATTCAAAATTGAAAGAATACAATATTCTGTAGACTCGATTTATAATTATTTGAATATATATGTTACCACAACTAAGAGGTAACTAAATGAATGACCAATGTTCAGACTTTTTGTTTAAGTCCTTGACTTGCTATCATTCCTCACCAGGCCAACCCCACCATAACTGGTGATCAAGGTTGAAAACCTAACATAAGCATGCAAACCTAGTTGAAACATGCTTTGCATCATGATAAGAAAACTCAAAACTCGAGAGGTAATCTTTGCAATTGGATTGTTGCTTGCCAATGTACTCTCTTAGTATATCCTTTAGCAATGAATCAATACTTGCAAGTTTTCCATCTATCTCTAGATGATTGGCAGTATGGATATTGAGTTGTGTTCCCAACTGTTGCCAAATAGTCCTCTAGAAATGATTGGTAAATGTGGGTTCACCAGTACTCTCATAATTGATATAGATTGTTAAGAACCAACTTGGTTAACTGGTGGACTTGATTAGGCTAAACTTACAAAGTTTAGGAATTCTATCTACAATCAACCACACTGAGCCATGATCACATATGGTGGTTGGGAGACCTACAACAAATACCATTTAGGTACTGCACTTGTGGTGCCAAAAAGCTTTATAAGCTATCAAATTCATGAATTTGCATGCTGCTCCAAATATGCCTTTACTAAACACTAGGGCCCATAACACCTAGTGTTCATGCATTTAACAAAAATGTATCCAAGCTTGCATATCCATGACTTATGATTTGTAGTTTCCAATGCTTATGGTGGATATTATGCTCATAGTATACATGAAAGATAAGGGAGTAAAATGTGTAAATTGCTCTACAAAGAGAAACTAAATACTTCCCACTGTAATTACCTAATAGCCTTGCTAAAACAGTTGGACCAAAACAAAATGTGAAGATAAATAACATCTCAATACAAACAGTGAAACATTTTTATTAACAAGACATAGCCTTGCTATATACATAATAGTTATGAAAAATTACAACCTAAATAACCTTGAAATGAGGTAGCTGGTCATGAGAAGTACACTGTGTGTGATGGCTACTCAGGTTACTTTCAAATAGGGATTGCATTGGAGGACCAATTGAAAACAACCTTCATCACTCCTTGGGGTTGTTATGCTTTTAGAGTTATGCCATTTGGCATGACAAATGCTCCTGCAACTTTCCAATGTTTCATGAACATGGTGTTTCAAGCATTCTTTGGAAAGTCAATTAGGGTGTTCATTGATGATTTCTGCATTTATAGTTCAAAATCATTACATCTACAAAGGGTAGAAGAAGGTTTGAAGAAGCTCTATGACATGGGAGGTCAACTCAACCCCGACAACTGCCACATAGGTGAGGATGAAGTGATCTTGCTTGGTCACAAAGTTTCTTACAAAGGCATCGAGGTGGATCCTTCAAAGTCAAAGGCTCTTATTGAGTTATTATCATCGAAGAGTCTTAAGGAGGTCATCTAATTCATTCAAATGTTGAAGTACATATCACGCTTCATTCACTTAGCCTCAGAGTTACTTCACCTTTTACAAAAGTTGACACAACAAGTCGAGTTTGTTTGGTCTGATGAGCTTGAAGAATATTTTTGTAACATCAAAATCATTCTGTCAGAACTACCAACACTTATGCCTCCTTGTTGGGAGTACACATTCTTTGTTAGCTCTAGTGTTGGGAAAGAAACAATTGGTGTTGTTTTGCTACAACAAGATCCCCATAGTATTAGGATGCGACCCATCTACTTTGCTAGTAGAGTCATGAATGCTTTGGAGAGAGGCTACACGGAGGCAGAACTCATGATGCTTTCTCTCATGTTTGCAGTGAGAAAGTTTAGATCCTACTTGCTACCAAAACCTTTTGTAATTCTCACTGCAGAAAATTTGTTCCCTTGGGTGTCATCTCAGATGAATCTTAGTACTAGGATCTCAAAGTGGATTATGGAGTTGCAAGAGTTCCAATACTCTTTCAAGGTAGAAGATAGTGTGTGTGCACAATTGGCAGGGATTCTCACTTATAGGGTACATGAGAAGGAGATTAAGGTGCCTGAAGTAAAAACCCTACCATTGCCACCACCTAAAAGTATTCATAATGCTTTTACCTTGTTCTTTGATGGAGCTTTTCGACGAGTCACAGGAAAAGCAGGGGGAGGGCTAGTGTTGTTCAACCCAAGTGGAGAGGTGGTCATGAAAGAGAAGGTCAATCTACTAGGTTCAGCTAGCAACAATGAAGCAAAATACGACACACTACTTCATGGCTTGAAGATGTGCATTAGTCAAGGTATACAACGTCTCATGGTAAAGGGGGATGCACTTCTCATTGTGAAGCAAATCTTAGGCATTTGGGCATGCAAGAATGAAAGCCTCGGGACAAAGGTTCATACCATTCGTAGGTTGTTTGATCACTTTGAAGAAGTGCAACTATATCATATTCCTAGGAAACAAAATGAAGATGCCACTTTACTTGCACAACAAGCAGTTACATGTATTGAGAAAGAAGTGTAGGTCATCATGGTGGCAGCAGTTGTCAAGCAACCGAGATACCAGGGGTTGGAGTCATTGGCTCCCATTATTGGTTACATTTTGGAGGGCGAGTTTCCACAAGACTTCACTAAAGCTCAGAAGAGGAGACTCATGAAGAAGGCAAGTTTCTATCTCTTCCTAGAAGGCTCCCTCTATCAAAGAGGGAAGGATCAAGTGTGCCAAAGAGTACCAACTATCGAGGAAATTCCAACCATTCTAAAAGGTTTGCATGAAGAGACACGTGGTGGTCATTTTGCCCAAGATTTAACCGTGAAGAAGATTTTGCTTACAGGGTATGTTTGGCCAAGCCTGCATGTAGATGTCCAATTTTGGTATAAAAGCTGTCACAATTGTCAGATAAATGGAAATAGAAGGTTGGTGCATGGCCCGAGGCAAATAGTGCTTGCAAATGGACCCTTTGGAAAATGGGGCATTGATGCTATGGGTCCTCTTCCTAGAACAAAAAATGGTAAACTCTACATTCTAGTGGATGTAGATTACATGACTAGGTGGGTAGAGGCTCAAAGTGTCACAAGGGTAAATGGAAAAACAGCGAGCAGGTTTGTCTACACTAATATTT
Source organism: Adiantum capillus-veneris (assembly GCF_014529385.1). Lineage (NCBI taxonomy): Eukaryota > Viridiplantae > Streptophyta > Polypodiopsida > Polypodiales > Pteridaceae > Adiantum > Adiantum capillus-veneris. Next base: position 57,762,396 of record NC_140944.1, on the reverse strand, counting down.
GTTGTAGATTTGTCACACCTCTGGAGATTGTTTCTGATAATGGTCTAGGGTTCAAGAAGGGTTTACTCACAGAACTTTGTGAAGAGCTTCACATTCTACATCCTCATAGCACACCCTCCTACCCACAGTCAATGGTTTGGTGGAGAAGGCTAATGGTGTCATTGCAGGCATCATTAGGAAGATGGTGCAAAACAAGACAAAGTTGTGGGATGACTTCTTGGATGGTGCCTTGTGGGCATATCGAACCACATTTAGGGAAGCCACGGAGTTCACACCATTTCACTTGGTTTATGGTCAAGAGGCTTTGCAGCCTATCGAGCTCAACATTCCAACAATGCGGCTTCATGGAAAAGGTGCACAAGATGATCAAGAGGTATGGACGGATCGATTGCTTACATTAGTGGAGCTTGAGTAGAAAAGAGAAGCAGCTTACGAGTGCTACAAGAGGAAGCCACACAAGCGAAAGAAAAGCTTGACCAGAAACTGAAGGACAAAGGCATCAAGGAAGGAGAGCTCATGCTAAGGTATGACAATCGACTTGACAATCGTTTGATGCCAAGTTTGAAACTAGATGGCAAGGGCCATACATAGTCAAGAAGACTTTCAATTCAAGTTACTATCAGCTTATGGACTTGAATGGTAAAGAGCACTCCAGGAAGGTAAACAGGTATCGCCCGAAGCCCTATTTGAGTCGCCTTCTACCAAAAGATCTACCAAAAGGCAGCTATCTCATATAAGTATTGTTCCATAAAGCATGAGTGTAACTCCAGCCAAAATGCTAAGGGGCTAAACAATGAAGATCTCGTCAAGGACTCTAAAGCACTCTCTTTAGAAAAGATGCTCTATGATGGTACATGAATATACCATCATCCTGGGGGAGGGCTAATGATAGTCGTTTTTCGACTCTCCGTAATTGCCATAGTGAGTTACCTCACGCTACCAAAATCACCTAAACAGTGTGGCTATTCGCGTGTGTGAGTTAAGGGGCTTTTCCCATATCTTCTTAAAACTGTCACCTAGCTAGTCAATGGGCTAGTTGAGCCAAAAAAATAAAAAATAATAATTAAAAAAATATTATGGCCCATTTGTGTGTATATATTTCATTGTACATAGGGCCTAAATATAGGGAATTTTCATAATTATTTTGGTATCTATTTAAATACTTCTACCTAGGTGTGCGTATTTTCCTATGTATGCTATGTACATTGACTCACCATTACCATAATCTTTCTTACCTATGTATTCTATAAAAAAGAATTTCATACAATCTTCTCTTATTTTTTGTGTGAATCCACTCCAAGGAAAAACTTCAAAAATACCTTTGACCATCAGTCATTGCCTTTCACTAAATTCCTATTTCCTAGAGGTATTTTTTCTTATCTCTTGTAAATAAATATACTTCAATAAAAACAAATGAGTGTCCCCTCATTTGATTCCTTATATTTTCATATATCTCTTTTCCATTTTATATTTATATATAGCTGACACTATTTTAGATTCCATAAATTGTTTATATACACTAGCCTATTTTTTTCCATCTTATCCATGTACTATATTTTGTATAATCCACAACCATGCATATTTTCAAACCCCTAAGAATCAATTAGGTCATGCTCTCATGCAAGGAGGGGCTCACCTTTGGAGCCATATGCAAATTCAACAAAAGGGGGGCCACTGAAGAATTTTTTGTGAAGAAAAACAGGTTATTTTGTGGGGTTTTTTATATCCATCTCCACTCTGAATTTGAAGTGGTGGGCAAAAGAGAAAATGTGGACCAAAAGCTGAATAATCACCTCAAAAATTTTGGTGATTTTTGGAGAAACCACCGGTGAGATAGGATTTTTTGAGTGGACCCCAGTCTGTCCACTTTTCTCACAAGTAGCCCATAGTCTTCTCTCATCTCTTTCCACACTTCTACACACACACACACACACTCATTCCTCTTAATACCTCACTCAAACCTACACCTTTCATGGTTTCTCTCACCTTCTTCACCATTAACCTCCTCTCTTACTGCCATAGCTCTCATATGAGCTCTACATGTACAGACACCATCTCTATGCTTCTCTCTATTATTTCCAAAGTACAATTCCATCTTACCCCTTCTCTATATACATAAAATTCAGCATGTAAACCATGCTTAACCTCTGCAAATTGAGAAATCTCATCAACCGAATTGCCATTTTTCATCGCGGTAATCAACCTTGACGACGGTGGCATAAAGAAGAGAAGAAGAAGATGATCGATAGTCATTTTGGGAACCTACACAAGTAAGTACTTCTTCAAGCTTCACCATCACAAGGATTATCTCACTTCATTCAACCATCTTACTTCAACCATCCACCTCATTCTACCCATTGTAAATATATCATTAACTTTCTAGTGATTACTAACACTAACCACTAACATACTAACACAAAATAGCCATTGACCTAACCATAAAAGACACCTCACCTCAAGACATGTGCATAGTAACTCTCTCTCTCTCTCTCTCTCTCTCTCTCTCTCTCTCTCTCTCTCTCTCTCTCTCTCTCTCTCTCTCTCTCCTTCCTTAAAACTCTAATTTCACCTTATCTACCATCAATAATGCTCTCTATTGAGCCCACATCCTTGACTCAAGCAGACAAAGAAGGCCCGCAATGTTTTGATATTCAGAAAAAATCATAATCCTGATTTGTTAGCTTGTAAATTATGATTTTCAATCATCTTAATGAGGGGTCTCCAACCTATAAACAGGCCCCTCTCCTTCTTGTAAAACAACCTGCAATATCTCACACAACACCCCAACACTCTATGCGTGAGGAGAGACTTGGGCGTAGCAACCACTTTGTGAGCTTCACTCTTGGTGTGAGAGAAGCTTTCAAGCTACACATTGCAAGTGAGAGAGCGTGCGTTTAAAATCTCAAAACCACTATTGTATATATTCCTCCATCATCAATGAATTGAGGTTTGTTGCATCAAAGGCGTGATTCGACGTTCAAATCTTCGTCCTTCCACTTGTGTGGTACGTTTTAGTGAATTCAAGGTGACTTGTGTATTGGACTTTCCATCGTTTGATCTTGTTTTAGAAACTGTTTTAGTGTGTTTTTCATTGCCAATTTTGTGTCCATTGTAAGAGGGTATTGTGGTGAGAGGTCTCCCACACCCTAAGACAGTCTGTGTGTTTTGGCAATGTTTAGCAATCACTAAGCATTGAGTGAGTTTTGTACAAGCTCTAAGATAACATCATAACGAACCATCTCCATTTGCAAGTCACAAATAAGGTATTACGCAAGATCCATTCCTCTCTCTCTTCCCTTTGCTCTAGCTCTCTCTAGTCCATTTTGTGTGTGTCTTGGTGTGAGGTTGCTTGTGTGTGTTTTGTGGTGCATCTTCTTAGTTGTGATAAAATCTCTATTGCATCCTAGTTCGCATATCATAACTAGGTGGTGCCCCTATCTTGTTTGGGTTTGGCTGTGGGTTTGTTGTTGTGTTGTGCTTGTGGTTGCCCCAGCCCCAATTGAGCAGCACGGGAGCCTTGAGGGGTGTTTAGAGGTCGCCTCTCTTGTTGCCCATCTCGGACCGCCTCAGTATGTTGATTGCAAGTGCTACCATGCAGGACATCAAAGACCTAAAAGAGTAGCTGTCTAAATATTTTTCAATGAAAGATTTAGGTGCTGCAAAGAGGATACTTGGTATGAAGATATATCAAGGGACAGAACGAAGAAGAAAATAAAGCTATCTCAAGAGGATTACATCAAGAAGGTACTAGAAAGGTTTGCAATGCAAAATGCAAAAACGATTTCTACACCTTTGGCTGGTCACTTTAAACTAACCAAGGATATGTGTCCAAAGACACAAGAGAAAATGGTCTATATGTCTAAAGTTCCATATGCTACAGTAGCAGGTTCTCTTATGTATGCTATGTTCTAGACAAGGTCAAGAATTGCACATGCAGTGGGAGTTGTAAGCTCTAAAAGGGACAACAACAAATGCTTTGTATTTTGGAGAAACTGATATTTTTCTAGAAGGGTATGCTGATGCAGATATGGTAATATACTCAAAGGAGCACTACTGGCTATGTCTTCATGGTTGGAGGCACAACAGTAAGCTAGGCTTCAAAGTTGCAGAAAGTGGTCTCACTTTCTACCACAGAAGCAGAGTATGTAGCAATGACGGAGGCAAGCAAAGAAATTATGTGGCTTCACAGATTTTTAGAAGAGCTTGGATTCAAACAAGACAATTGTGTCTTGTACAGTGATAGCCAAAGCGTTATCTATCTTGCAAAGAACTCGGCCTTTCATTCAAGGAAAAAGCACATTGAGGTGAGATATCACTTCATACGCACTCTTTTGGAAGAGGGACAACTAAAGTTAGGAAAGGTGCATACAAGTGAAAATCCTGCAGACATGTTTACAAAGGTGGTCAATAAGGAGAAGTTGAGCTTTTGCTCATCTTCCATTGCCATTCAAGGATAAGAAGCCAGGATAGAAAGCAGTCACAGGTTTGGTTTGGAGATCAGTCTCGAAGTGGGAGATTGTTAAGTATGAAGCTTGATTTATACCTTGTAATTTTTTGTAAAAAAAACGCACATTTGTAAGACCCCCATTATGAGGAGAAGCCATCGTGCGTGAAGAAAAATCACTCGCCGGAAACCAAATTTTTCACGGCCATCGTTGGAATATTCATTTTTGCCAGAATATTATGGTCGGACGACGATCGAAAAGTGGTCGAAAAACGACCGATCGTTTGGCCGGTGGTCGGAAGTCAATGGCCGGTGGTCGATTTCAAAGGAGGACTTGTCTTCTCAAGAGCGGCCACACATGGGCGGATTGGAGGGTCCGATTTGGACTTATCTACACAAGGGAGGCTACACATGGCTACCTCTCATGAGAGAGGGCAGCCCTTTTGCCTATAAAAGGAGGCCATTTTTACACACATTTCACAGTGTGAAGTTGATGCAACAAGGTGGGTGTGAGGTGGTGAGAGTGAAGCAAGGTGGGAGCTCTATTAAGGGTGTAATCCCTTTGTAACCTACTTCTTGTTTAAAGTACTAAAGCCATTAAGTGGCTGCTTCCCGTGGATGTAGCCCACATTGGGTGAACCACGTATATCGTGTGTACTCTATCTCTCTCTCTCTACTTTATAATCTCTTGTGTGTGAAAATTATCTCTCTAAAGTAAGTAATCTACTCAATTATCTACTTACCTACTCAATTATCTACTTACCTAGGTCATGTTTCCGAACAACCATATGGAATCCTACATCCAAATTTGTGTAGAGGAATCCCAGCTTAAGGGAGGAATCCAATAGCTTCTAATCATTTCAAGTCTTCCACAACTTGCATACATGTTGAGATCCTCTAGGGGTGAAGTTAGCAATTTGAAATCAATACTTCTACAAAGTAAGTCTAGACTAAGCTTTGTATCCTTTGAGATGGAATTGGTTGACCTTCTTGGTGATAAGTAAGGCTAGACTAAGCTTTGTATCCTTTGAGATGGAATTGGTTGACCTTCTTGGTGATAAGTACAACCCAAAAATCAAAAGAAGATGATGCTCTCATAATCCATTTGCAAGCCAACTTGTTTGAAATGTGTTGGAGGTTGAGGATACCCAAACCTCCTAGCTCCTTGGGTCTACAACAAACCTCCAGGAGACTTTGGGAACCTCTTTTGAACCTCCCCATAGAAATCTTCTTGCGAGATTGAAAAGTTTGTTCATTTGGTACTATGAAGGTACCCATCAAGACAAAAAAAACACTAGATAAGATAATATGTAATGGTTCAAAACAAAAACTCTTGCATAGATGTTAGGCTGATGGTTGTGCCAAGTAAAAAGATTTTTCTTTAATCTTTTTGGGACCCAATTCCACCTGTGGTTGAAGGAAACATTGAAACTCATTGGTATGCCCAACAACCTAAAAATATGCCCATCTTCAATAGCTTTGAAACCACATTGGATAATTATGTCAGGATAGGGATCTCTTGAGATTTTGAAACTTGTTTTGGTGTGGTTAATGATAAAACCACTAGCCAAGTAGAAGGTGTTGAGACAAGACCAAAATGTCTCTACAAATTGAACATCATTTTTCACTAAAGCATCATCTGTAAATTTCTATAGGCATATCTGGTCCATAGAATCATAAATGTTGATGGATTTCAATTTCCTTTGAAAATATGTATCTTTAACTAACCAACCCAATGCATCAAAAGAAATTTCTTACATCAAAGGAGAAAGGGGGCAACCTTGCCTGATAGACTTGTGAAGGGGGATGGTTGTTAGCAGCGGTTGACAGAGGCTACATTGAATATGCATCAAGGCGGGAGATATGCTATCAATGTGCACAATATTTCCCACTCACTTTGTATAAGGTCTTGGACTCATTGGGAGTTCCAAAGTTGTATATGCTAGCTACAGGGCTCAAACTTAAACCCATAGTAGAAGGGATTGTGGTGAAAGCCTTTATAAGGAAGCCTTTATGCAAGGAGACTTCATTCTTGAGTATCCACTCTTGAGGATCCACTTTTGAGAGCTCACTCTCTCTCTCTCGAGTGTTCACTCTATGGATGGCCTAGCCTTGAGCTTAATGCCCATGCTTAAGAGGCTAGTGCTAATCCATTGTAATTAGAGAAGCTTTTTGAATATAATCTCTACTTTCTCATTAGTATCAATTCTTCTATTCCATTATGTGAGAAGTAGTTTCACCTTTCTCATTATTCTATATTTGAGTGTGTGCGATGACTTCTTGTTATTAACCACTCCTATCCTACTATAAGCACCCGATTTGTGATATTTTAAAATCAATAATTAGGTTGATTAAGTTGGTTCTTAATCTTGTAATTAGTCTGTGTACCCTATTGTTTGCTTGTGTGTGGATGGGTTTTATGAAACTCTAGCACCATTCACATTGTGTGTGTAGCTTTTGATGAAGTGCCTTGATTGGCATGTGGTGATTGGAGAGGCCAACCACAATGCAGTTAGTGTGTGCTTATCATTAGTGTGCTTTGGGTTTCTAGTCTATGGTAAGTCAGACTTCAGTGGGCTTAATGTGTATAGGAGATGCTTTGTTGATGATGTGATTAGAGTTAGGGATTAATGACTAACCTCTATTGCATTAGATGAGCATACTCTTGAATCCTCTCATTCGACACATCCGATGCTCGTGCTTTTATGTCCTAGCCAGGTTTCTGATCCTAGGATTGACAATTTCAGTTGGTCTTGGGTTGATTAGGCTATGCTATGATTTCCCCCAACATTTGGCACCGCTGTCGGGGATCGATAACCTAAGCTAGTGAGTATATAATGTTTAGAATGGAACGATTTCACTACTAATTTCTTTGATTTTTGAGTGTGTGTAACTCAATTTTGGTTTGATTTGATGATGTTTGTGCAAGAAATTGAAGCTAATTGTTGAGTAATGAATATCCCAAACCCCCAATTTCACTAATTTTATACTAACTCTTACTAATTTCGCTTCATTTTCATGCTAATTGTACAAATTTCATGCTAATTTTTACTAATTTTTTACTAACTTTGCTAACCTAACCACTAACATTTGAAGTGTAATGTATGTTCAATCCCCTTGCAAGAGGTGGAATCATCACTTTAATCAAGTTAATTGTGCTAATTTATGCCTGATTTGATGATTTGAGTGTTTGATTTTTGGCCTACAATGGTCAATTTTGGAGCCGATTTGATGGTGCACACACTTGTGTGTGCAATGATGCATCTTCGTGTGGAGCAAAGGAATAGCTTGGAGTGTGATTATGATGTAAGTGCACTCACTTGCTCGTGTCAATTCTTGATTGATTAATGTGGTTCAATGTTGCTAATTATTTGCTAAAATTAGGTGTGTAAATCAATTGACCTACACTTTGCACCTAATTCGATTCACTTGAAATAAAATTGATGGTCAAATTTTGACCGATAAACTTTGTGTGTGCCAAGATAATGCTTAATGCTCATCAAGAATTCATGTATGTGCATAAAAATCATTGTGTGTGTAATGCACCAAAGAGGGAAAAAACTGCCAAAAAATTCAAGTGTGTGTGCACCTAATCTTGAGTGTGTGCATGCATAGAAATTGATGGAATTGATGATATGTGAGTATGCAATCATGTAATTTATGTGTATGCTAGACTAATTCAATCATTGGATAACCTTAATTGCCAAAAAAAAGGGCAAAATTTGAGTGTGTGTGCCCATCCAAGACCACTTGATTTTCAATGATTGATGGTCAATTGGGGCATCCAAATTTGTTTTTGATTGTGAAATGTTCATGAAAAGTGTGTGCAATCATTAGGTATAAGCCTAAATGCATTTCCAATTGAGCCAAGTTTGAATTTTTGTGCTTAATTTTTGAATGTGTGCATTGCTTGATTAGGTCAAAATAGTGTTGATTTTTGAAAAATTAAGCATGCATACCTTCATTTATGCTTGATCGAGTGTGCAATTTGAGCATTGAAATGTGGAATTGATGTAATTTTTGCATATATTTTTGGCCTAAATTTGGGTGTGTGTGCCAATCAATGGCATGAGCAATCCAATATGTGAATGAGTAATTGGTATTTTTACCAATTATGATGATTCATTTCGCCAAAATGTTGGTATGCATGTCACAAGATTGGGTCAAAGATTCAGATAGATCAGACAATTGATGTTCAATTGTGAAAATTTTAATGTATTGCCATGGTAATGACTGATCAATGTGATGAACATGGCAATGTTGCATTCACTTGTGTGTGTAATTGTACTGGAAATTCATTCATATGTAGCCTTGCAATTTTGCAAACCCTAATGACAAATTTAAATTAATGGATTTGGATGATCTTTTGATATGGGTTTGAGCAATTCAAGATGGCAATGATTGATAATGTGGATTGATCTTGCAAATGAGAACAAGTGTGCATAAGTGAAAGACCATTGAGAGCAATGTGTTTTGAATTGGAAAGTCCCAATTTGCTAATTACTTGGAACTCACATAAGATAAATCACATAGTAATGTTGCAATCAAAGCTTTAAACCATTGGCTCGGCAATCCATTGGCCGAATATCCACACTGGCTTACATGCTACCACTCAATCCATTTCTTGCTCTTTTACTTCGGTTTTTCTTGTCGATTTTTAAATATTTTCTTGAGTGAGCGCTCATGTTACACATGTATTCAAGAGGAGGTTCAACACAAAACAAGAGTGTCTTTTGCTCATCAATTGCGGGTTTTTTAGCATGGGTAGAATTGGTTTGTACACAAGGGATTGATCAAAAACATGGTTGCTATGGTGGAAACATACCCCAAATAAAAAGAGAGAGAAACAAGGGGGAGCTTCAAATTAAACTGAAAGCCAGCATTGGCACCGGACACACACACACCCTTTTGTTTTGAAAATGCCAAGCTTTTGCCGCTTATGGCACGCAACCCTGACGAAAGTATGATGGCGCCATCAATGGGCATGAACCATGCACTACTTTTATAATTTTTCCTCGCACTAATTGGTGGTTGCTAGTCCCCACAACCTCATCTCACTAGCAAAGTCTATACCCCTCGGCCCTCAACTCACTTCACCACTAGCTCCATGCATGTCCCCAAATTTTGTCGTTTTCTCTTGCTTCATGCTATTCAACACCTTGATCACCACCCAATCACACAACCCTCATGGGATTGATCGACTCCACAGCCATCTCAACCAAAAATGACACCATGGCGGTGATGGAAACTTGCACACAAAAAAAGGTCAAAACCATGGATACCCGCTTTCTTTCACTCGTGTGTGCTTTCCCCTGCCACCGAACACACAAACGGACACAACCCAGTGGCGTATTAACTCGGACCTTGCAGCTCTCTCTAGTGACGCTGTATAATCTCACCAACTCTCATGCAGTAGGCCAAGCTAAAAACCCTCATGCCGATCTCTAGCCCATATGCTTCTTTGCACCCTTGATTTGCGTTGCCCTGTGGAAGAACACTCACACATAGTCGTGAATCAAGGGTTTTGACGATAAATGCTGCTAGCACTGAAGGTGGATGAGCTGCGAGGGGGGCACGTGTGTGTGTGCTTTCTTGACAATGCTGCCTTTTGACCCCACCAAATAGCTCGCTTTATCCACAACTATTGGCGCTCTAGCCCATCAATACCTACCTACCATGGACCAACAAAACTCACACTGAAGTCAACCCTTTTTTGCAGCTTGTTGACACGGAGTCGACATCTTCCGCTCTACTGAGATCACAAACCAGGATGGAGTAGCCTCAGCCGCCATCAGGAAATGTATTTAAGACAAATAATCAAATTAAGAGAAGAAGGGGGCTTATATAGTGGTGGTTCTCACCTTTATACCCTGTTAGGAAAGAAAGCCATAGATCATTCGACAAACCAAATCAAAAACAAATATTGTGATCTAGATAGAAAGTCAAAACTATCACTTCAAAGATCTGAAATGTACAATTTTAAAAAAAAAAAAAAAAAAAAAACACGCATTGATTTTAGAATGAAAATGCTTTGAAAGTGTGGCGTATGGTGTGAATTTTGAAAGCCCTTATCATAATTGAATTCATTGAAGGGCATGTTTGGTATAGACTTGGGAACATACTTGGAAACTTTAAGACATCTCTTTCCATGCATTGTATGCTAAAACTGCTCCGAGAGAGCCTGGAAAATCAATTTTATGCACATTCATTGTGATGGTTCTTGATAATTTTGAGTTTATTGCTCTCATAGCACTTATGATTGTGTCTTTTGAGAAAGGGTCTTGACTTATGGTGATCGAGAATCATTTGACCAATCGACAAAGTGGTCAAATCGCTTAATCTTTCGCTCTCTTATTCTTTGCTATGTATTCCATATGAGAGCTAGGATGTAGGCATCTAGTGTGTGCTTTGGTTGTGTGAGCATTTCTATGCATTAAAAAAATTTCATTGCACACTTTTTTGCCTTATGCATTGGATTAGTGCCACCTTTGATTGAAAACTTGGATGCACAAAAAAGGAAAATTCTTCTTTGTGATATGCATGCAGGCATGAGAGTTGCATTGGTTTATGAGTTGATGTATGGTTGGGATATTTTTTTCTTGAATATTTCTTGATATATTTTCGTGCTTAGTATGAATGCAAAAACTTTCCATAGCACTAAAACATTAAGCTTGTTTGATGGCCAAAAGAGAGCACAAAAACTTTTGGGCTTGTGATTGAGCATGCTTTTAGTGCTTGTATTGAATGACCATATGCTCAACAGCACTAATGATCAAATTGTTTTTGAAGGGTTGTGGGAAAAGCCACGATTTCATTGATCCAAGAAGGGATCATCATTGCAAAATATTGCAAAACTTGGCTATTTAGAGCCATTCCAATTCTTTGGATTAAAAGTTGTATACATGCTAGCTCCTCATAGCTTAGTCTAAAGTGAAAATGTTTTCATTTGAGCTAGTGTTTATCTAGCTATTTTAAGAGCTTTCAAGTAGAAAATTTGACTATTGAGAGCCATTCACTTTCATTCCATTAAAAGTTGCAGTCATCTTTAGCTCATAGATTGCTCTTAAAAATGTAAAACTTCATGTGAGCTAGTTGTTAGCCAACTTTTTTGGAGAGCTTTAAAAATGTAAAATTTGGCTATCAAGAGCCACTTCATTTCATCAAAGTTGCATTATTTTCAGCTCTTGGCTTGCTTTTAATTCCATATTTCATTGAGCTAGAAACTAATCAACTTTGAATCATGCATGAGAGATTGTAAAAATTGCAAAATGTGCATATGTGGAAGCATTTTATCTCTATTTTTTTTGTGTATGCATAAATTTGCTATCAAAGAGCACCATGTGCATAACCAAATGTACTTTTTTCCCTTGGGTTTTCTCCCTTTGGCAAATTCGGGTATGCAAGACCCTAGCTTTAGGTTTTCATTAATGTTTTTTTGTGTGCTTTTGGATTTCAATAAAATGCCTTTGACGTTTGTGTTTACACTTAGCTTCAATCAAGCTTGGATTGTAAATAAAAGATCAAGAGACTTCTCTAGACAAAGTGGATGATTGCTCAAGGATGCTTAAAAGAGCATGAATAGTTGAAATCCTTCCATGATTTTTCTCTTTTGTTCATCTCTCCATTCTTTTGCTTCTAAGCTATGGTTCTTTCATGTTCAAAAGCTAGGCATACTAAAGTTTCAATAGTTTGCTTTGTGAATATTAAACTCGTTAAAAAATTAGGTTTTATGTGTGCTAATCATAGGTAATTGGCCTTGACCTTAGGTTAATGTAGGATCATTGCTCATTAGTCGTAGACTCTTAGTGATAGTCTTAATACTCCATTCATTTTTAACATGACCTAGGGCTATGATTAGGCTTTAGTCCTTTAGTCCATTTTCCATCAGCATCTCATGATGGAAGAAATGAAAAAGTGCTATTAAAATGAAACAATGAAGCAAAAAAGTGTCAAGAAACAGTAGCAAAAATGCTACTAGACACACGAAAAGAAAATTTCTATGTTATGTTGTCTCTTGTGAGTCCTAGCACCTTATTGGCACTTGGCAGGTGAGGAGAATCACCTTGGCTTGCTTGGTCAAGGCCCTAAACCGATGCCTTGGCCGGATAGGGGTTAGCAGTCACCTTGGTGGGCTAGTAGATTCTTGGAACACCTTCGTGAGGGTTCAAGGAGCCAAGAGCCTTGGGGTGGTAGCCTTGTAATGTGTCTTACTTTTTTCAATGAATGACAAAAAAAAACTTCCATGAGCTTCAAAAAATCTGTGACAATGTACTAATAGATTAGGAGCTTTTTTATAGCACGTAGACATGATAGGCTTAATGATTTATTAAGGTTGGTCCTATAGTTTTTAGGCTAGTAGGTTTATGAACTTGCATTAGCCTTGGGTCATAATTGATTGCTAGTGTTTCATGCATAAAACTAAAATTTCAAGTGGTTTAATCTTCACAATAGTTTAGGTATTTTTTTGCTTTGTGATGTCTAGTTTTTTACTATGATTCACCCATCTTTTAGAAGCAAAAATTCACTTTGCATGATTGTTCATTGTACTTCATTTTTTATTTATCTTTGTTGGCCTTTGATTATCATTACTTGTTCTCATGATTTGCAGCTCAACATTCTTCCATGGACTTGCTTTCTACCATGTCTCCGTGTTTTGCTTCACCGGCACATGAGGACATGCACCAAATTAGGAAGGGGAGAATGTTAGCAGCGGCTAACATAGGCTACACCGAATATGCATCAAGCGGGAGATATGCTATCGATGTGCACAATATTTCCCACTCACTTTGTATAAGGTCTTGGACTCATTGGGAGTTCCAAAGTTGTATATGCTAGCTGCACGGCTCAAACTTAAACCCATAGTAGAAGGGATTGTGGTGAAAGCCTTTATAAAAAACCTTTATGCAAGGAGACTTCATTCTTGAGTATCCACTCTTGAGGATCCACTTTTGAGAGCTCTCTCTCTTTCTCTCTCTCTCTCTCTCGTGTTCACTCTATGGATGGCCTAGCCTTGAGCTTAATGCCCATGCTTAAGAGGCTAGTGCTAATCCATTGTAATTAGAGAAGCTTTTTGAATATAATCTCTACTTTCTCATTAGTATCAATTCTTCTATTCCATTATGTGAGAAGTAGTTTCACCTTTCTCATTATTCTATATTTGAGTGTGTGTGATGACTTCTTGCTATTAACCACTCCTATCCTACTATAAGCACTTGATTTGTGATATTTAACATCACTAATTAGGTTGATTAAGTTGGTTCTTAATCTTGTAATTAGTGTATGTGCCCTATTGTTTGCTTGTGTGTTGATGGGTTTTATGAAACTCTAGCACCATTCACCTTGTGTGTGTAGCTTTTGATGAAGTGCCTTGATTGGCATGTGGTGATTGGAGAGGCCAACACCAATGCAATTAGTGTGTGCTTATCATTAGTGTGCTTTGGGTTTTTAGTCTATGGTAAGTCAGACTTTTGTGGGCTTAATGTGTGTAGGAGATGCTTCGTTGATGATGTGATTAGAGTTAGGGATTAATGACTAACCTCTATTGCATTGGAAGAGAATACTCTTGAATCCTCTCATTCGATAATCCCCTGCTCGTGCTTTTATGTCCTAGCCGGGTTGCCGATCCTAGGATTGACAATTTTGTTGGTCTTGGGTTGATTAGGCTATGCTATGATTTCCCCCAACAATGGCTTTCATAAGAGCTCCATCGACAGAGATCCTAGCTGAGGCATTGCCAAAAAGAGTATGCACAAATTTTATGAATAGCTTTCCTAGCCCCATGTCATACAAACTTTGCAAGAAAACAAATCCCACTCTATCATGTCATAAGCCTGTCAAAATCAATTTTGAATAAGATGTAATCTTGATTGTGAGGGTCGAGGATCCGTGTGGTGAGTGTAAGAGGGGGAAGAAGAGAGGGGGATGAAGCAGGAGACACATCGGTTTTGGGGTTAGTGGAGTAGGAAAGTGAGAGTTGGAGTCAACTCTCACTTTCTCTCCCTATATTCATTAGAGAGTAAGTGAATAGAGGGTGGTTCCCATGGCCACCTGGCCTACACCCCAACAACCTCTCACTTGAAGGTCAGGGTGGCCAATAGTGGCATCAGTATAGTTAGTCTATACAAAGTTGATGAAGAATTGTTTAGGCTTCATCCTACACCCATAAGCTCTATGTGTGTGTAAACCGCTCCAAGGCTAAGCTCTTCATGAGAGCATCTATGGGGTTGTCATCAATGTGAACCTTGACCCCAGGGGATTCACCATGGAAAACTTACCGCACCACGTAAGTGCAAGGGAGGGGATTTTTTTTACAAGTCACATAAGTGTATAAGTTAGGGGCAGGCCCCCAATAATTTATCTCCCAAGCATAAAAATAAGGGAGAGGGGTATCATATTTAGAGGAGGGAGGGAAGTGAGAAAATGAAAAAATGAGAGGAAGGATTTGTGTTTCAAAATCTTGGCTTCCCAAAAGAGTCCACCCTCGAACTTGTAAGTCAATAGCTACAAAGATACATGCAAGAACTAACAGTATTTTGTATCAATTGCTTCTTCTCTGATTATAGTTCATTTGTTGAGGGATGAAATCTATAAAGAGTTTGTATAGATGCAAATTTACACGGAGAACCTAGCACTATGTTATAACCATGTTTTTTGAGTAATTTAGATGGATCAAAATTGGACAAGTAGCCAAAGTGCAGGCTCATCGAGCACATAGTTTGAAAGTCAAACTAAGACACATTGAGGGTATATCTAGTTATAAACAACAGTGGTTCCTTAGTACATTACCAAACACTATGCTACACACTCTTTGACTAGTTTTACTTAGTTAGATCATGTGAGACCTACATTTAATATATAAGATAGGGGCATGATAATTTTCTTTATTGATTATCGTATAAGCGTAGAAAGGGGGTCATAATCCCTCATTTGAGTCGTATATATGGGTTTCACCAATGTTGTCCGCTCGCAAGTGGCATCTCATTTTGTATATAGAGTGAATCCCACGGGACCTTGACAAGCTCAATGCGCTTGCCAGCCAATACATCTTGTATGACACGGTATCTGACCTCTATGTGTTTCAACTTTTACTGAAACATCAGATTCTTTGCCAAAGCAATGGCACTCTGACTATCACAATGTAGTACTGGAACCTCGTGAATGCCCTTGTAATGTTGTTGTTTCTTAGGGGAAGAGGAGAGAAAATATTGGAAAAATAGTCCCTTGAAATCCCTGCATTATTTCTTCTTTAGCAAAGCAAACACTGAGAATTGTTTGTTTATCATCACTATTCTATGAGATCTAATTTCCTTAGCTTTTCTCTTAGAATCAGTAAGAGCCTTTTGAGTGTGTTTTACTGCTACATCCAAGCAGTGACAACATTACTATGCAAAGTGAATTCTTTTATAAAAATCTCTTTAACTTTGGCTTTAATTGAAGCAAATTCAAATAAAGAAATGTCTAGGTGAGGCCAACCAGCTCTTAATGAGTGCTCTTCTTTATGCAGTTCAAAAACCAGAGGTTTATGGTTAAGAGTAACAAGGAAAAGTTATATTTCCAACTCACCAACCAATGGGCTTGAAGCAAATTTGTAGTCATATACATTCTATCTAACATGGCTGCTCTAAAACAGTTCCCCTATTAATTGTTAGACCATGAAAAGCCAAAGTGTTCTAAAAAGCGTCCACCAGAGTGAGTCTATCAGAGATCTCATCTTGGCATTGCTTTTCTTTGCCTTGAATAATAGAGCTTTGTGGGAATCATTCAAGGAAGTGGCCATATTGAAGTTTCCTATAATTAGGAGAGGATCTTTAAGCGAACTTAGCTCAGATCATATGCTAGTTCTTTTAGAGATGGAATTTGAAGCGTAGAGGCTCACAATAGTATAGTTGAAGGGTTCCTTGAGAGAAACAACAACCAAATTGTCCTTTGGCCCTACCTACACTTGAGTAATCAACTGCTCATGCTTAAGATCTACACCAATCATAGCCCTCCCTTTACCTGCAAGATGGTTAGTATGGAACCACTTATGATTCCTACTAATCCTTTGGAGATTAGAATATAACTAATAATCCTTTGAATATTATAATTTAAATGAAATCCCTTAACTTCAACTTTTTGAAGGAAGAAAAATCAGCTTGCAAGTGCAAATCAAGCCTCCACTTCTTAATATTGACAACTCTTCTTGGGTATGTCAAACCTTCACAATGCAAAGAGAGACCATTAGTAGTCTGATTCAATTTTTATGGGATTTGAAAGGCTTGACCAAGAAGTTGAAGCTCTATTAGGGTCAGAGCTTTTCTCTTTTCTCCTTTTCGACTTTCTACCTTGAATGGGTAAAGTTTCCTCTTCATCTTTGGTCATCAGTATGTCTATAGAGTTCCGAGGTGATTGGGAAAATTTGTTGGGTTCCACCTCATCATGTTCTTGGAGATCTTTACAAAAAGCTTCATCTTTAAGATCACAGGTGTCATAATAATCAATATCTAATTCTCCTAAATGATTTTCTCATATCAAACTGATCATTTAATGTGGGGAAGTGCCAAGGGAGAAAAAGCTAGAATATTGGTTAAGCTAGCAGACCGGCCACAGTAGGGATCCAAAGGAGGGAAAATAGGGATCCAAAGGGGGGGCCATCTGCAAAAGAGCCATGTGCAACAATGGGCTAAAAAGACCCTAAGGTTCAGCCCATTAAGACTTCCAAAATGCTAAGGTTCCAAAATTCAAAGGTTGTGTCCAAAGGTCAACCCTAGGGAAAATTGGATGCTTTGTGTGTGCCCTAAAAGTCTTTGCACATCCCTACATGAGAGGGGGCGAGCCCCAAAGGTAGGGGATGAGAGAGAAAGCCACACACACACACACACACAGGCTCCCTTTACACAAAGGGAATGAGGGACACATGTCAGCTCCCTAGGCCAGATGCCCACAAGGTGTGCCCAATTCCTATTGGAAGACCCTTGAAGTGGACCAATGAGAATGAAGCTAGAGTAAATTTAGTTTAATTAATTTAAAAACATTTAATAAAAGAAACCAATGAGAATTAAGTCTCCTAGAAGACTATTGGGCAGTCTCCCGAAGGGTCCAATGAGCATTCAGAAGCCCCATCGCTTGCCTGATTTCTATTGGCCAGGAGACAAAGGGGTCCAATGAGAGTTTAGTTTAATTATTTAATTACCTAAAGCTCTCACAAAAGGGGAAAGGGGGACACATGTCAAAAGGCTATCACTTATGCTGCTTAATACCTATTGGCTTGACTTGGGGAGGTCCAATAAGGCAAAAGCCAGACCAAATTAGCAGCTAGGTCTCGCCCAAGAGAGAGAGGGGGCTGATTTTTGCTTGGCATTGACACACACACACTCACACTTGACCATGTGTGAAGGAAGAATACTCTATCTCCTCCCAAGCTTTAATGGAGAGCTCATCACCTACTCCAAGCTTGTGAGATAGAAGCCTACATCAACACCCTCTTGGCATGTGGATGCAAATCCAACCAAGATCCAAGCTTCCATGCATGCTCATCTCCTCTACCAAGCTAATTACTAAGCTAAGCTATGCTAATATGAGTGATTATGTGAGGAGATGTACATCTTTCTCGTAAGATACTCCTTCTTCCTCTTAATCTACTCTCATACCCTGCTAGCTCTCACCATCTTCGAAGGTGTGTGAGGTCTTGGGTCTGAGAACGGGGATAATTCAAGTTGTGTTTGATTAAGTGTTTTGCTTGGTGTATGAAGCTTCCATCTTCATTGCACTAGCTAGTCTTGAAGGAACACAAAGAATTGTATTGTACAATGTCTCTCTTGATGGGAGAAACCATAATACAAAGCCTTTTGGAGGGGGGACCGGCTCCATGCAAATCCGGTCCTCAACTGTTGTCAATAGCTTAATTTCTCTCTCTTTTGAAAGTATTGTCGATGCTATCTAACTAGGTGTTATGCTTTTTGTTGCTCTCTCCACCCAAGCACTCTTGTAATTCTCATTAGGAATCTATTCTAATGAAATGCCCACTATGTTCATGCTAATTTCCGCTACACATAAGTTATTAGGCCATTAAATGTTACATTGGTATCAGAGCTCAGGTTTCTCTTTTCTTGCTCAAGAAGGGAGGTCCTCAAGCTAGCTACAAATGGTTGGTATTATTAATTGCCTGTGAGTAAGTAGAATAGGGATTTTTCAGCCTTGCAGTGCGCCTGCCTTTGTGCAGTTAACGGGGCATCACCGTCGAGAGCTATGGTCTTAATAGTGGTGTCCTACGGGGCTTGCCTACGGCTTGCCTACGGCTTAACCACTATTGAGCTATTAGAAGCTTGACAGGAGCCGATGCTGTTTTGGTGTCGAAAGACCCTCTCTTCTATTCCTTGCAATTAATGGTATTCGAGCCGCGGGTACAGTAGCTTGAGTGCTTTTTCTAAAGGGGTAAAGAGGAGTAGCAACTAGGGCTTGAAGTGCCAAAGTATACCTAAAAATTTTACACCTAAAAGTTGTTAGAATGGCTGACAATAGTAAAGAGAGTGAAATTAATGTTGATAACTTTGATTTTGCTCATGAGCAAGCTACTAATGATGCTTCAATGCTTGTTAACTATCTTGTTTCTAGGCTTCAACAAGCCATGGGCAATCCATCTCTCCAAAGTGAAGTGCAACAGCAGCTCCGTGCTCACGGGATTCTCCAAGCTCATCACCATCACGAGAGAACACCTAGGAAGCCTCCTTGTGAGACTACCAAAAGAGGTCTCTCTCCGATTCGGGAAGAAGAAGAGAATCCATATGAAGGGCTCAAGAATTTACTTCTTGATGATGCATCTCCTTCCCAAAGGAGAACTCAAGAGCCTCCACCGAAGGTACAAGAAAGAAGCGAGTCTCCCGCCACCTCGGCGGAGATGGCTCCACGAAGACGGCGGGCTAAACGCTCTCCATCACCACCAAAGCGGAGAAGACCATCGTATTCTTCTCCTCACCACAATTCAAAGAGGGATGATAAAAAGCAAGAGAAGAAAAAGGCGAGAAAGAGGACACCCTCTTCTCCATCTTCTTCATCCTCTTCCTCTTATGAAAGCTATGGTGAAGACGACAAAGATCAAGACAAGAAAAAGGCGAGAAAGAGGTCACCCTCTTCTCCACCTTCTTCAAATTCTTCACCTTCTGAAGAAAGTGATGGTGCAACTTTTGAACCATCAAAAAGAAGAGGCCATAGGAAATCCTATGCCGCATGGAAGAGGTCGTCCAAGCTGAAGAAATTCAAAGAGGGAGGGAAGAGCATCTCTTTCCTTACCTATGATGGCACCTTCGGTGCTACGGACAAAGTCTTGGCCTTTATCCAGCAATTCGATGCGGCATTTGGAGATGAGGGCTTCACGGAGTCCTCTAAGCTACGCCATGTAGCTATGCACTTTCAAAAGTCCGCCAGACAATGGTGGTCTAGCCTACGAGCCAACGGTGAAGCTCCACGAACATGGAAGGCTTTAAAAGCTTCCATTATGAAGCAGTTTTTGGCCACCGATGCCAAAGACAAAGTACTCACCGAATGGCGAAGCTTAAAGCTCTCTCCCAATGAATCCATCCACAAATATGTAGACAAGTTTTGGGACCTACAACTCAAAGCCACTGTCTTCAAAAAGTTGGATTTTGGAGAGCAAAAGCAACAATTTTGTGCGGGCTTAACCGAAGAAATGGCGGAGTATGTCAACTCCCAAAGGCCACGTACCATATCGGCGGTAATACACCATACTATGGTGGCCTCTCGAATCAATTTCCAAATGGGGGGTAAAAGAAATAATAAGCCCCCGGAAAACAAGGGTTCCAATGAGCCTAAGGGGAAGGACAATGTCCAAAAGTCTCCTAAGGGCAATTCCAACAAAGCTAAAGAGAAGGGAGTTTACAAAAGAAAGAATAAACTCTCTCCTGAAGAGCTTGAGCATTATCGTAAGGATAACCGGTGTTTCAAGTGCGGCGAACAAGGGCATGCGTACCACGCTTGTCCCCAAAAGAACAACCGCCAAGATCCTCCTAGAGCTTCTTTGGTTGAAATCCAAGAGGAGGAGATTCACCAAACTCACCACAAAGGATCTCCTCTATGCCATGCTTGGGGAAAGGTAAGAGAACATGATGCTTTTATTCTCTTTGACCCTGGTTCTACTCACAATTTCATATCTATGGAGTTAGCCACCAAGCTAGGCATACAATCCTACGAGATGGGAGATATCCTACCCGCAGACAGTGCCTTCAAGGGGCAAGAAGCTTCAGTCACTCCCTTAATCGGGAAATTGAGGCTTCATGTCCAAGGCTATGTGGACAAAGAGGACTTCTTTATCTCTCCTCTCAAGCATGAGGATGTAATCCTAGGGGCACCATGGTTTGACCGCCTGGCTGCCGATGTTAAATTTCTTGAAAGGAGAATCTCCTTTAAGTTCAGGGAAAAAGACATGTATATAGATGCTAAGGAGATGGGTAACACCATCTCCATTGTACATACACCAGCTTTCAACAAGTCAATAAAGAGCTCTATTTCCGTGTACATGATTTTTGTTAAAGATTCTCAAAATGAACCTAATGCTTTAGCAAAAGAAAATAAAAGCAACCAAAAGGAATTAGAGTTATCCAATTTTCTCAAGGGGTTTCAAGATGTTTTTATTGAAGACATCCCTTGTGAGTTACCTCCTAAACGAGGTAATGATGACCATGCAATTGAACTTCTTCCAAGAAGTTCACCGCCTAACAAACCTCCTTATAGAGTTTCTCAAGCTCAACAAGAGGAGATTATGCGGCAAGTGCATGAGTTAGTTGAGAAGGGCATGGTTAGGCCTAGCTCATCTCCATTTTGCTCACTTGTGCTATTAGTGCAAAAGAAAGACGGCACATATCGTATGTGTGTCGACTATAGAGCACTAAATAGGATCACTATCAAGAATAGGTTTCCCGTTCCACGGGTAGAAGACCTATTTGATAAGCTACAAGGAACGACCTACTTCAGTAGGATTGACCTAAAAAGTGGCTATCATCAAAAAAGGATAGTTGATCAAGACATTGTAAAGACCGCATTTCGTACTACATTTGGTCTTTACGAATACATTGTCATGCCTTTTGGCTTGACCAATACACCAGCCACATTCAACCACTTGATGGAGAAGCTGTTCAGGCCTCATCGAACCTTCACTGGAGTGTTCTTTGATGATATTATCATCTACTCTAATTCATTGGAGGAACACAAGCAACACCTCCAGGTAATATTTCAAGTTTTAAGAGAGAATAAACTTTATGTTAATCGAAAGAAAAGTGAATTTTTCTTGCAAGAGATTCAGTATTTAGGTCACATTATCTCTCAAGATGGCATCCAAATGGATCCATCCAAGTTAGAGGTAATAAAAGGATGGCCTAAACCAAGGAATCTTCATGAACTAAGAAGCTTTATAGGTATGTGTGCATACTATAGACGCTTCATAGAAAAGTTCTCACAAATTGCGGGACCATTACATGACCTAACAAAGAAAAGTGTTAGGTACACATGGTCTGCTAAGGAGAACAATGCTTTCGAAAAGCTTAAATAAAAGCTTATCTCTCAACCTGTGCTTACACTACCGGATCTCTCAAAACCATTTGAGGTCCAATGTGATGCTTGTGGTGATTGCCTTGGGGCTGTTTTGCTCCAAAAAGGGCACGCCATAGGCTATGAGAGTCGAAGGCTCGACCCTGTTGAGCAAGCTCTAGGCATATACGAAAAAGAACTCCTTGCAGTTCTACATGCCTTAGACTCATGGAAGCACTATTTATTGGGGACTCCTTTCATTCTGCGAACGGATCACCAAAGTCTTAAGTACTTCATGACGCCGACCAAGCTCTCCGACAAACAAATGAGGTGGGAAAATTTCCTTTCGTAATTTCATTTTCATATTGCTCACATTGCTGGCAAGCATAATCAAGTAGCCGATGCACTCTCAAGACGACCGAGAGTGAATGCGGTTTCCATAGCAACTCACAATGATCTATCTTCAATGATAGATGAGTATGCTATTGATCCCGATTTTAGAGATGTGATTTCAGCCCTTGCATTAAGGAAGAAAGAAGAACCATTTACTTTACAAGATGGTTATCTTCTCTATGGCAATAGACTATGCGTTACTAACTCACTACGTGAGAAAGTAATGTATGAATCTCATGCTCCCCCATATGCGGGGCATAGAGGGATTCAGTCTACCTTAAAGGGAATTGAAACATATTTCTATTGGCCTACCATGAAAGTGAACATACAAGAGTATGTTTCCAAATGTGTGGTATGTCAAAAGACAAAATTTGATAGAGGGAAGCAACCTGGATTGCTTCAACCCTTGCCAATCCCTAATTCACCTTGGGAGAGTATATCCATGGATTTTATCTTTGGATTGCCTAAGTCTATCCATGGGAATACGGGGATATGGACGATAGTAGACAGGTTCAATAAACAAGCTCATTTTATACCTGTCAAAAAGACTATCAAAGCCCATCAAATGGCAACCCTCTTCATTTCACAAATTTTCAAGTACCATGGCTTGCCAATGTCGATAGTGTCGGATAGAGATCCTAGAATGACCAGTAATTTCTGGAAGGGTCTCTTTGAGAATTTAGGAACAAGGCTAAACTTCTCTTCGGCCTATCATCCACAAACTGATGGCCAAAGTGAAATAGCTAACCTAACCATTCTCGATCTACTAAAAGCCTATGTAACGGAAGTAGATCAAAGATCCCAATGGGAGAAGTACTTACCCTTAGTAGAGTATGCTTACAATAACACTGTACATACTTCCACAGGAAAAGCACCTTTCGAGGTAATTGAAGGAAGATCAAAAAGTCCCTTGCTACTTAAGGTACATAGGAAGATCTTCGCTGCAGATGAGTATAGCCGAGACCTACAAGAATCTTTCCAAAAGATTAAGGATGCTATCTCTATCTCACAGCAAAGGCAAAAGGCTGCTGCTGACAAGCACAGAAGAGCCCAAGCCTTTAAAGAAAACGATTGGGTCTTGTTAAAGTTTCCCAAGGCTCGATTAAGGCACACGACGGGCAAGAATCCTACGGGCCACCAAAAGTACTATGCTAAACTAGCAAAAAGGTACTATGGTCCCTTCCAGATTCTTAGGCCAATCAATGAGATGGCCTATCAACTTAAGTTGCCCAATCATTGGCTCATACACAATGCTTTTCATGTGAGCCTATTAAAGCCTTACAAAGGAGAGCCACCTCAAGAACCAACTATTGAAGACCCACCGAAGATCGAGGACCAAGAGGAGGTGCTGCAGCCCGAGTCCATTCTCCGACATGAACAAGGTATTAAGAGTCGGTAAGACTATCCGACGATATCTTATTAAGTTTAAGAATTATCCTTTCGAAGATGCTAGATGGATGCAAGGCATACAATTAAAGGATAACCTAAACCTTGTCAATGCTTACAATGCTTCCCAAGAGTAAGCAAATGTACAAAATGTTAAAAATGAACAAAATTTTTGTCTTATAAGACTCTCTTTTTCTTTATTTGTGCACAAAAATGAAGTAGTATGCATGCTTAGATCGGAGACGACGTCTCCCAAACACCAAGTAGAGCTTGTCACTCTACTATGGAAGACTGATAGGACTAATGTGCAAACATGCTTGCGGCAGCCTCAGGCTCTCAAGCGCCAAATGGACTAGTCATCCATTATGGAATGATGTCGTAGGGTAACATAGGGATCCTCTACCCGCTAAGAAAAGGACTCATGAATATGCTTTATCTTCTCTACACCATAGTCGAGGACGACTATGATTTCAAGAGAGAGGTAATGTCATAATAATCAATATCTAATTCTCCTAAATGATTTTCTCATATTAAACTAATCATTTAATGTGGGGAAGTGCCAAGGGAGAAAAAGCTAGAATATTGGTTAAGCTAGCAGACCAGCCACAGTAGGGATCCAAAGGAGGGAAAATAGGGATCCAAAGGGGGGGCCATCTGCAAAAGAGCCATGTGCAACAATGGTCTAAAAAGACCCTAAGGTTCAGCCCATTAAGACTTCCAAAATGCTAAGGTTCCAAAATTCAAAGGTTGTGTCCAAAGGTCAACCCTAGGGAAAATTGGATGCTTTGTGTGTGCCCTAAAAGTCTTTGCACATCCCTACATGAGAGGGGGCGAGCCCCAAAGGTAGGGGATGAGAGAGAAATCCACACACACACACACACATGCTCCCTTTACACAAAGTGAATGAGGGACACATGTCAGCTCCCTAGGCCAGATGCCCACAAGGTGTGCCCAATTCCTATTGGAAGACCCTTGAAGTGGACCAATGAGAATTAATCTAGAGTAAATGTAGTTTAATTAATTTAAAAACATTTAATAAAAGAAACCAATGAGAATTAAGTCTCCTAGAAGACTATTGGGCAGTCTCCCAAAGGGTCCAATGAGCATTCAGAAGCCCCATCGCTTGCCTGATTTCTATTGGCCAGGAGACAAAGGGGTCCAATGAGAGTTTAGTTTAATTATTTAATTACCTAAAGCTCTCACAAAAGGGGAAAGGGGGACACATGTCAAAAGGCTATCACTTATGCTGCTTAATACCTATTGGCTTGACTTGGGGAGGTCCAATAAGGCAAAAGCCAGACCAAATTAGCAGCTAGGTCTCGCCCAAGAGAGAGAGGGGGCTGATTTTTGCTTGGCATTGACACACACACACTCACACTTGACCATGTGTGAAGGAAGAATACTCTATCTCCTCCCAAGCTTTAATGGAGAGCTCATCACCTACTCCAAGCTTGTGAGATAGAAGCCTACATCAACACCCTCTTGGCATGTGGATGCAAATCCAACCAAGATCCAAGCTTCCATGCATGCTCATCTCCTCTACCAAGCTAATTACTAAGCTAAGCTATGCTAATATGAGTGATTATGTGAGGAGATGTACATCTTTCTCGTAAGATACTCCTTCTTCCTCTTAATCTACTCTCATACCCTGCTAGCTCTCACCATCTTCGAAGGTGTGTGAGGTCTTGGGTCTGAGAACGGGGATAATTCAAGTTGTGTTTGATTAAGTGTTTTGCTTGGTGTATGAAGCTTCCATCTTCATTGCACTAGCTAGTCTTGAAGGAACACAAAGAATTGTATTGTACAATGTCTCTCTTGATGGGAGAAACCATAATACAAAGCCTTTTGGAGGGGGGACCGGCTCCATGCAAATCCGGTCCTCAACTGTTGTCAATAGCTTAATTTCTCTCTCTTTTGAAAGTATTGTCGATGCTATCTAACTAGGTGTTATGCTTTTTGTTGCTCTCTCCACCCAAGCACTCTTGTAATTCTCATTAGGAATCTATTCTAATGAAATGCCCACTATGTTCATGCTAATTTCCGCTACACATAAGTTATTAGGCCATTAAATGTTACAACAGGTTTGATGAGTGTCATCTAACTTAGTTCTTGGTGATGAAATCTAAGTAGCTAGAATGCATGGCTCTCCATTATCTGAGGTGTCAGAATCAGATGACATACCTCTTGCTTTATCCATAGGACTTTTAAGAGGGACCAAAGGTTCAAACTGAGAGGGGATTTTTTTTTTAATTAGGCTGGGCTGATTGCTCATATACCTGGTCTTATCTGGATGTTGGAGAGGAAGAATCCTTATAATGTGGGTCAGCCTCTTCCTCAACCAAAGATGGTTCAAAGACATCATCTAATAGTGCTCCAAACTTATTAACATATCTATTGAAATTGCCCCTTGTTGAAGCTTTGTTACGATAACTTCCCCTCCTGCTGACTTGTTGGAAGCCTTGAGTGTTCTCTTTAGCCTCTTTACCCTTCTCAGCTTCTTTCTAGACTTTATTAGCCAGGTTAGGGAAAACCTTAATCAGATGGCCTTGCTTAGGACAATAGAAACACGCATTAGGGAAATTTTTGTATAATACTTAATGAATGTGTAGAACTTGTCCCATTTGATCTTTGATATGTATGGGATCGATGTCCACCTCTATAAGTAGATGTGGATCCCATTCAGGGTTGATACCATTAGTTTTTTGCCCCAAAACTTTTCCTATTTGTGCACCAATATGCTTGAGCCAGGGAAAATACTCAATAGGGTAGTCAGGGAAGTCAATCCCGGGGTCAATCCACACATGTAATTTTGAAGGTTTCTTACCTTTTGGATCAAAGCCTTTTTGCCATTTAAAATTTGACAAGGGGTTGTTTCTAAAAAGCCATTTCCCTCCATTTATCACTTGAAGGGCACTGTCTAATTCATTAAAAAATTAAAGATAGTAGTTATGTGGCAAGTATTGTACATGGGAAGGGAATAGGTTTCTACACTCCCACTCTTGAGCTATTCATTTTTTTAGAGTTTCAACTGAAAGCCTAATTCCATGGAAAAGCCCTATTACATGAGAGGAAAGGGGCAAGCACACAAAATGAGTGGGCATGCCTTGGTTCTTGAACCCTTACAATTTCTCAGAGTTCCCCCCTCTAGCCTACATTGTTTTGCTTACCTCGCGATCGTTGTATTTTTCTTCAACCTAAAAAGCTTTACGCCCAAGCTTGTTGCAAAATTTCTCTTTTGGTAATCTTTGAACAAAGTAATGACTAAGCACAATTGTGAGCCATTAGACTTCCATGGCCTCATGGTGGATGAGGCTCAAGCGATTTGAAATGCAATCCAAGAGGTTTACAATGAAGAAAAATAAAATGTGATGAATCAAAGGGAGCACTCATGCAAATGGCATTGCCAACACAGCTTGCAACTTCGCTCTAAATATGGTATAGGACATGCACAACAAAAGCAGAAGACAATGTGCAAGAAGTGGAGAGCACCACCATCAAAAGAATTGATAGTCACTAATGCATGAATGATACAACAATGATGGCGCGATGGACATGCTCAAAATTGAGACATCCAAATGATTGCCCAAAATTGAGACATCCAAATGACTGATATATGGATAAATTGGTGGAAGATATTTTGGTTATTGCAATGACCAAAATTGAGGGAGGTAAAGAAGGAACATGCACCCCACACACAAACTTGTTAGAGTCAAAACATAGGAGTTGGTTGGTAGGTGAAGGGTTTCAAAGGAAGATATATATTTTGTAGGACATGCACAACAAGATCAGAAGACAATGTGCAAGAAGTGTACAACAACACCATCAAAAGAAGCAACAATCACTAATGAGGCATGAATGATACAACAATGATGGCACAATGGACATGTCCAAAATTGAGACATCCAAATGATTGATATATGGATAAAGTGGTGGAAGATATGAATAGCACACTTTAGTAATGCAGTGACCAAGATTGAGGGAGGAGAAGAATGAATAGGCACCCCACACATTAACTTGTTAGAGCCAATTCTACAAAGTACAAAGGCATATCTTACTCGTTAGGAAAGCACATTGGTTTCGGGCCTACTTTATAGGCCCTCAAAGCTGATGTTGGAGACGAGCCAAAATTTTCAAAAACTGAGCATAAAGAGGGTTGAAAAAGACTTTGAAAGAAGTCTAAACAATGAAAATGGAATTAGATTACGGTACAGCAAGTGGTGCTATAAGTGCACCATCCTAGTACAAGCAATGTACACTTCAAGATAGAAAGATTATGGTTCAACAACCAATAAGGGAACTAAAAGAGCCTAGAAAATTCTATGATGGCTTAGAAGATGACAAGAGAATAGATCTAGTCTTGTAGGTGTGGAGATCCAAAGTCCACATACAATGCTGCTAACTTATCTCCAAAAGAAAAAGAGATTTTGATTAACATACGTAAAGAATATAGAAATGTATTCACATGGTCTTATAAAGATTTAAAAGGGGCGAATCCAGAGATTTATCAACAAACATAA
This sequence comes from Adiantum capillus-veneris, assembly GCF_014529385.1. Lineage (NCBI taxonomy): Eukaryota > Viridiplantae > Streptophyta > Polypodiopsida > Polypodiales > Pteridaceae > Adiantum > Adiantum capillus-veneris. The sequence continues at coordinate 57,734,139 of NC_140944.1, read as the reverse complement.
GGGATAATTATCCTCTTCCAATCACATCTAGCATGTCTTAGACAAGGTAGCAAGAAAAAAAGCTTATACTTTTTTGGATAGATTTTAGAGTATATAACCAATTTGCTATATATCCTAAAATCCAACACCAAATAGCTTTTCTATTGAATGGACCATATTTTCATATAGAGTCATGCCATTTGGATTGACCAATGCTCCAACTACCTTCCAAAGACTAAGCAGTCATGCCTTCAAAGAGTACCTATAAATTTTCTTGGAAGAATATATGGACGACCTTTTTGCACATTCTTTGTTACAAGGAGACCATTTTGATTATCCAAGAAAATTCTTTGAGAAAATTCCGCTTATATAATTTTTTTGTAAATCCTAAGTGTTATGATATACATGTGGTAGTGATGTGTGTGAACACACTTAGGACTGCCACGGCATTTTTCCCTCACTAGGAGGTTTTTCCCCTTGTACATTATATATACACCCATCAATTTCTAGGGCAATCTTATCTTTTCATTGCACACTAAGTAATAATACTCTCTATTGTGTGTCTCAAGCTTCCTTCATCTCCTCTAATAAGTGGGCAAAATAGGCTTGGGATATTCTTGTTGGCCTTTATGCAAGTTGCAATGAGGCTAAAATCGCATTGTTGCGTAAAGAGCTGGAATCGAAGATTAAGCATGACAAAGACTAAATGCACACTTTCCTTGCTGGTATCAAGGATAATAATGAGAAACTTATTTTTGTGAGTGAAGTCATTTTTGACAGTTTCCTTGTGCAAAGTGTTCTTGATGCTTTGCCACATTCTTACCAGACTTTTGCTAGTACTTGGAGACTGATGACCCAAGGAAATCTTAAAGTTGTCAAGTTTGATGCATTATGCACATTGTTGTTGCAAGAGTCACTTTCCCAAAAAAAAAAAGGGCTAAACATCATGCAATTGAACAAGCCTTTATTGTTGCTCAAAGAAAAAGTGGTAATAGCAATGTAGCCAACCAGCACATTGATCCTTTTTCCTACAATGGGAGCCTTTACATCTGTTCCATCTATTTAAGACAAGCTATAAGTAGCCTTTTCATGTACATGCTTTACAACATACGGTCCAAACCATATTTTTGAGAACTTATGCATGACTGTGTGCTGGTTATTGAGGCTACTTTCATACACTAAAACCGAGTCCCTTTGTCAATTGCTTTGCTCTTGAGTTGATGTCACTTATCAAAGTAGTCCTTGTTTTTCAAGCTTGCATTTTCCAATCTCTCTTTTGCAGCCTCAATGTGTCCATGTATTCTCTCTAGTTGCCTTATATGCAATGCAAGGAGATCTTCCATGCTAAGCCCCTCTTGCCAAGGTAGTACGATCAACCCATAAAGCATATGGCAACAATTTTGGCCACTCACCAACTCTTCCTTCACAAGACTTGGCCAAATCCTTGATGATAGGAAGATGTCCTCTTCCACTCTTTCCAGTGCCTTCAAGGTTGTAAGTTGTAGTAAGGGAAAGCTTGATTCCTAATTTGGAAAAGAACTCCCTTGCTTCCCCGACATCTAGTTCACCTTTGTCTACAGTGATCTTTCCCACACAAGCATAATGGCAAATCACATCATCAAGAAGGAATTTGCATACAACTTATGTGGTTGTTTCTCTTTATGCTTGCCCTTCAACTTGGTTAGTTAGGTCCTCTTGTGCAAGAACTAAGTATCTCATCTGCCGAAGTCCTAAAGGCATTGTGACTAGATCCACAACCCATTTATAGTGCATGGCTAGTGGATATGTAGGGTGCAACCCATCACGATGTTGTACATTTGAATATATTTGACAAGTTACACATGACTCTACAAACTAAGGTACATCTTTATACATACCCTTCCACCAATGTTTTTCTTTTAGCTTGGAGAAGTTTGCCCACACACGCATGTGTCCAGCCCATATACTCTCATGAAACTCTTGCATGAGCTTTACTTGAGTCTCTTTACTACATATAACCCTTTGTGGTGTAACATACTTTTGTTTGGGATGCTTCCACAAGTAACCATCCCTCAAAAAGTACCCATATGCTTTCCTGCGTATCCTCTTGAATTCTTGTTTAGACCAATCATCGTGTTTTGTTAGAGTACTCAAGTAGCTTCCAATAAGAAGCCAATAACCTTCATAAAGATCTTTCAAGAACAATTCAAGTGGTTTAGACATGCATACATTGTTAACTTTGACATGAGAGATGAAATAGAACTTTGTGCCCACATCATCTCCCTCATCAATCATCTGTGACTCATCTTGATAGCAGTATTGTCTTTACCTGCAATGTGCTTAAACTCAAGATTTAAGGACTTAATGTAGGAAATCCAAAGAAACATAACAATGTCTGGCATTGAGCAGCTTGTAATCATGCCAAGAAGTGGTTGACAATCTGTTTCTACAACCACACATGCACCAATTAGGTACTCTTTCCCATTTTTCAAAGCTGTAACCATATCCCATAACTCTCTCTTCATAATAACTGGATAGTTTCTTTGGCAAGCACTTAGTACCTTTGCTCCAACTCTCACCACATACGTGTGTCCTTCTTTATCATCTTGCCCTATTTCCCATCCAACTCCTATAGGAATGGTGTCTAGTGTCACAATTATTGGCCTTTTACACTCATAGTCTACCTTTCTAAAAGTCGGTACCAATTGAAGCAACTCCTTTAGCTTTTTCATGGCTTTTATATGTGCATATGTTCATTTAAACTTTTGATTCTTTCTAATTACTTGATAAAGAGGATCAACTACATGTGCATAATGTAGAATCCAAATAACATAAAAGACACATGCTCCCAGAAAACTTCTAACCTTAGTGATGCTAATGCATGTTTCTTTTATTCTGTGGATTGCATCTATCTTTGTTGGACAAGGTTTCCTACCATATGGCTCACCTTCTTCACATACTTCGATAGAAAAATCATCAATGAAAGGCATTTTGATTTCAAGAATAAAGTCATGTACGACCGTATTTATCCCATTCATCATATGTGCAACCAAGTTGGTTGTTCCCTGTGTGGCAAGGTACACATTCTTATCAAACCTAAAGGTGTCCTCATGGTTGTCAAGTCTCTGCTTTTTGCAAGCTGAAATTGATCATACCCTAAGTAGAGGTCCCCCAGTGAGTAGATGGCCCTCCCCGCAAATGCCTCTAAAAACTCATCCAAAATTGGACCTGTACGTACATTGGTTATTTTCACCTTATTCACTGTCTGCATATCTTGGATGAACCATAGAGCAGCATTCTTCTTTGGAAATTGTGAAACACCTATTTGAGTATGGAGCACAAGAAGGCTCCAAAATCCCCATTTTGATCTTTTCATTCAATAGCTATACTAACTTTGGCAAATGAGCCTTTGGAACTGGAATAGGCCATAGATTCCAAGGTATATGAAGTATTGTAAAAATTACTATAGGAGCTACAATAGAAGGATCAACACATCCTATCTCATGTGGTTCAAATGAGAAACCCTTACCACGCTTTGCGATTGTGTGCCGTCGAGATGGATTGCGATGGCCATGAAACTTTGCAAGGGTGGAGATTAATGTGCTTTTCCCACCAATACAAAATTTCTTGGCCATCCGCTCTTGTCTCCTTGGTCCAGGGGAGCACAATCACCACTTTTTCCGCTTTGGGCTCGCTAATGGCCCAATGGTCAAAAAACTGGTGATTGTGCCATTGTAGACCATCGAGACGGATTGTGATGGCCATGACATTTCTTTGAAGCACTTTGTCTCTTTCTATGTTAGAAACTCCCCGGAACCAATTTACAACTCCTGAAAAGACTCCTTTGTGAAGGTGTGTGTCATAAAAAATAATATCTAATTCTCCCAAATGATTTTCTCATGTTAAACTGATCATTTAATATCAAGAAGTACCAGGGGAGTGAAAGCTAGAATATTGGTAAGGCTGCCAGATTGGTCTTTACAGGGATCCAAAGGAGAGAAAATAGGGATCCAAAGGGGGGCAGTCTGCAAAAGAGAAATTTGCATCACTGGAGCTTAAAAGACCTAAGGTTCAACTCCATTAAGACTTCCATAGGCTAAGGTTCCAAAATGTTAATTGAAAAGTCCAAATGGTCAAAGCTAGGAAAATTGGATGGTGGAGGGAAGACTCAAACCTCTTCCCACATCCCTATCAAGGAGGGGGCGAGCCCTAAGAGTAGGGGAGGAGAGAGAACCATACACCACACACTCCAAAGATTTCCCTAGAGGGAATATTGGACACATGGCAGACTCCTAGACTAGTTGCCCCCAATCTTCCCTTAAATCCTATTGGATGGCCATAGAGGTGGACCAATGAGAATTAAGCTAGAGTAAAATTAGTCTAATTAATTTTGAAATGCTTGATAAAAGAACCAATAGAAATTAAGCTCCGCAAAAGACTATTGGACAGTCTACCAAGGGGTCCAATGAGCATCAAACAGCCCAATGTCTTGCCTGATTCCTATTGGCTAGAAGACTAAAAGGTTCAATGAGAGTTTAATAAATTATTTTAATTACCTAAAGCTGGGACACATGTCACAAGACTATCAATTATGCTTCTAATTTGTGATTGTCTAAGCCCTGCAGGAGCCATTGGGAGGCCAGCAATAGTAAATGGCAAGAGGGTTCAACCAAGGAGAGAGAGAGGGTTGCATTTTTTACCAACACATTGCTACACACACACACAACTCATGTGTGCAAGAAGAACTTTATCTCCTTCTCCAAGCATTGACAAGTAGAGGCCTACACCAACAACTCTTGACTATGGAATGCAAATCCAACCAAGAGCCAAGCTTCAATGGCATGCTCATCTCCTCTATCATGCTAATTACTAAGCTAAGCTATTAGAGTGATTATGTGAGGAGAATACTTCTTTCTCGTAAGATACATCTTCTTCCTCTCAATCATCCTCATTCCCTGATAGCTCTCACCATTTTTGAAGGCGTGTGAGGTCTTGGGACTGAGGCTAGGGACAGTAGGTGTGTTTTCAAGCATAATTTGGTGCATGAAGCTTCCATCTTCATTACACCAACGAGCTTTGTCAAGGAGCACAAGAATTGTATTGATGGGAGAAGCTATAATACAAAGCCTTTATGGACAGGGGACCGGCTCCATGTAAATCTGGTCCTCAACTATTGTCAATTGTTCTATTTCTCTCTTTTTAAGTATGCACACTATGTTATCAATTTCCACTACACACAAGTTGCTAGTGCATTAAATGTTACATTGGTATCAGAGCTATTGTTTTATCTTTTCTTGATCAAGAAGATAGGTCCTCAAGCTTGCTACAAATGGTTGGTGTTATTAATTGTAAAAGAGTAAGTAGAATAGGGAATTTTCATCCTGGAAGCACGCCTCCTTTATGTAGTTAACGGGGATACCGTTGAAAGCTATGGTCTTAATAATGGAGTCCTACGGGGCTTGCCTATGGCTTAACCATTATTGAGCTATTAAAAGCTTGACAGGAAGCGGTGTTGTCTTGACTCTATTGAACCCTCTCTTCTATTCCTTGCAATTAATAATATTCGAGCTACGGGTATAGATGCTCGAGTGCTTATCTTTGAAGTTAAAGAGGAGTAGCAACTAGGGCTTGAAGTGCCAACAGCCCGAATCCATTCTTCGACACAAAGACAAGGTATTACGAGGCAGTAAGACTATTCGACGATATCTTATCAAATTTAAAAATTATCCTTTTGAAGATGCTAGATGGATGCAAGGCATACAATTAAAGGATAACCTAAACCTTGTCAATTCTTACAATGATTCCCTAGAGTAAGCAAACGTGAATATGTATAAATGAACAAATTTTCTATCTTATAAGACTCTCTTTTCTTTATTGTGTATACATGTTAATAAGTATGCATGCTTAGGATCATGTTTGAGTAGACGACGTCTCCTGAACACCAAGTAAAGTTTGTCACTCTACTATGGAAGCTTGATACGGATTAATGTGCAGACATGCTTAAGGCTCTCAAGCACCAAATGGACTAGTCATCCATTTTGGAACAGTGTCGTAGGGTAACCTCTACCCGCTAGCAAATGGACTAATGATAAGGCTTTATCTTCTCTACCTCATAGTCGAGGACGACTATGATTTCAAGAGAGAGGTAATGTCATAAAAACTGATATCTAATTCTCCCAAATGATTTTCTCATTTTAAACTGATCATTTAATAAGGGGAAGTACCAGGGGAGTAAAAGCTAGAATATTGGTAAGGCTGCCAGGCCGGTCTCTGTAGGGATCAAAGGAGAGAAAATAGGGATCCAAAGGGGGGCAATCTGCAAAAGAGCAATGTGCATCACTGAAGCTTAAAAGACCTAAGGTTCATCTCCATTAAGACTTCCATAGGCTAAGGTTCCAAAACTTTAATCGAAAAGTCCAAATGGTCAAAGCTGGGAAAATTGGATGGTGGAGGAAAGAATCAAAAGTCTTCCCACATCCCTGTCAAGGAGGGAGTGATCCCTAAGAATAGGGGAGGAGAGAGAAACACACACACACACTCCAAAGCTTTTCCCACAGGGAATACTGGACACATGGCAAACTCCTAGGCTAGTTGCCCCCAATCTTCCCTTAAATCCTATGGGATGGCCATAGAGGTGGACCAATGAGAATTAGGCTAGAGTCAAATTAGTCTAATTAATTTTTAAATGCTTGATAAAATAACCAATAGAAATTAAGCTCCTCAAAAGACTATTGGACACTCTACCAAGGGATCCAATGAGCATCAAGCAGCCCAATGGCTTGCCTAATTCCTATTGGCCAGAAGACTAAAAGGTCCAATGAGAGTTTAATAAATTATTTTAGTTACCTGAAGCTCTCACAAAAGGGGAAAAGGGGACACACATCACAAGGATACCACTTATTCTTCTAATTTGTGATTGGCTAAGCCCTACAGGAGCCAATGGGAGGCCCGCAAGGGTAAATGGCAAGAGGGATCGACCAAGAAGAGAGAGAGGGATGCATTCTTGACCAACACATTGATACACACACACACAACTCATGTGTGCAAGAAGAACTCCATCTCCTTCTCCAAGCATTGAGAAGTAGAGTCCTACACCAATAACTCTTGGCTATGGAATGCAAATCCAACCAAGATCCAAGCTTCAATGGCATGCTCATCTCCTCTACCATGCTAATTACTAAGCTAAGCTATGCTATTAGAGAGATTATGTGAGAAGAATACTTCTTTCTTGTAAGATACATCTTCTTCCTCTCAATCATCCTCATTCCCTAATAGCTCTCACCATTTTTGAAGGTGTGTGAGGTCTTGGGACTGAGGCTAGGGACACTAGGTGTGTTTTCCAAGCATAAATTGGTGCATGAAGCTTCCATCTTCATTAACCAACAAGTTTTGTCAAGGAGCACAAGAATTGTATTGTAGAAAAGTCTCCTTTGATGGGAGAAGTTATAATACAAGGCCTTTATGGAGGGGGGGCTGACTCCATGTAAATCCGATCCTCAATTGTTTTCAATTGTTCTATTTCTCTCTCTTTTCATGTATTGTCAATGCCAAATTAGCTAGGTGTAACTTGCTATGTTGCTTTCTCAAATTAAATGCTTTCTCTATGCTCATTAGTAACTTTTTCTTAATGAAATGCTCACTATGTTCTCAATTTCCGCTACACACAAGTTACTAGTGCATTAAATGTTACAGTGTGCCCAATCTTTTTAGGATTCTTCAAACATGGTTGCAAAGAAGCCTGCTCCATAATGTCCCTGTTGTTGGGTGGTAAGGGTGAAGCTAGTGGTTTAAACTTCTTTTCTACAGTTTTGTATTTAGTTTCAACATGGACCTCTGGGCCAAGTGTTTTCTTGAAACATTGGTTTTTTTTAAAGGCTTCTATGACTTGATACATTTCCACAGAGCATACTTCCACAACTTCATTCTCAAGATGCACAGTAGACTCCATTATAGCATCAAGCTCACCCATAATATCTACAAAAGAAACTTGCTCACACAAACCCAAAACATTTTGAGAAGAATCTAACAACCCACTCTCTTTCATGCCTATTTCTACATTATGTACGTATTTCTTCTCACATCTCTTCAAATCTTCAAGTTTTGTAAAACATACTGATTTACTCCTTGTTACCAAGGAGCCCGTAGAAAAAGTTTCATCCATTTTTGGATCAGGTGAGACCCTTTTTGTGTACCACTATAATGCCTCTTTACAATGGTACTTGGCCAAAATCCATGATTTCTCTATGATCATGAAACTTTTTACTCATTTTCGGTAGAGGATGATCTCTAAGGTTGTCTCACGATTTCTTTCATGGTTTACACAAACTGTGAGAAATTGAACAACACGTTTATTATCTTTGCTTCGTATCCTGGCATAAGTTGAACCATCATCCATTACCCTTGTTTCCATTCAAACTCCCAGAATGTAGGGTCGGCCAAGGATAAGATGATAGGAAGATGTGCCATGCATAAAGAATTTTTTCACTTGTCTTACATTCCAAGAAGACTGGTAATATCCTACCTTAGCTTGATCACCTTCTTTAGCTTGCACATGTATTCCTTGTGTCTTTAGACCATCACCTTCAACTTGTGGGCGAATATTCTCTTTAAGTTTTTTCCTCTTTCTCTTGATAATGTCGATAATTTCTTCATGGAATTCATGCTTGGTTATGCCGAACACCTCCCCTAAAGTAAACTCAACCTTGCTATTCAAAATCCTCTTTTCTAGCACTTTCTTCAAGTCTATAGCAAGCTCGATGTCAGATTGTAGTTTGTAAGGTGGTCCTTTTGGCTTACCTTCTATTGACTCGTTCTTCTTTCCTATTGTAGATTCCTTTATGGTCACTTCTGGTGAAGGTGGCTCTTCTGTTGGTGGATGAGAGATACGCCTCCCCAGGGGTCTATGCACAAAATATACAATTTACACCTTTATACAATTTTCAATATACAACAGAGTTGGGGAAGCATTTGTATAGGGGAGGAGCTCTCAGTGCCCGACCAAGCATGGAGTTTAGGCCATGAGCCAAACTACATCCAAAGGCACCTAGCGACTAGTGCTACCCTTGAATGCGTGTTATGAATGAAAGCGTACTCAAGAAAAAATATACACCGCGTTGCGGAGAGAGAGAGAGAGAGACAGAGAGAGAGAGAGAGAGAGAGAGAGAGAGAGAGAGAGAATATGGTGGACAATGAAATAGAGTGCACAGAGACGTGACAGAATGACAATAGAGAATCTTTAAATGCCCCATCTAAATAAAACAGACAACCATGTATTAATGCAATGACAAAATCTGGGTATACCATAACATCAAAGAGTTTAGACAAAATAGCTAGCAGAGCATCGGACCCTGTGTAGGGATCGACCGGTCCACCCATCTACATCCTCTCTACTACAGACAGAGAGAATTTCACTTTGTCTCGGGAGCGAGCTAGAACACCTCCAACCTACCTGAGCTAGACATAAGTTGAGGCCGCTTCGCCTCCCTCCATGAACCTGAGCTCTAAAAGGATCCCAAGTACCATTAGGTGGTAGGGTATCGACACCAACCATACCAGTTTAGGTGTCACGCCTCTTTGATGCCCAACACCAGGTGTTTAGGCAAAGACAAGGAAAAATCCACGACGCGTTAGCCGTGTAGGTCATTCAATCCCCAACGCACTAACCGTGTAGATGAGCCTAACAAAAAGAAGGAGACCTAGGCAACACCACCGATTTAGCAAAGCCCCAGGTCAACGACCCTTTAGTCTAAGGCTAAGCGATGTAGGTGATCCTAGTCTTGTAGCAACGCTGCCATGAGAAACATAACACATGAGTCCAATCACAATAGCACTTCCCATATAAACAATCTTTTCCAATAGTTAGACTGTATAGGGTCTCTACCCTTACACATCTACCATGAACCATCTAGATCACTTCATGATCTAATCCCAAAAACCATAAACCAGAATCTAATCGTATCACATGAGTGAGCACTCCACCCAACTTGGGTGAGGCACGACCAATCCTCCATAACCACTTTAGAACATAACATGGCTACAAACATTTCAGCAATATTTTGGCAACATAACCATATCTAGAAAAAAAAACCATGAGCCACACCGGCTTCCACCATAAAATCACAACCATAATCCACGAGGGAATCTCAGCCCTTAACCATAAATCATAATCACACTGAACCAACTCTCACACTTGGAGTTTGACATAACTCTTGCAATCAATCGGAGTCCATACACATGTGACTCTTAAGAAGTGATCTTTCATGCATAAAGAGAGTCCACCCAACAACTAATCATGATATAAAAATCCAATTTTGACAACATCCAACCATGCAAGTTGATGCATCACATCTGCACTTCACCTCCCTAGCACAAAGCAGGTCAGAGTGATGCCAAAGCAAAAAACTAGCGCTAGTTTTTGGCCCAAGAATAGCTTCCGGCTTTTGGGAACTTTGCTCAAAACACGCCTTTGCTATTGGTGGTCAACTTTCCCACTTACCATTCAATTTTTACAGCAAAATCGGCCGATTGAACAGTATATGTCCAACTAATGGAAATCGTAGCTAGACTATGCCAATACGTAATGTCCCCACATAATTATAACTTTTCCGTACTACCCCTACGTATTTACGGTATTGCTTTTTATAAAAATAATTCTCGTAAAAATCCCGTTTGGTCCTGTTTTTACTCCGGATGATCATTTTTAAATCCGACGGAGACTAAAATTAATATTTTTATGTTTAGGCCATCATAAAAAAGCACATTGCTTTTCAAAAATACCAAAAAGCACGAAAGGCTAAAAATAGCATAAAAAGCAAAAATAAAGAAGCAGGTATTCTAAAATTGAACCACGGGTCTCCCTCGTCCACTGGAATAAGAAAGCGGAGTCGCTTTTCACTAAAAAGCACTAAAAATCATGAAAAGCTAAAAATAGCATGAAAAGCACTCGAAAAGCAAATTTTTACAAAATAGCTTCCCCACAACACGTAGATCAAGGATTCAACCTTGCTTTTTGCAAAAAAGCACCTAAAGGCTAAAAAGCTAAAAATAGTGGATTTTTCCAAAAAACCAAACGTCCTTCTAACCTACTGGAATATGGAAACGGCCTTGCTTTTTTACTTTAGAACCTTTCAATACTGTCGATTAAGCATCTTAAGTCAAAATTTGGCAAATCATATATTGAAAACTATTTTTTTATTTTTTTAAAAGACCCAAAAATTGGGGATCTTACATTCTCCCACACTTGAAAAATTTGAGATAACCTCACCTCGATATGAAATCTGGATCATTTAGTTTCATTACATCATCACGTTCCCAAGTGGCATCTTCCTGAGGATACGTTGACCATTTAATAAGGTGTTCAATAATGGTCCAATTACGTAGAGGCTTAGTTCTGCTCTGAAGTATCACTTCGGGATATACTTCAAAAGTTTCATGGATAGAGGTAGATAATAGAGAATCATCAAGAATATGTTGCGGATTAGGTACATACTCCTTGAGTAAGCTGACATGAAAACATCATGTACCTTTATGTGTGGTGGTAACAAGGGTCTGTAAGCTTGATCATTAATCCGCTTAGTGTGTGGTTAAAAAAAAGGTCCACAATATCTCGCACTTAGCTTCTTACACTTGCCCATTGATAAAGAACTACGTTTGGGTTTTACTCTTAGAAATACCATATCGCCCTCTTCAAAAAGTCTAGCAAATCTTTTAGGGTCAGCATAACTCTTCTGTCTATCTTGGTCTTTATATCCTGCCGTATAAGAGCAGTTTGTAGTTGCATTTCATCCAATATTTCTTTGGATGCTTGAACTCGTATGAGAGGGTCTGTCTATTTGAGTGGAGTAAGACACACTTGTCCGTAGAATGCTTGAAAAGGAGACATTCCAATTGAGTATTGAAATGAGGAATTATATGCAAATTCAACCAAATATAAATATATAGTCCATTTACTCTACATATGCATACAATAAGCTCTTAACATGTCTTCAATGATTTGATTTGTCATAAAACTTAATATCTAACCAACCCAAATGATTTTCTCATATTAAACTGATCACTTAATGTGGGAGAATAAACGGGAACAAGGGTAAGATATAGACATGTGCTTTTAGATCTATCTCAACACGGAACCATTGGTGAAGGAGCCCAAATGAGAGATGGTCTATCAAAGAGCAAGGCTAACCAATGGAGCATAAGACCTTAGGGTTAGCTTCATTGAAGACCTCCAATAATGTGTGTAAAATCCTTTGACCTTAGGTAAGCTAGGGTTGAGCTTGAGGCGCGGGAACCCGACCCAACTCGAGGTTCTTGTCCTGCTTGTCATGCTTGATGACTAAGGTGCTTGAGGTGCTTAATGATTGAGATGCTTGAGTTGCTTGACATGCTTGAGATGTTAGGGTTGCACTTGAGGTGAGAACCCAGCCCAAGCTTAAAGTGCTTAAGGGCCAAGCTTGTGGTGGGAACTGGGCCTATGCATGAGGGGTTGAGGTGTCAAAAAGTCAAAGATTCAATCCCTACAAGGAAGGGGCGAGCTCTACATGAGGGGGGATGAGAGAGAACACCCACACACTCACACAAGGCATGCATGGTACAAAGAAAGCAAAAGGGACACTTGTCAAGTTCCTCCTCATGTTGCCCTCATGGTGTGCCTAAAGCCTATTGGTTGGCCACCCAAGGGGTCCAATGATAATTTAGGGGATTTAATTAATTGATTTTGCATTTATCAAGTCCTCTCTCTCAAAGGGGAAATGGGGACACTTGTCTCAAGGCTACCCTTGCTGCTTGTAATGCCTCCTGCTTATGATTGGCTAGGCCTGGAGGGGTCCAATGAGCTTAAAGCATGAGCTACAAGGGAGGGTCAACCCAAGCAAGCTAGAGGTTGCTTAGGGGGTATACTCACCCACACAAACTCACAAACACTCTCATTGTGTGCTAGGCAAGGTGCTAGAGCCCCATCTCCTTCTCCAAGCTCCTTGAGAAGTTGAGAGCCTACACCAACACCCTTGGCTATGGAATGCAAATCCAACCAAGAGCTATGCTTCAATGCTTAAGCTTTCCATCTTCTCCATCTTCATTACTATGCTATTATGTATGCTAAGCAAGAAGAGTGATGATAAGTGAGGAATTATGCCTTTCTCCTATGGAATACTTCTTCTTCCTCTTCCCTACCCTCATTCCCTGCTAGCTCTCTCCACCTTCGAAGGTGTTTGAGGTCTTGGGACTGAGGCTTGGGATAGTCACATGCTTTCCACAAAGTGCATGTTATGCTTATTGCAATAAGGCTAATGGTTTATTGCAAGTAGATTAGTTACTTAATGCAAGTAGATTAATTGTATTGCAAGGTAGATTAATTGTTGCTTTAGGCACAAGTTGATGCATAAAAGTATACATCCTCATGCACTCAAATGATTTAGGGAACACAAAGACTAATGATGTTCACAAGTTCTTGATTGTTTTCAAGCTAAGATTGATTGTTGATATTATGCAAAAGCTTGGTGTGTGAAGCTTCCATCTCCATACTGTCAAAGAGGTCTCAAGGAACACAAAGATTGTATTGTACCAAGTCTCTCTTAATGAGAGAATCTATAATACAAATGCCTTTTGGAGGGGGGACCGGCTCCACATAAATCCGGTCCTAAATTGTTGTCATATTCTCTAAACTCTCTCTCTCTCTCTCTCTCTCTCTCTCTCGCGAAAGTATTGCTCATGCCTAGTTAATTAAGTGTTATGATTGAGTTGCCACTACCAATTAAGTTCACCCTCTATGCTCTCAAAGTTGCTCACTCTAATTCTCTTAATTCCGTTATTCTCTAAGTTCATAGGCCATTTCCATAACATGATTTATTCTTTTTTTTGGGCCTATAAGTCTGAGGATGATAAGTAGTACTAAAGACCAAGTGGGTTCCTGTAGCTGAGAATAAGGCTTTCCAAAAATTAGAGGTGAACTTCGCATCACGATCAAAAATTATCCGGCGAGGTAAGCCATGATACATGAAAACACCTTTCATGAAGACTTGAGCTATATCCTTAGTCGTAAATGTTGTCTTGACTGGAAATAAATGGGTCATTTCTGTAAGCATATCAAAAACCACAAAAATAGAGTCATATCCCAGAGATGTAGGAAGTCCTGTAATAAATTCCATGATTTTGCATTCCCGTTTCATTTGTGGAGCATCAATAGGTTGAAGCTTAACGGGGTATTAAATTTGTTCAGCTTTAATACGTTGACATGTTAAGCATCTTGTAACATAGTTCAACACATCATGTTTTAGTCCTGGCCTCCTGGCCAAAAGAAACTCTTTCTTACAGTGGAATAAGTCTTAATGTATCCTAGGTGTACTGCTATAGGTATATTATGAGCTTCCTACAATATTTGAAGTTCGATTCCCTCTTGATTTGGAATACAAAGACAGTTACTGAAGTAAAAGTCATCACCTTCAACATGGAAGCCTTTGATTTTCCTCTCCTACTTCTGTGTGCGATTATTTAAGTTCATCAAATATTGGATTTTTATGTAATACGGGTCCTGAGTCATACCTTCTCGAATAAGGTCAATTAAAGAAGTAGTTGAGGTTGTGACAATCGCTACAATACTCTTCCTGCTTAAGGCATCGGCCACAAAATTTTTCTTCCTAGGTTTATATTCGATTCCAAATTCATATTCGCATAATAACTCCATCCATCTTCGTTGCCGCATATTAAGGTCGGGCTGGGTGTAGATCCACTTCAGGCTTTTATGGTCGATATGTAGCTCAAATCTCCTTCCAAGAAGATAATGTTGCCATACTTTAAGAGCATGCATGATGGCCAATAATTTTAATTTATACGTAGGATAATTCAACCCATGTATACGTAACTTACAAGATTCATAAGCTACTGGTTTTACTTTTTGAGACAGAACGCCACCAATTACTTGTCCACTTGCATCAGTGAGCACAATGAATGTCTTTGAGAAGTTTGGAAGCTGTAGTATTGGAGCATTCACCAAAGCTTCTTTGATTTCTCAAAACTAGCTTGAGCAAGTTTATTCCAAGTAAACACTTTAGCCTTCTTAAGTGTATTAGTCAATGGAGATGCAATCTTAGCGTAGCCTTGAATAAATGTACCATACCATCCTATTAAACCAAGAAAGCCACGTACTTCTCGTACTAATTTCGGTGTAGACCAAGCTATAACAACTTTGATCTTACTTGGATCAATAGAATCACCATCCTTGGATACAATAAATCTCAAATATTTTACCTTGTCAATGAAGAAGGTGTATTTGCTATGTTTGGCAGAACGTTGATTATGACGGAGAAGTTCAAGTACTCGTTGCACATGTTGTTCGTGTTCTTCTCTGTTTCTTGAGTAAACTCGGATATCATCAAAGAAGACAATAACAAAATCATCAAGATTCTCTCGAAACACATCGGTCATGAGACGATTAAAAGTTGCATGAGAATTGGTAAGTCCAAAAGGCATAACTGTAAATTCATAATGTCCAAAACGAGTATTAAATCCTGTCTTTGGTATGTCCTCCTCCTTGATTCGGATTTGGTAATACCCTGACTTAAGATCAATCTTTGTGAAGATAGAAGCTCCATGTAATCGGTCAAGCAGTTCATCAATCCTTGGTATTGCATACTTATTCTTAACTGTTACCTGGTTCAATCCATGATAATCAATACAAAGATGTAGAGTACCATCCTTCTTGAGATTAAAGAGAACATAAGTACTCCTTGGAGAAATGCTCGGTCGAATGAAGCCTTGTTCAAGAAGTTGAGTTAATTGCTCCTTGAGTTTTGCAGATTTAGGTACTAACATTTTGTAAGTTCTATGGGCAACTGGTTGAGCTCCTGGAGTAAGCTCTATTGCATGATCAACATCACGCTTGGGCGGTAACTGTGAAAGTTCTTTGAGAAATACATCATTAAATTCTGTGATCTATTCCGGTTCAGTTGAATCCATTTTCTTCTTTTTAGGTTTAATCTTTACTACGTAAATCCTTTCATTTTTCCTATGACTCTTCATAAGTTTGGTCAAGTTCACTAGTCTGAGCTTAGGCTTTTCCCATTTTCCAGTAACTGTAACCTTAAAGTTTTGGTCATTTTTGAAAGTCAATGAAACGTCTTTACAATGTATGTGAGCATCATTGGCTTTAAGCCAATCCATTCCTAGGATTCCATTGTAGATTCCTATGGAGAAGACTCTTGTCATAATGACTAATATCTAATTCTCCTAAATGTTTTTCTCATGTTAAAGTGATTATTTAACATGGAGAAGTACTAGGGGAGAAAAAGCTAGAATATTGGTTAGGCTGGCAGACTGGTCATAGTAGGAATCCAAAGGAGGGAAAATGGGGATCCAAAGGGGGGGCCATCTACAAAAGAGCAATGTGCATCAATGGGCTTCAAAGACCCTAAGGTTCAGTCCATCAAGACTTCCAAAATGCTAAGGTTCCAAAATTGAAAGGTAATGTCCAATGGCCAAAGTGTGGGGGAATTGGATGGTCATGGGGAAGACTAAAAGGTCTTCCCACATCCCTAGGAAGGAGGGGGCGAGCCATATTAGTAGGGTATGAGAGAGAAACACACACACACACTCTTCCAAGCCCCCTTTACACAAAGGGCATAGTGGACACATGTCAGCTTCCTACCCCAGTTGCCCCCAAGGTGCATTCAAATCCTATTGGATGGCCATAGAGGTGGATCAATGAGAATTAAGCTAGAGTAAATTTAGTTTAATTCATTTAAAAACACTTGATAAAAGAACCAATAGAAATTAAGCTCTCTAGAAGACTATTGGACAGTCTCCCAAGGGGTCCAATGAGCATTGAACAGCCCAATGGCTTGCCTGATTCCTATTAGCTAGAAGACTAAGAGGTCTAATGAGAGTTTAATTGCATTATTTAAATACCTAAAGCTCTCACAAAAGGGGAAACGGGGACACATGTCACAAGGATATCACTTATGCTTCTTAATTGTCATTGGCTAAGCTTTGCAGGGGCCAATAGGATGCTAGCATGAGAAAATGGCAAGAGGGGTTGACCAAGAGAGAGAGAGAAGGGGCTGACTTTTGCAAGGCATTATCACACACACACACACACACACACACACACACACACACAATCTCATGTGTGAAGTAAAGAAGACTATCTCCTTCTCAAGCTTTAATGGAAAGCTCATCATCTACTCCAAGCTTGTGAGAAGGGAGGCCTACACCAACAACTCTTGGCTTTGTGATGCAAATCCAACCAAGAGCCAAGCTCCAATGCATGCTCATCTGCTCTACCATGCTAATTACTAAGCTATGCTAAGCTATTAAGAGTAATATGTGAGGAGACATACTTCCTTCTTGTAAGAGTACTCCTTCTTCCTCTTGATCTACTCTCATACCCTGCTAGCTCTCACCATCTTCAAAGGTGTGTGAGGTCTTGGGTCTGAGACCGTGAGGGAATTGATGTTGTGTTTTCAAGTGTAATCTTGATGCTTGAAGCTTCCATATTCATTGCACTAGCAAGTTATTGAAGGAACACAAAGTATTGTATTGTAAAATATCTCCCTTGATGGGGCAAACCTATAATACAAAGCCTTTTGGAGGGGGGACCGGCTCCATGTGAATTCGATCCTCAACTGTTATCAATAGCTTAATTTCTCTCTCTTTTTGAAGTATTGTTCATGCCTATCTAACTAGGTATTATGATTTAGTTGCTCTCTCTATCCAAGCACTCTTGCTATGCTCATTAGGAATCTAGTCTTAATGAAATTCTCACTATGTCTATGTTATTTTTCGCTACACACAAGTTACTAGACCATTAAATTTTACATTGGTATCAGAGCACAAGGTTTCTCTTTTCTTGCTCAAGAAGAGAGGTCCTCAAGCTAACTATAAATGGTTAGTAGTATTAATTGCAATTGAGTAAGTAGAATAGGGATTTTCAACCTTGCAGTGCGCCTGCTTCGTGCAGATAACGGGGCATCACCGTTGAGAGCTATAGTCTTAATAGTGAAGTCCTACAGGGCTTGCCTATGGATTAACCACTATTGAGCTATTAGACGCTTGACAGGAGCCAATATTGTTTTGGTGGTGAAAGACCCTCTCTTCTATTCCTTGTAATTAATGATATTCGAGCCACGGGTACAGGAGCTTGAGTGCTTTTCTAAAGGGGTTAAGAGGAGTAGCACAACTAGGGCTTGAAGTGCCAAAGTACACTTAAAAGTTTTACACCTAAAAGTTGTTAGAATGGCTGACAATAGTAAAAAGAGTGAAATTAATGTTGATAGCTTTCATTTTGCTAATGAACAGGCTACTAATGATGCCCATATGCTTGTTAATTACCTCGTTACTAGGCTTCAACAAGCCATGGTCAATCCATCCCTCCAAAGTGAAGCGCAATGGCAGCTACGTGCTCATGGGATTCTCCAAACTCCAAACCAAGAAGAGAGAGTACCTAGGAAGACTCCTTGTGAGACTTCCAAAAGAGACCTCTCTCCGATAAGGCAAGAAGAAGAGGACACGTACGAAGGGCTCAAAAATCTACTACTTGACGACGCATCTCCTTCCCAAAGGAGAACTCAAGTTTCAATGGTAAAGCCCCCACCAAAAGAACGAGAAAGAAGTGAGTCTCCTGGCACCTCGGCGGAGATGGCTCCACAAAGACGGCGGGCAAAACGCTCTCCAACACCCCCTAAATGGAGAAGACCATCACACACTTCTCTACACCATAATTATAAGAGGGTTTTGGTTAAAGTTTTTTTTTATTGAAGTTCCTTTAAATTTCCGATGGTCTGGGTCTAAAGTTGCTAAAATTACGATTCGAATTGAAGTTTCTCTATTCATAATTTTCCACCAATCATGTGAAGCTTGAATTGTTAAATAGACAATCCCTGGATTGATGACTAGGATCAAGACAAGTGTAGCACAAATGATCTTGTCTGGCTTTCATACGTAATAAGTTCTCTCTTATTTGTTGTGGATTTCCAGACCTTCGTTCCTCCTCGGGACGAGGCTTTTTGATTTCATGAACAAGAACAGGTTCTGGTTTCCTCTTTCCGATATTAGATAACTCTATTTTAATGGGTTTTCCTGCATCAAGGACATTTGCAAAATTAGTAAGACGAAGACTCTATAGTCTAGTCTTCATCGGATTATGTAACCCTGACACGAATCGAGCTACTATGACCTCTTAAGTCATCCTTGCTAGAGGATACTTGACAAGGGTTAAGAAATGTTGATAGGATGATTCCAGATCTCTGGTTCCTTGAGTACGATCAAGAAACTCATTCATACGGTCTGAATGATAAACTTTGTTTTGATAGTTCTTCTTGAACTGGGTTTTAAGGTAATCCCAAGTTGCAGCATTAGGATCAACATTGTTTTTTGTGCAATGGTCTCTCCACCAATGCTTGGTTGTTTTCTCTAGTTTGAACTTAGCAATGATAGCTTTGTTTACTGCAATGAATGAGCCAAATCAAAGTAGTCATCCATGCGCTCAATCCAATCTTCAAGAACTCTGCCTACATCTTTGTCTTCCCCGCTAAAATTCCCAAGTTGAGACTTGCAAAGCATAGCATTGATGTCTCTATCAATGATGGTGTGTTGAGGAACAATAGGTGCATTTGCATTAGCAGCAGACACATTACCTCTAAGAGACATGGTAACTTACTGCACCATATCAACCAAGGTCACACTCAGTAAAATATTCTAATTCGCTCAAAGTCCTTAAATCAAATAGAATAGACATAAGATGAGAGAGAAATAGGAGAAAGAATAACGAATGAATTAATCCAGTTTCTATATCACAAAAATTTGGGTTTTTGAAAAGTCTACAAGTGTCTTGAAAGCTTCTAATAAATCCTAATGGCTCTGACATAATGCACTCGGTAATATCCATTGTGACATCCTTCCACCAATGGAGCATAATTGTCCCATTCCTTGAGTATATTGGATGTGTGATCCCAATAATCCTTTTTTATCTTTGGTTGGAACATTCCTTCATCGGTGTGTGAGTCATACCATTCTTGAGTAAGGGATTTGTTTGTTACAGGTACCCCCATTTTGGTGTGAACAATTGCCTTCTTGTATCCGAACTAGCCATCGAAGTAAGTAGATTCTTTTGGAAACACATCCGGTGTGTCCTATCCAACTGAGTTGTGTATATTTGCACAATCTGCAAGGCACTGAGATCTATTGTAGGCATTGTTTAAAACTTTCACATGGCAAAGATTGTAGATTAGTGACTTTCCAAATAAGTCAAAGAACAACTTCCAAGGTACCGGGCTAAAGAAATGCCGGTTGTTGTTTTTGCATTGACGACCCCATACATTAAACATAAGAATGTCAAAGCATCCCGTAGCCATTACTAAAGGAAGTACGTTTCTGGCCATCCATGTTTTCTTTGTCGGTCTTAGGGTAAGTTCATAAGCATTTATGTACAATATTTGATTAGTGACAACAATCTCCATTCCCAAACTTGGATTGTATCTACTCAATACTCCCAACAGGCAAGGGTTTATGCTCAAGTGGTCTTAACTCGGGGTTCCCTGCAGCGTAATGATACAAAGCTCGAAAAGTATTATGTACAATAAAATCCGTAGACATCAACCTTTTCTCTTATGCCCCATTATGTGTGGTAGTGATAAGCCTTTGCACTTCCACTCCAGTTTGGAAGTGCTCCTCCACCATAAGGCAGGAGAGTATATCCACCCATATCGTTGGACGTAAGATGTCAGTTATCTACACACACACCGCATCACTCAAGTTAGTTAGAATGATAAAACCAAGATTCAAAGTCAAATATTATATCCTCAAAATAATATGTGTTATATCAAAATCAAAATTTTATAACCGCAGAAGACCAAAAAGATACATAGTGTTTCTAGGGAGATACATAAATATGAAAGGGTCCTATGAACCAATTCTTGGTTCCTACAAACGAGGTTCTATCCCTTTATTTGTTCACATCTCGACTATCAAAGTTTAGCCCTTCAACTTGTGTATTGAAATTCACGTCTTCCTTTTCGTACCATTCCTCTCCTCGTGATACATCCGTGGGTGGTAATCCATTAAAGAAGTTCACATGAGCACGCTATTCATTTACATCACCTCTGTAGAGATATCTACTTGAGTTAGCTACCATTGTTTGTGCTTGGGAAAAGTCACTAATGCACTTGGGCTTCTCGTAGTTATCAAAGGTAATAGTGGCATTGTGAGGGTTGTATTTGAGAATAGGTCCATAGACTGTATTGAACCAATCCTGGGTACATAATAGAATCGGTTTCCGTCATTTGACTTATTCCATACTCTGATTATGACCTTCTTACAAAAGCCGTATCTTTGGTTTAGCATAAGGGCCTTCTTACTAAGTATGATTTCTCGACTTGGTATGTCCAAAAGAGAGCATAGGTTAAGGTAAAAAACATATCCTTGCACTTTAACGTTGCCTTCTTGTATCTTTTCCTTTACCCAAAGCTCTGGGTTGGTCATAAACCTATCAGCACTTGCATTCGATGTTCAAACTGAGCTTCAACATATAGCTCCCATGCTACGTAAGTGTTTGGTACAAGATAGTCTCTAGTCCCCTTTGAAACTCGAACCACTTCAATTCCCCAATGGAGACTGAATCCAACCACATAATTGAAAAAGACCCTTTGTGCAAAGTCACTCCAGAGTTCGTCTAGACAATTAAGAAGATCCATCTAAAACAAGACAAGGAGAGAGAAACTTAGTACACAAGTGAGCCAAAACTGAGTCTATGCTTCTTTGATTTAATCTTCATGATTTCATTACAATGTTATGGGTGTCTCGTAGCTAATTCCGTAAATATTCTTTTAACTCTCATGACAGGGTATTCTCTCAAACCTCCCACGCAACAACGTGGTCTGTAGTTATCTTCTAGCTTCTCTTTTCCTATGACAGCTGCAAGAGCTTCAAACTTCTTAGCAACATCGGCAATCTTTAACATTTGGGAGCGCATTGCCAAGTAGTAGAACATGTCTTCTAGGCCTAGCCACATTCTGAGTTGAAGTAGCCTGAGGTTAGCAAACCAATCTCTTGGACTGTTGTCAATGTAGATAAAGAATTAACGGCAGGGCTTTTGGTGATGGGTAAGATAGCTACAGTCAACGCTCTTCCAACAAGTTGTGCTTCCTCGCATGCCAAAGACTTTGGTCCCGATTTTTAAGTAAAAGAGTTCTCGTTCATCCCTTGACAACCATGTTGCCATATTGTTGAAGATTATGGCCAAAACCTCATTTCCCTGGCTAAAGCATTCAGACGTCACTCTAGGAGCCATTTGTTACTACAAAACAAACATTCAAAGAATTTACAACGCCGTTGTTGAACGCTTCAACCAATTTACCATAACTTAAATCAAACACTTCCATTCAAGAAGACAAGTCAAACAAGTACCATCAACCAATGTCACTTATAGATGCATCATGAATACAATATCTTTTCTCAAATAGCATCAAACAGCATGCATGAATGCGTGCACGATGCATAACTAACCAGACTAGTATCAAGCTTTAGGCTATTCCTAAGCATTGGCTCTGATATCAGGTGGAAGATACCCCTCCCCGGGGGTCTATGCACAAAATATACAATTTACACCTTTGTACAATTTTCAATATACATTAGACTTGCGAAAGCATTCGCATAGGGAAGGAGCTCTCAGCACCCGACCAAGCATGGAGTTTAGTCCATGAGCTGGACTGCATCCGGAGGCACCTAGCAACTAGTGCTACCCCTGAATGGGTGTTATGAATGAAAGCGTACTCAAGAAAAATATAGCATTGTGGAAGGTGAATATATGTGTACACCGTCTTGTGAAGGAAGAGAGAGAGAGAGAGAGAGAGAGAGAGAGAGAGAATAGTGGAGGGTGAAATACAGTGCACAGAGATGTGAGAGAATGACAACAAAAAATCTTTAAATGCCCCATCTAAATGAAACAGACAACCATGTATTAATGCAATGATAAAATCTGGGTATACCATAACATCAAAAAATTTATGACAAAATAACTAGCAGAGCATCAGACCCTGTATAGGGTTCGATCGCTCCACCCATCCACATCCGCTCTACTATGTACAGAGAGAATTTCACTTCACCACGAGCAAGCCAGAACACCTCCAGCCTACCTGAGCTAGACATAAGCTAAGGCCGCTTCACCTCCCTCCATGAACTCGAGCTCTGAAAGGATCCCAAGTACCAATAGGTGGTAGGGTATTGACACCAACCATACCAATTTAGGCACCACACCTCTTCGATTCCCAGTATCGGGTGTTTAGGCAAGGCCAACACAAAATCCCCGACGTGTTAGCTGTGTAGGTCATTCAACCCCCGACGCACTAACTGTGTAGATGAGCCTAACAAAAAGAAGAAGACCTAGGCAACACCCCCGATTTAGCAAAGCCCTGGGTCAACGACCCTTTAGTCTAAGGCTAAGCAATGCAGGTGATCCTAGTCTTGCAACGAAGCTACCATGAGAAACATAACACATGAGTCCAATCACAATAGCACTTCCCCTATGCACAAACAATCTTTTCCAAGCAGTTAGACTATACAAGGTCTCTACCCTTACACGTCTACCATGAACCATCTAGATCACTTCATAATCGAATCCCAAAAACCATTAACCATAATCCAATCATATCACACGGGTGAGCACTTCACCCAACTTGGGTGAGGCACGACCAATCCTGCATAACCACTTTATAACATAACATGGCTGCAAAAAATTTGGCAGCATAACCATATCCAAAAAAAAAAACCATGAGCCACACTGGCTTCCACCATAAAATCACAACCACAATCCATGAGGGAATCTCAACCCTTAACCATAAATCATAATCACACTGAACCAACTCCCACACTTGGAGTTTGACATAACCTCTACAATCAATCGGAGTCCATACACATGTGACTCTTAAGACATGATTATTTCATGCATAAAAAGAGTCCAACCAAAAACTAATCATGATATGAAATTCCAATTTTGACAACATCCAACCATGCAAAGTTGATGCATCACATCTGCACTTCACCTCCCTAGCACATAGAGTTAGTTTTTGACCTAAAAAGGTGGAAATCAATCATAACCATGCATATGAGGCATCCACATCAATCCATAAGTTTCTATACATCATATGATAACATTCCATCATCATAAACATGATGCAAAACAGCTCCGACCTTTAAGTCAACCATAAACCATAACTTCACACATATGCGAAAAACAACTTATTGACATTTTTGGGAGCATGAAAAACATGCAAATGAAAGTATTTGACCTCAAGCCCATGCATCAAGCTCAGATCCGTAATATATACTAGCACTCTATCACATCACTTCACCCATATAGGTTTCTCACAACAAACAGTAACCTAGAAAGAAAGCCTCTTTAATCATGTCTGCATATGCAGTTCGGGATATCTAACCATATACTCTCACATAAGTTTATGGCCATCTAATAGCTAAAATCAACTCACCAAAACAAACCATAATCACGACCCGCTCGGTTAACTCACGATGGCATATGGTATTCCCCCTAGGTAGCACCCCTATACCTGTAGGTAAAACTGGTTATGGAACTATTAATAACTCGCATTCCCGAGGTGATAACGGAGACCTAAATACATTATCATCAAGTTTCAGTAAGCTTTTCAATTGGTTAAGTGGGTTTTCCCATCCGGTGGATCTATAAAGTGGTTCTCCAAGGAGCTTGGGGTCAAGAATTTTGGTTGTGTAGTGAACAACAAGCAGTTTTTTGACCAAATCTCTTAGCTCGTGCGTGATTTTCACATGACATCAAAGAGAAAAAATGTTCTAATTTATGTGTTTTATCTCTGGTATAAAGTGTTCGGGCTGATTCATAACGGTTTGTGAGTTATGACCAAAACAATGTTCCTATCGCCTCTATGACGTGAAATGAAAAGCAGCTATGGAGTTTAGAGCTTCTCACCGTGCTTTAGAATCGATTAGATATTGTCGAAAGGCTTCTTGTTTTGCCGCAAGATAGTGGTGATGAGAGCTACGTAGAGGTATCCGCCACGAGAGCTTTCGAAGAGCCCGTACACCGTGAAACAAGAGAGAAGATAGTAAGCAAGTAGAGAGAGAATATCCTCCTCCCTCTTCTTCTTCTTCCCGAGAGGGAAGAGCTTATGGAGATGGTGATGAAGAGCTTGCACCGCTCCCTATAATAGATACGTATAGCCTTGCAATAGTAGACGCAATAGACCACACTGAAAACTGAGTACTAATTATCAATTTATAGGCAAGTGCAGCAGGTCAGAGTGATGCCCAAGCAGAAAACTAGCACTAGTTTTTGGCCCAAGAATAGCTTCTTGCTTTTGGGAACTTTGCTAAAAACATGCCTTTCCTTTTGGTGGTCAACTTTCCCACTTACCATTCAATTTTTGTAACAAAATTGACCAATTGAACAATATCCGACCAACTAATGGAAATCGTAGCTAGACTATTCCACACCGTAATGTCCCGACATAATTATGACTTTTCTGTACTACCCCGACGTATTTACGGTATAGCGTTTTATAAAAATAATTCTTGTAAAAATCCCGTTTGGTCCTGTTTTTACTCCAGGTGACCATTTTTAAATCCGACGGAGACTAAAATTAATATTTTTTTGTTTAGGTCATCATAAAAAGCACATTGTTTTTCAAAAACGCCGAAAAGCACGAAAAACTAAAAATAGCGTAAACAGCAAAAAAAAGTAAGTTTTCTAAAATTGAACTACGGGTTTCCCTCATCCACCACTGGAATAAGAAAGCGGACTCGCTTTTCACTAAAAAGCACTAAAAATCATGAAAAGCTAAAAATAGTATGAAAAGCACTCAAAAAGCAGATCTTTACAAATTGAACCATAGCTTCCCTAGAACACAGATCAAGGATTCGACCTTGCTTTTTGCAAAAAAAGCACTTAAAAGCATAAAAAGCATGAAAAAGCTAAAAATAGTGGATTTCTCCAAAAAACCAAACGTCCTTCTAACCTTTTGGAGCATGGAAACGGCCTTGCTTCTTTACTTTAGAACCTTTCAATACTGTCAATCAAGCATCTTAAGTCAAAATTTGGCAAATCATATATTGAAAGCTATTTTTCTTATTTTTAAAAGAGACCCAAAAATTGGGGATCTTACATTCTCCCACACTTGAAAAATTCGAGGTAACTTCACCTCGATATGCTGTGTTCCTATAGCTAAGAATAAGGCTTTCCAAAAATTAGAGGTGAATTTTGCATCATGATAAAAAATTATCCGACGAGGTAAGCCATGATACGTGAAAACATCTTTCATGAAGACTTGAGCTATATCCTTAGCCGTAAATGTTGTCTTGACTCAAAATATATGGGTCATTTTTGTAAGGATATCAACAACCACAAAAGTAGAGTTATATCCCAGAGATGTAGGAAGTCCTGTAATAAAATCCATGGATATGCATTCCCATTTCATTTGTGGAGCATCAATAGGTTGAAGCTTACTGGGGTATCGAATTTGTTCAGCTTTAATACGTTGACATGTTAAGCATCTTCTAACATAGTTCAACACATCATGCTTTAGTCTTGGCCAAAAGAAACTCTTTCTTACAATGGAGTAAGTCTTAATGTATCATGGGTGTCCTGTTATAGGTATATCATGAGATTCCTGTAATATTTGATGTTTGATTCCACGTTGATTTGGAATACAAAGACGGTTATCGAAGTAAAGGTCTTCACCTTCAACGTGGAAGCCTTTGCTTTGCCTCTCTTGCTTCTCTGTGCGATTATTTAAGTTCATCAAGTACTGGATTTTTATGTAATACGGGTCCTGAGTCATACCTTCTTGAATAAGGTCAACTAAAGAAGTAGTAGAGGTTGTGACAGCTGCTACAACACTCTTCCTACTTAAGGCAATGGCCAAAAGATTTTTCTTCCTAGGTTTATATTCGATTCCAAGATTATATTCGCATAACAACTCCATCCATCTTCACAGTCGCATATTAAGGTCACGTTGGGTGTAGATGCACTTCAGGCTTTTATGGTCGGTATGTAGTTCAAATCAACTTCCAAGAAAATAATGTCACCATACTTTGAGAGCATGCACGACAGCCAATAATTCCCAGTCATGCGTAGGATAATTTAACTCATGTGTACGTAACTTACGAGATTCATAAGCTACCGGTTTTCCTTCTTGAGACTGAACGCCACCAATTGCTTGTCCACTTGCATCAGTGAGCACAGTGAATGTCTTTGAGAAGTCTGGAAGCTGTAGTATTGGAGCATTCACCACAGCCTCTTTGAGTTTCTCAAAACTAGCTTGAGCACATTCATTCCAAGTAAACACTTTAGCCTTCTTAAGCCTATTAGTCAATGGAGATGCAATCTTAGCGTAGCCTTGAATAAATGTACGATACCATCCTGTTAAACCAAGAAAGCCACGTACTTCTCATACTGATTTAGGTGTAGGCCAAGCTATAAAAACTTTGATCTTACTTGGATTAATAGAAACACCATCCTTGGATACAATAAGTGCCAAATATTTCACTTTGTCAGTGAAGAAGGTGCATTTGCTACGTTTGGCATAAAGTTGATTTTGACGGAGAAGTTCAAGTACTCGCCACACATGTTGTTTGTGTTCTTCTTTGTTTCTTGAGTAAACCATGATATCATCACAAAAGACAAGACCAAAATCATCAAGATGCTCTGGAAACACATCGGTCATGAGACGATTAAAAGTTGCATAAGCATTGGTAAGTCCAAAAGACATAACTGTAAATTCATAATGTCCAAAACGATTATTAAATCTTGTCTTTGGTATGTCCTCCTCCTTGATTCGGATTTGGTAATACCCTGACTGAAAATAGAAGCTCCATGTAATTGGTCAAGCAATTCATCAATCCTTGGTATTGCATACTTATTCTTAACTATTACCTAGTTCAATCCATGATAATCAAAACAAAGACGTACAGTACCATCCTTCTTGCGATTAAAGAGAATAGGAGTACTCCATGGAGAAACGTTGGGTCGAATGAAGCCTTGTTCAATAAGTTGAGTTAGTTGCTCCTTGAGTTCCACAGATTCAGGTACTGACATTTTGTAAGGTCTACGAGCAGCTGGTTGAGCTCCTAGAGTAAGCTCTATTGCATGATGAACATCATGCTTAGGTGGTAACTGTGAAAGTTCTTTGAGAAATACATCATCAAATTCTGTTATCCCTTCGGGTTTAGGTGAATCTATTCTCTTCTCCTTAGGATTAAGCTTTACTATGTAAATCCTTTCAATTTCCCTATGACTCTTCATAAGTTTAGTAGCATGTTGATGTTTCATGAATGAGGAAAATGCCTGAAAAATTAAATTGCATTGTAGCCGGATTAAATTGCACAGTAGGTTGCCGTGTGTGATCACCCAATTCCCACAAACTCTCACCCTGGCAGGTTCACATCGGGTTTTAACAAAAATATGTCAAAAAGCTTGCAGTCTTGCCAAGGAAGTATTGAGCTTCTTGCTGTAAGAATTTGTGAGGTAGCTCCAAAAACTTTATGAATGAGTTATGCCATAGATGCCATGAAGTCTAGAGTTTAGTAGGGAGTGCAATCAAAGAAGCACATTCTCTCTCTCTCTCTCTCTCTCTCTCTCTCGCTCTAACACACACAAAGAAAGAAAACAAAAGATAAAGTTTTAAAAAAAAGGATGAAAACGTCAAGGTGTTGGTCATAGCTTATCATGGGTAGGATGAAAGGGTTAATAGATGAGTTAATGGCAATCAACCTTTGCCGACCAAACAAGCTACAAATTGTTCTTTGGAATTATAGTTTTGTGCTTACTATGATATATATGTTTTGTCTTGTGATTGGGATTAATTGTGTGAGAGATATTTGTGAGAGTGTAAAGATATGGATACTCACCTTGTGCATTATCATAGCTCTCCAAGAAGGTTGATCATAGCTTTGGCGGAGTGTTGTAGCTTGAATGCCTTCAACAATTAGGACACAAGAGAGATGGAGATAGGGATAGAGATAGAAGTAGATATCAAGATAGAGGTAAGGGTGGGTGTAGAATTAGAAATGGATAATAGCTAGGTTAGGGAATAGATTTGGAAATAGAGATAGAGGTAAGGGTTTGGCTAGAGATGAAAAGAAAAACATCAAGACAACAAAATCACAAATCAAAACATGCCTTGTTTAATAAACTCTTTAAGAATTATTCGCCAATTTGATGGGGAGAGAAGAAGAGGGAAGACTTCCAGCTTTGAATGATGCACCAAATCCAAGTCCTTCTTTGATTATAGTTGATCTTACAAAGATTGCTTACAAGATTGGCTAGGCTCCTCAAGGAGCAAGTATAGGCTTAGGCTTATGTTTATAGCTAAGTACAATTAGGCATTAATCCTCTCACTCTCTAATGAATGGTTTTAAACGAAGAAGAGGTCCCTTTTTATAGGTGAAGGGAAACATTACACAAGCAAGAGAAGAGCCAGTGTGAACATGAGCTAGAAAATTTTGAAATGGGTTATCCCTACATGATGTGGGCAGACTAGGGTCCTCTATTTTGATCATATCTCCTAAACCGTGACTCAAGATAAAAACTAAAAATAGGGGCAAAAAATTCAACTCATGAGGTACAATCTCTATTTTGTATAATTTTTCCAATTTGGATGGGAACCATGTGCTAAAAATTTATCAAAATATGGTATCTTTTGGCAGCAAAAGTCTACTTGTGGTCCCCTTAGCCTAGACTTCCATTAGATTCCAATGGACACCTCATGCAATATGAAAGCATGAAATTTCTCCTTGACAAAGTTTTTAAAGCATCCTTCCAATAATTGATTAAAATAGGTGTATCTTTGAAAATATTGCAAGCTAATGTCCCACTAAGATTTGATACCTTCCTAATAGCTATATGTCATAATAACTAAATTAATATCTAATTCTCCTAAATGATTTTCTCATGTTAAACTGATCATTTAATATGGGAAAGTACCAAGGGAGAAAAAGCTAGAATATTGGTTAAGCTAGCAGACCGGCCAAATAGGGATCCAAAGGAAGGAAAATATGGATCCAAAGGGGGGGCCATCTGCAAAAGAGCAATGTGCATCAATGGGCTTCAAAGACCCTGAGGCTCAGCTCATTAAGACTTCCAAAATGCTAAGGTTCCAAAATTCAATAAAAAGTCCAATGGTCATGTAAGAACTACGGGAACTAGACATAGGATCCTTCTCCCAACCCCCCGTTATATAGGCGGGCTCCTAACTTGCCCTAGACGGATCCCCTGTCCACATTGTCTAGCCCGGCCCTTGGCCGAAGTCCATGACCACCCTAGTCCTTAGGTTTGACCCTTGTCTTGACATTACTCCCCCCTTAAGGAAGAGTTTTTGTCCTCGAAAACACAAGCAGTAATATCTTCTTAAGAATACTGATGTTTTCTTTATTGATGTCCCATACGTGGGCTAGTTGTCTGTATGTCCAATAATTGGTGTAGTGAGGAGGTTCAATGAAACCAAGAGCAACATCTTGATTTTAAACATTGTTGTCCTTTTGCAACCACTTGTATCGAATTGGTAACTCAATTTGTAACTTACTTGAGTACTTGAAAGGAGTAACCACAACTAAGAGTTATCCAAAGGCATAACCAGTTTTCAGATCTTCTGAAGGTATTGGAATAATGCAACAAAACCTTGGCGTAACTTTTCATGCAGTTGTGAGCCAGATTTCCTACTCGCGTGAGTATCTTGAAAAGGTCATAGCTACTGAGGGATAGAATAGGGAGTGTCCTCATGTCAGACTTCTGAATAGTTTGGAACACAAAGAGCTACATGTTCATCCCTAGTGAAGGTTACTTGCCAACATTCTTTATCAGCACACCTAGCAAGTCCTTGACTTATGAAAATATTGAAACAATATCCAACCCCACCACAATATGTGTTCAAAGTTGAAAACCTTACTTAAGCAAATTCTAGAATAGGGAGAAAATCACCTATTCAGAAATGCGTTGTGCTACGTATGCTCTTCCACAGATCCTTTTAGCAAAAAATACTCGTAAGCTGCCCATCCAACACGGGATGAATAGCAGCAGTAGTAAGAGTGAGGTGCTTTTCCCCAACCGCTTACAGACAGTCTTCCACGACTGTCGATAAACTAGGACTCAATCGTTGACTGTCGATAAACTAGGACTCAAACACCCATACGTAGCCGTTACCTTGTACGGTAGGGTGTAAACTCATAAATCTGCGTGAAAAGTTGCACTTGAAGTGCAAAAAAATTGCAGAAACAAAAAAGTCCATGAATTAGCATGCCGCTCCAAATAAATCAGTGTTAAACACTAGGGCCCATAACACCTAGTGTGCATGCATTTAACACAAATATATCCGAACCGCAATTTCATGATGATACTTTCCACGATACATACGTGAAAGCCTTGCAACAAAAGTTGGACCATAATAGAATGTGACAACCCGGTCACACCTAGGTACCAACCATGAGACATTCTCATGAACATAGCATACTTTGCTATATGTAGAAACGACCCTCCGTTAAGGTGGTTTCACAGCACTTGTAATCACAACAAGTCTGTACTTAGTACCCGACAATTTTTGGCCACTGAAATCGTTCCTGATACGGTGTGCTCCAAATGGTCTAATAAACGGATGCGACCAACACATAGGGACTTCGTCGCGACACATCAATAAAAATCAGGCGCCAGTGTTAGTCCCAGAGAATCATATTCTCCACATGTGGAATATGTCTCAAATAAGGATGGCCGAAAAAGCGACATCCATCAAGTACAAGATGTACTTGTGTGTGGAGGAAACTATGAACACTCCGCGACGCGAATGAGAGGGACCCCCATTATCGTTGCTCCACACTGGCGAAACCAAACTCCTTGAGTTCGTAGACCATGTTGTATCCCATGTGACAACATGTGCCAAATTGAACCCTACTAGTAGGTTCGTAACAGCATAAGGCAGAAAGATAGATTGGACACTTGGCCCAAAATACTGTGTGCTGACATGCCCTTGGCATGGCTCTGTAACATTCAAGCGTACTTATACGTCTTGAAAAACCAAGCAAAGTATACTAAAAATGGAATAACACCAAATCAATAGATGGATACCTGGAGATTTGAACGTAATGTTCACTTACTCGTATTCAAGTGGAGAGGAGCACGTCCCCTACCTAAAAAAAACAAACAACATTGCACTGGGAACCTTGGGTGTTGCCTTTGCAATCCAAGCCCGTGGATTAGAATCTACGTAGTCAAACCCCTAGGTAAGACTCTTTTGTAGAAACTGTTCAACTAGCAGGTAACAGTCACCAACATAGTCAACCATGTACAGAATGATTGGAATCAACTTGAGAAGTTGAATTTGTCCGCTACCGTGTGGTATATTGCGGACTTCTTTCCTTGAAAGTATAACAAGAATAGATCAAACTGTGATCCTCCATGACTAGGGGGTGATTTAGCAATTAACCGCCGGGTCTTACCCCCAAAACTGTGCTGCCCCACAGACACTCGTAGTGCTATAGAGAGAGCAGGAGATCCACACAAGTGAAATACCTCATTCATATGGATAGCCATGCTGTCTCAATTTATTGTTGCATCTATACACCATGTTATAGATCAGCGAGAGTCAAAATATTGAAAACTCGGCTCCATCGACGCACCAAAACATGTAGTGCATACGAAATACCCAAAAGATTTGTAATGGCAAGACTCTTGCTTGGCCATTAACATCAATGGGAACTTCGAGGGATA
Organism: Adiantum capillus-veneris; assembly: GCF_014529385.1. Lineage (NCBI taxonomy): Eukaryota > Viridiplantae > Streptophyta > Polypodiopsida > Polypodiales > Pteridaceae > Adiantum > Adiantum capillus-veneris. The sequence goes on along the minus strand of NC_140944.1, from coordinate 57,701,459 downwards.
GATCTGTTCAAGCTAGAGAACAATCTCCCAAGAAATACCAGCCTTGGGTCTTACCCTAGGTCTGACAATGGCTCTTAGCATGTGTGGCTTATAGCCCTTATGCGAATAACAAATTAGTGTTCAATCGAGAAACTGATGAAGATGAATTGGAGTGGCATCTTGACCACTTACTAGCTAAGAGTGAGAGCACCTTGGCTCATGCTAACTCACGAGCAAAACATGTATCAAAATTCTTAAAAAGTTTTCATTATTCTTTTTGAGAGAAATAAGAAAGAGAAAAAAGAAGAGCATGCTGGGCTGAGAAATTGTCCTTATACGACTATGATGTGTATAGTTGATTGCCATGCTCCTATGCATCTTATGCCTAATGTGCAGCTTATCCTATAAGCATGCAACAGTTTTCTACTATGACTCACTCTTAACGAGAGAGGGATTAGAAAAAACAAGTCACAGACTAACCCACCTATCTTGTATGTGGTTGTGACGACACCAGTGTGACTTAATGATAGCACGTTGCCTTGGAATTAAGTCCGAGTTTTTGGGTTCTTTTTAGTGGTGTTGTGTTTGGACAGCAATCCAAAACCATTCATAATGAATATTGTCCTGGACAGAGTGATTGTGTGAGAACGTACTTGATACCACCTGGGTAGCATGCCTTGCATACAAAAGTGGAAGCCCGTGGCTACCGTGACAGTCATAAACATAAACATTAACACCAGAAGTGCCTTGCATCGATTGGACTGGTAAACTTGGTTTCCACCGATCTTCATGCCAATTCAATGGTAGCACAATTTAGAAGCCGTGTTTCACGTGAAATTGGTCAAGCATTTGGCGGTGCACAACAAACCATAATGTGACACGTATACCCTAATGCATTGATCTTGTATGCATCTTATAATGTTGTCGGCTGATCGTATATGCCGATTATGAAACTAGTTGTACCAAAAATGATTATTTTAGAAAAGAAATTGGTGCATAACACTACCCAATGCCAAAAATGGACAATGCTTTGAAAAGCCAAATGCACGTATGAAGACATATAACTATTGTGCCCTGCAGCAAAACTGGAGTTTATGTCTAATCGCCAACTAATTCATCATGCTTGCATTGTCGGACATGTGGACACTGATTTTTTTGATGCGTTCCTAAGAAAATAAAGCATAATTTTTTACTTTTTTCACGTCGAAAGTCGGATTGTGATAGTCGCTTCCTGACCACGTTGGTCATGACCAGATCTGTTCCTACAACCGAATTATTTTGGGCATGTTGGACCTCTTTGGTCATAACTGGTGGGTCGACAACCCCTTGGGTTGCTGGCAAGTGGGAAGTTGATTCTGGTAGCATTTTGTAAATTAATTGTGTGAGATTTTCCACTTGCGTAGACAATATTTGGACCCGTACAGCTAGCTTGCAAAATCGGGCATCAAAAGTTTGCCAGTCCTGTCGAGTAACAAACTCCCTGGCATCCGACAAGTTACTGTCATCCTCTAGAATATCAAACACACTCTGTGGAAGAGGAGATAGACTGCCGGTGTATGCATTATCTGTCCCTGTGGTACCCTCCATGTGAGTATCCGACCACAGACATCCACAGGTCGAGGCGACTCCAAGTATTCGAAGTCAAACATGTGTTGATCATCAATTTCCGCACTCATGCATTATCTGTCCCTGTGGTACCCTCCATGTGAGTATCCGGCCACAGACATCCACAGGTCGAGGCGACTCCAAGTATTTGAAGTCAAACGTGTGTTGATCATCAATTTCCGCACTCATGGCGAAAACGTGGTGTGCGAACAAAAGAGAAAACAATACCTTGGAGTACAGAAATGTGCATAGCCGTACCGAACGCAGAAACTCATAGCAGAGGCCTGTGATTAGCCGTGCTAATTACACCTGCAATTGTGAACTCCAAATCGCCGATGAAATTGAAGGTGTTGAAAAATTGGAGTGTCCCAAATAACTTGCTCGCATCGTGTGCAGTCCAGCAAGTTGCAAGTCGTCGAATGTAGACTTGATGAACGATCTTGCAGACGTTCGTCGACAATTTTTGATCCAAAGTTCTGGTTTTTAAACCCTGATTCATAACGAGCTCATAGCAGTTTGCGATAATTAACTGGGTAATTATGCCTTCAATTGAACCGAACGCCGAATTCGATGTCGGATTGTAAATCCCAAGCAACCGCAAAATCAACAATTGACTTGCAGCCGAGGATGCACTTGAAAACGCCGATCAATTCATAGTGGCCGACAACTAGGTTTGCATCTTATGCAAACGCCAAATCGGTTGGAATTTGTTGACTAATTTTCGAGTTTTCAAAACTACAAAATCTGGTTTGCAGTCGGCTCGGAATACTGAGTTATTCCTGATCAACAAAAATTTGTGCTCGTTTGCCTTCCATCGGATCAAGAGAACTGAGGGAGGCTTGCCACCCAAAACAGCGTATGTAGAGGCTCTTGCAATGGCCACTAGGGTTGGCCAAGTGTGGAGAGCCAACCTATGGTTTAAAAAAATTTTGACGAACTGTGTTTGCAGCCGAAATCGGCCAACTGTGCTATTCAAGATGACGACCGAGATCACGATGGATAAAGTATTTGGCGCCGGTGCAAGCTCATGAATTGGCTGGTTTTCCACAGCGCTCCCAACGAGCCTAACCTCGTTCAGTTCTGTGCAAGGCGAAAAACTTCCTGTTCCCGACTTAGGGTACTCGCACGTGCCATGCTTCGGCCTTCTTCCTCCCCCACCTTGCTTGGTTGCATGCAACATGCAAAAAAAGACCACGCCCTTTCTTCTAAACTTAGCTCTGATACCAGTGTAAGAACTAGGGGAACTAGACATAGGATCCTCCTCCCAACCCCCCATTAGATAGGCGGGCTCCTAGCCCCTTGCCCTAGACGGATCCCCTGTCCACACTGTCTAGCCCGGCCCCTGGCTGAAGTCCATGACCACCCTAGTCCTTAGGTTTGACCCTTGTCTTCACAGGTCAAACCTTAGGGAAATTGGATGCCTTTGGAAGACCTGAAAGTCTTTGCAAATCCCTATATGGGAGGGGGCGAGCCCTTTTAGTAGGGAATGAGAGAGAAACACACACACAAACATACACACACGCACGCACACACACACACACACTCTCAGGCTCCCTTTACACAAATGGAATAGGGGACACATGTCAGCTCCCTGGCCCAGTGGTCCCCAAGGTGCATTCAAATCCTATTGGATGGCCATAGAGGTGGACCAATGAGAATTAGGCTAGAGTACATTTAGTTAATTCATTTTAAGACACTTGATAAAACAACCAATAGGAATTAAGCTCTCTATAAGACTAATGAGCATTCAGCAGCCCAATGGCTTGCTTGATTCCTATTGGCCAAAGACAAAGGGGTCCAATGAGAGTTTAATTTCACTAATTAAATACCTAAAACTCTCACAAAAGGGAAAAGGGGGACACATGTCAAAAGGTTTTCACTTATGCTTCTCAATTATCATTGGCTAAGCTTTGCAGGGTCCAATGGGGTGCCAGCATGAGTAAAATCCAAGAGGGGTCGACTGAGAGAGAGAGAGAGAGAGAGAGGGCTGATTTTGACAAGGCATTATCACACACACACTCACACAATCTCATGTGTGAAGCAAGAAGAATCTCTCTCTCTCTCCTTCTCAAGCTTTAATGGAAAGCTCATCATCTATGCCAAGCTTGTGAGAAGGGAGACCTACACCAACAACTCTTGGCTTTGTGATGCAAATCCAACCAAGAGCCAAGCTTCAATGCATGCTCATCTCATCTATCATGCTAGTTACTAATCTATGCTAGGATTTTATGAGTGATTATGTGAAGAGATATACTTGTTTCTCGTAAGACCACTCCTTCTTCCTCTCAATCTACTCTCATACCCCGCTAGCTCTCACCATCTTCAAAGGTGTGTGAGGTCTTGGGTCCGAGACCGTGAGGGAATTGACGTTGTGTTTTATAAGTGTGTGCATGGTGCTTGAAGCTTCCATCTTCATTGCACCAGCAAGTTATTGAAGGAACACAAAGTATTGTATTGTAAAATGTCTCCTTTGATGGGGGAAACCTATAATACAAAGCCTTTTGGAGGGGGGAATGGCTCCATGTAAATCCGGTCCTCAACTGTTGTCAATAGCTTAATTTCTCTCTCTTTTGAAGCATTGTTTATGCCTATCTAACTATGTGTTATGCTTTTTGTTGCTCTCTCCATCAAAGCACTCTTGCAATGCTCATTAGGAATCTATTCTAATAAAATGCTCACTATGTTTATGCTATTTTCCACTATACACAAGTTACTAGGCCATTAATTGTTACATGGGTATCAGAGCACAAGGTTTCTCTTTTCTTGCTCACAAAGGGAGGTCCTCGAGCTAGCTATAAATGGTTGGTATTATTAATTGCAATTGAGTAAGTAGAATAGGGATTTTTCAGACTTGCAGTGTGCTTGCTTCGTGCAGATAACGGGGCATCACCATCGAGAGCTATGGTCTTAATAGTGGAGTCCTGCGGGGCTTGCCTATGGCTTAGCCATTATTGAGCTATTAGAAGCTTGATAGGAGCCAGTATTGTTTTGGTGTTGAAAGACCCTCTCTTCTATTCCTTGCAATTCCTTGCAATTAATGATATTTGATCCACGGGTACAGGAGCTTGAGTGCTTTTCTAAAGGGGTAAAGAGGAGTAGCAACTAGGGCTTGAAGTGCCAAAGTAAAGAGAGTGAAATTAATGTTGATAAATTTGATTTGCTAATGAGCAGGCTACTAATATGCCCCTATCCTTGTTAACAAACTTGTTTCTAGGCTTCATCAATCCATGGGCAATTCATCCCTCCAAAGTGAAGTGCAACGGCAACTTCGTTCTCATGGGATTCTCCAAACTCCCCACCAAGAAGAGAGAGTACCTAGGAAGCCTCCTTGTGAGACTTCCAAAAGAGGCCTCTCTTCAATTTGGGAAGAAGAAGAGGATTCGTATGAAGGGCTCAAAATTCTACTACTTGACGATGCATCTCCTTCCTAAAGGAGAACTCAAAAGCTCCCACCAAAAGAACGAGAAAGAAGGGAGTCTCTTGCCACCTCGGTGGAGATGGATTTATGAAGACGGCGCGCAAAACGCTCTCCAACACCCCTAAATGGAGAAGACCATCGCACACTTCTCCACACCATAATTCAAAGAGGGATGACAGAAAACAAGAGAAGAAAAAGGCGAGAAAGAGTTCACCCTCTTATCCATCTTCTTCCTCTTATGAAGAAAGTGATGGTGCAGACAAGGAAGACCAAGGTGAGAAAGAGGTCACCCTCTTCTCCATCTTCTTCAAATCCTTCCTCCTCTGAAGAAAGTGATGGTGCAACTTTCGAACCACCAAAAAGAAGAGGCCATAGAAAATCCTATGCCGCATGGAAAAGGTCATCCAACCTCAAGAAGTTCAAAGAGGGAGGAAAGAACATTTCTTTCCTTACCTACGTTGGCACCTTTGGTGCTACAGACAAAGTCTTTGCCTTCATCTAACAATTTGATGCGGCGCTTGGAGATGAGGGCTTCACGGAGTCCTCTAAGCTACGCCATGTAGCTATGCATTTTTAAAAGTTCGCCAAGCAATGGTGGTCTAGCCTACGGGAAAATGGTGAAGCTCCACGAACGTGAAAAGCTTTAAGAGCTTCCATCATGAAGCAGTTTTTGGCTATCGATGCCAAAGACAAAGTACTCACCGAATGGCGAAGCTTGAAGCTCTATCCCTGCCAATCCATTCACAAATATGTAGACACGTTTTGGGACTTACATCTCAAAGACACTGTCTTAAAAAAGATGGGTTTTAGAGAGCAAAAACAACGATTTTGTGTGGGCTTAATTGAAGATATGGCGGAATATGCCAACTCTCAAAGGCCACGCACCATATCTGTGGTCATACACCATACCATGGTGGCTTAACAAATCAATTTCCAAACGGGGGCTAAGAGAAACCTTAAGCCCGCGGAGAACAAGGACCGTAAGAACGAGCCTAAGGGGAAGGACAATGTCCAAAAGTCTCCTAAAGGCAACACCAACAACAACAAAGCTAAGGAGAAAGGAGTTTATAAAGGTAAAAATAAACTCTCTCATGAAGAGCTTGAGAGTTATTGTAAAGATAACCACTGTTTCAAGTGCGGGGAGGTAGGGTATGCTTATCGTGCTTGCCCCCATAAGAACACAAGAAATGAGCCTCCTAGAGCTACCTTGGTCGAAATCCAAGAAGAGGAAGCTCACCACAAAGGATCTTCTCTGAGCCATGCTTGGCAAAAGGTAAGAGAACATGATGCTTTTATTCTCTTTGACCCTGGTTCTACTCACAATTTCATATCCACAGAGTTGGCCACCAAGCTAGGCATCCAAGCTTATGAGTTGGGAGATGTCCTACCCTCCGATGGTGCTTTCAAGGGGCAAGAAGCTTCAGTCACTCCATTAATTAGGAAATTGAGGCTCCATGTCCAAAGCTATGTGGACAAACATGACTTCTTTATCTCTCCTCTCAAGCACGAGGATGTAATCCTCGGGGCACCATGCATGGCTGCCAATGTTAAATTCCCTAAAAGGAAAATCTACTTTAGGTTTAGGAAAAAAGGTATGTACATAGATGCTAAGGAATTGGGTAACACCATACCCATTGTACATATGCAAGCTTTCAATAAGTCAATAAAGAGCTCTATTTTTGTGTACGTGATTTTTGTTAAAGATTCTCAAAATGAACCTAACGCTTTAGCAAAAGAAAATATAAACAATCACAAGCAATTAGAGTTATCCAATTTTCTCAAGGGATTTCAAGATGTTTTTATTGATGACATCCCTTGTGAACTACCTCCTAAACGAGGCAATGATGACCATGCAATTGAACTTCTTCTAGGAAGTTCACCGCCTAATAAACCTCCTTATAGAGTTTCTCAAGCTCAACAAGAGGAGATTATGCAACAAGTGCATGAGTTAGTTGAGAAGGGCATGGTTAGGCCTAGCTCATCTCCATTTTGTTCACCCGTGTTAGTGCAAAAGAAAGACGACACATATTGTATGTGTGTCGACTATAGGGCACTAAATAGGATCACTATCAAGAATAGGTTTTCCGTTCCACGGGTTGAAGACCTATTTGATAAGCTACAAGGATCAGCCTACTTTAGTAGGATTGACCTAAAAAGTGGCTACCATCAAATAAGGATAGTTGATCAAGACATTGTAAAGACCACATTTTGCACTATGTTTGGTCTTTACGAATACATTGTCATGCCTTTTGGCTTGACCAATGCACCAACCACATTCAACCACTTGATGGAGAAGCTATTCAGACCTCACCGAACCTTTACTTGAGTGTTCTTTGATGATATCATCATCTACTCTAATTCACAGACAAACACAAGCAACACCTCCAGGTAATATTTCAAGTCTTACGAGAGAATAAACTTTATATTAATCAAAAGAAAAGTGAGTTTACATGACCTAACAAAGAAAAATGTTAGGTATACATGGTCTGCCAAGGAGAACAATGCTTTTGAAAAGCTTAAAGAAATGCTTATTTCTCAACCTGTGCTTACATTGTAGGATCTCTCAAAGCCATTTGAGGTCCAATGTGACGCTTGTGGTGATTGCCTTGGAGCTGTTTTGCTCCAAGAAGGGCATGCCATAGCCTATGAAAGTTGAAGGCTCGACCCTGTTGAGCAAGCTCTAGGCATATATGAAAAGGAACTCCTCGCAGTTCTACATGCCTTAGACTCGTGGAAGCACTATTTATTGGGGCATACGGATCACCAAAGCCTTAAGTACTTCATGACGCAGACCAAGCTCTCCGACAAACAAATGAGGCGGGAAAATTTCCATTTGCAATTTCATTTTCATATTGCTCACATTGCTGGCAAGCATAATCAAGTAGCTGATGCACTCTCAAGACGGCCGAGAGTGAATGTGGTTTCCATAGCAACTCACAATGATCTATCTATTATGATAGATGAGTACACTAGTGATCCCAATTTTAGAGATGCGATTTCAGCCCTTGCACTAGGGAAGAAAGAAGAACCATTTACCCTACAAGATGGTTATCTTCTCTATGGTAATAGACTATGTGTTACTAGCTCACTACGTGAGAAAGTAATGTATGAATCTCATGCTCCTCCTTATGCAGGGCATAGAGGGATTCAGTCTACCTTAAAAGGGATTGAAATATATGTCTATTGGCCTGCCATGAAAACAAACATTAAAGAGTATGTTTCTAAATGTGTGGTATGCCAAAAGACGAAGTTTGATAGAGGGAAGAAACCTGGATTGCTTCAACCTTTGTCAATCCCTTGCAGTGTGTAGGCATTGTGAATGCAGTCAAGGTGAAGGCATTCAACAGAAAAGTGGAGATAGACACTTTTGCCATGCCACACAAAGGGGAGGGATACCCTATCATTCTCAGAGGACCATGGCTAATCAAGACTGGAGTACTGGGATGATCTAGATAAAGGATGCTAAGGGAAAGCCCATATTCTATGACATGAAGACTCGGAAGCAATGCAACATGATCTTGGAGGCATCAGAAGATGAATTTACCAGTGACTCTTTGACCACCTCGGAAGAAGAGACGAGAACAGCTAAAGAGATCAACAGTAGAATCAAAGTGTTGGGACTCATCCTGAGAGATCCATAAAGATTGACACAATCTGAAGCACCACCAGAGAACCAAGAGGGACCATTAGGTACGGAACGATAGTAGACAGGTTCAACAAACAAGCTCATTTTATATGTGTCAAAAAGACTATCAAGGCCCTCAAATGGCAACCCTCTTTATATCACAAATCTTCAAGTACCGTGGCTTGCCAATGTCCATAGTGTCGGATAGAGATCCTAGAATGACCAATAATTTCTAGAAGGGTCTCTTTGAGAATATAGGGACAAGGCTAAATTTCTCTTCGGCCTATCACCCGCAAACGGATGGCCAAAGTGAAATAGCTAACCTAAAAATTCTTGATCTACTAAAAGCCTATGTAAGGGAAGTAGATCAAAGGTCCCAATGGGAGAAGTATTTAACCCTAGTGGAGTACGCCTACAATAATACTGTACATATCTCCATGGGAAAAGCATCTTTCAAGGTAATTGAGGGAAGATCTAAAAGTCCCCTACTACTTAAGGTACACGGGAAGATTTTGTTGCAGATGAGTATAGCCGAGACCTACAAGAATCTTTCGAAAAGATTAAGGATGCTATCTCTATCTCACAGCAAAGGCAAAAGGTTGTTACTGATAAGGACAGAAGAGCCCAAGCCTTTAAAGAAAATTATTGGATCTTGCTTAAATTTCCCAATGCTCGATTAAGGCACACAACGGGCAAGAATCCTACGGGACACCAAAAGTACTATGCTAAGTTAGCAAAAAGGTACCATGGTCCCTTCCAAATTCTTAGACCAATCAATGAGATGGCCTATCACCTCAAGTTGCCCAGTCACTGGCTCATACACAATGCTTTTCATGTGAGCCTACTAAAGCCTTACAAAGGAGAGCCACCTCAAGAACCAACTGACCCACCGGAGATTGAGAACCAAGAAGAGGTGTTGCAGCCCGAGTCTATCCTCCGACATGAAGACAAGGTATTGAGAGGCGATAAGAGTATCCGATGGTATCTTATTAATTTTAAGAACTATCCATTTGATGATGCTAGATGGATGCAAGACATAAATTTAAGGATAACCTAAACCTTGTCAATGCTTACAATGCTTCCCTAGAGTAAGCAAATATACAAATGTTTAAAATGAACAAAGTTTTTGTCTTATAAGACTATCTTTTTCTTTATTGTGCACAAATGTTAAGTAGTATGCATGCTTAGAACCAAGTTTGTGGAGACGACATCTTCCAAACACCAAGTAAAGCTTGTCACTCTACTGTGGAAGATCGATAGGACTAATGCGCAGACATGCTTGCGGCAGCTCAGGCTCTCAAGCACCAAATGGATTAGTCATCCATTCTGGAACGATGTTGTAGGGTAAGATAGGGATCCTCTACCCATTAGGAAAAGGACTAATGAATAGGCTTTATCTTCTCTACCCCATAGTCGAGGACGACTATCATTTCAAGAGAGAGATAATGTCATAATAACTAATACGTAATTCTCCTAAATGATTTTCTCATGTTAAAATGATCATTTAATATGGGGAAGTACTAGGGGAGAAAAAGGTAGAATATTGGTTAAGCTGGCAGACCGGCCACAATAGGGATCCAAAGGGGGGGGACCATTCGCAAAAGAGCAATGTGCATCAATGGGCTTCAAAGACACTTAGGCTCAACCCATTAAGACTTCTAAAATGCTAAGGTTCCAAAATTCAATAAAAAGTCCAATGGTCAAACCTTAGGGAAATTGGATGCCTTTGGAAGACCTAAAAGTCAAATCCCTAGATGGGAGGGGGCAAGCCCTCTTAGTAGGGGAGGAGAGAGAAACACACACACACACACACACACACACTCATGCTCCCTTTACACAAAGGGAATAGGTGACACTTGTCATCTCCCTAGCCCAGTTGCCCCCAAGGTGCATTCAAATCCTATTGGATGGCCATAGAGGTGGACCAATGAGAATTAGGCTAGAGTACATTTAGTTTAACTCATTTTAAAACACTTGATAAAAGAACCAATAGGAATTAAGCTCTTTAGAAGAATAATGGACAGTCTCCCAAGGGGTCCAATGAGCATTCAACAGCCCAATGGCTTGCCTGATTCCTATTGGCCAGAAGACAAAGGGGTCCAATGAGAGTTTAATTGCACTAATTAATGACCTAAAACTCTCACAAAAGGGGAAAGGGGGACACATGTCAAAAGGCTATCGCTTATGCTTCTCAATTATCATTGGCTAAGCTCTGCAAGGTCCAATGGGGTGCCAGCATGAGTAAAATCCAAGAGGGGTCGACCGAGAGAGAGAGAGAGAGAGAGAGAGAGAGGGCTGATTTTGACAAGGCATTATCACACACACACTCACACTCACACAATCTCATGTGTGAAGCAAGAAGACTCTCTCTCTCTCTCTCCTTCTCAAGCTTTAATGGAAAGCTCATCGTCTACTCCAAGCTTGTGAGAAGGGAGACCTACACCAACAACTCTTGGCTTTGTAATGCAAATCCAACCAAGATCCAAGCTTCAATGCATGCTCATCTCCTCTATCATGCTAGTTACTAATCTATGCTAAGCTTTTATGAGTGATTATGGGAGGAGATATACTTCTTTCTCGTAAGACTACTCCTTCTTCCTCTCAATCTACTCTCATACCCCGCTAGCTCTCACCATCTTTGAAGGTGTGTGAGGTCTTGGGTCTGAGACCGCGAGGGAATTGATGTTGTGTTTTATAAGTGTGTGCATGGTGCTTGAAGCTTCCATCTTCATTGCACGAGCAGGTTACTGAGGAACACAAAGTATTGTATTGTAAAATGTCTCCTTTGATGGGGGAAACCTATAATACAAAGCCTTTTGGAGGGGGGACGGCTCCATGTAAATCCGGTCCTCAACTATTGTCAATAGCTTAATTTCTCTCTCTTTTGAAGTATTGTTTATGCCTATCTAACTAGGTGTTATGCCTTTTGTTGCTCTCTCCATCCAAGCACTCTTGTTATGCACATTAGGAATCTACTCTAATGAAATGCTTACTATGTTTATGCTATTTTGTGCTACACACAAGTTACCGATAGCCGGAAAGGACAAGCCATATGGGGTGGCCTCTACACCACACATAGCCTACACATCCCCAAGCATCATCTCAAGGTAGGAGTAATCCTATAACTAGAGAGGGCACCACCTAGCATAAGTGCGGCTAGGACGCAGACATAGATGACCTAGGGTAGCAAAAGTGAGATGCCCTCTAGGTATCCAACATGAAATGGTGATAAAAATTTATCCAGATGTAGAAAATGCCTAGTCAACATTCAAGAGTGTGTGTACGAGACAGGTATGTGACAAGGTCGGAATGGAGCATACTGACTGAATGGAGCATACTGACTGACTGGAGAGGTCGCACGTGATGAAGCACAAGCAGAGTGATATACAAGAGATGAAACATCCCACGAATGTCGGGAAAACAAAGCTAAGGAGAACAGAGAACGGACTCAAAGATCAAGGTAGCATTGCACACTTTTATTGATGATGATGATACTTACAAACGGTGGTCTTGATTGTTTCCAATCTTGCTCTTGGCATTGGGGATGCATGATGGAATGCGAGCGCCATATGGTGCATGGCAAACTTTTGAAGTTATCGGGAGGTTAGCACGTTAGTGGGAGGTTAGTTGAGGGAAACATCAAGACAATGGAGGCACCGACGACGTCAATCACCAACATCGAGAGTGGCTCGGGGTAGCATGGTGTCGGTGCATTCAATCCTACCATGCTCATGTTGCCTTGTGGGGGTGATAGTGGATTCCTTTTATGCATGGGGTGGTCATGACTAGTAACTCAACCATGGTGTGGTGGAGATTGGGATGATGGTGATGTTGCCAATGCTAAAATGCCCATGCTTGCAACAAAACATGATGCCATGAGCTCCCTAGCGTGGGAGGTGCATTATGTGCCTACTGGTGCATGAAGTGTAGAGTGCATAGAGCTAGTGTGTTCTTCCCTCCTTGTGTCCCCCTTTGTGCTTAGCGGATGCCTCTCTATATAGGCTTGAGAGGTGGTCCTTACCTAATGGTCCTTGCAAATATCCATTGGTCGTTGTAGAGAGTCTAGATGCCTTTCTAGTAAGAGAGATAGAGAGGGAGAGAAGGTAGAGATAGAGAGAGAGAGGAAAGAGTGGGGTGGGGAGAGTTTTTTTACAATCCACTAGCCACTGGCTAGGTTATTAGGGAAGAATGAAGTTCGGGGCATGTACAAGGGGTTTTGTTGATGGTTCGGGTGGTCGGTGTGAGGTTTAATACTGCCAGAATTGGTATTTTGTTGCGTGAATCCGAGATGCTACGTGTCACTTCCTTTCAGTGCCGGCCGGGGCATGCCTTAGGCGTATTTCCTTGATTTGGAGTCGGCTTTGTGTGAGCTGGCCGTCTTTGTTGATGGTGTCGATGTCGTATTTCTTTTTTCTTCTTCTTCTTCTTGTTGTGTGTAGGACGTGCATGTGCTTGTTTGAATGTGTGCATGCATGTATGCGTGTGTGCTCATATATATATGGGTGCGTATGTTCGGGTGCGTAAATGCATGTGTGTGCTATTTGTAATAGTGTGAGGGTGTGGGTGTTGTGAGTATGTGTGCGTATGTATGTGGGGTTGTATGAGTGTGTATAGGTGTGTCTGTTCGGTGGCAAGAGTGTGTGTGTGTGTGTGGGAACGAGAGAGAGGGGGGGGGGTAATTTTATTATATATATGTATATAATATATATATATATATATATTGTAACATCCTGGGAATGGCGACATAGAACGTGAGGGGGGGGAGAGAGGGTGTGAGAGGGATTGAGAGGGACAGGGTGTGTGTGGGTGTGTGTAAGTGTGTGTTTTAGCATGCTGCACCTTCGGGCCTGCTCGTACGAAGAGAGAGAGAGAGAGAGAGAGAGAGAGAGAGAGAGAGAGAGAGAGAGAGGGCGAGAGCTTGGTGATGGCGGCGGGGGGGGCTGAGTGTGTGAGGGGTGGGAGTGTGTGTTGGTGTGTGGTGTGGATGAGTGTGTGTGTGTGTGTGTGTGAAAGAGGGAGAGAGAGTCTTATTACTGCGCCCTTGCGGGTTGCTTGACACAGAGAGAGAGCTCGAGTGTGAGCCTATCGATAGGGACAAGAAGGGGGGGAAAGGAAGTCAATGGGAGGGGGAATAGCGGGCCAGGGGGGTGAGAGTGAGAGAAGGAGGAGAACGAGGGGGTGTGTGTGTGAAAGAGAGAGAGACTTATTGTATTGCGCCCTTGCGGGGCGTTCACACAGAGAGCGGGAGAGTGTTAAAACGAGGGAGGGAGAGAGAGACTTGAGAGAGAGAGAGAGAGAGAGAGAGAGAGAGAGAGAGAGAGAGAGAGAGAGAGAGCTTGGGAGAGTGGTGGCCCGCCAGTAGGAGAAAGACAAGGGGGGATAAAGGGAGGGGAGAGTGAGGTCGAGGGAGTGTGCACGAGAGGGGAGAGGGAGAGGGTGATATGGCGGCCCGCCGGGGGAAAGTATGGACGAGTGAGGAGGGGTAAGAGAGAGAGAGAGAGAGACAGAGACAGAGAGAGAGAGCTAATATGAATAATGGAAGGGAGAGAGGGAGACTTTTGTAAAACATGGCGGCTCGCCAGTGGAAGATTGAGGGTGGCGGCTTGTTTTATGCGCCCGCGGGGCTGGGTGACACAGAAGCAAGGAAAATGAAAGATGAGAGGGAGTGTGTGGTGCCAAAAGGAGGTGCAGTGGCCTACTTCACACACGCAAGTTGGTGGCGGCAATAATAATACAAAAAGACGTCTTTTTTTTGTTGTTTTTACCTCTGGCTGCCTGAATGGGTTGATTCTTGCGGCCTTGATTTCGAAAACCGGCCAACTTCAGTTTCTTTGGCCGGGCTAGAGGGCGGTGTGGCTAAACCGGTATCATTACTAGGCCATTAAATGTTACACTATCAAAAAGAAATATAAGAAAAATATGGGAAATACATAGAATATATATATGTTGAAAATCACACTAGCTATAAGATATAGCTAGAGTGTGAGGTGATAATGAGATAGTAAAAAGAAAGAACCGGCCGGTACTTTTTTTCCCAAGTTAAAGAGACACATTTATTGACGCTTTTTCCTATAATACTTTAGTATTGGTAAAGTAAGAATATATTACCCTTGAGATAAATAATAGGATGAGATAGGAAGATTATAGATATGAATATGTACATTATGGGAAATATACTTATGTATCTAAAATTCCACAAAATAAATCTCTTAGCATTTGTTCCGACTATGTACGTGCCACAACACGACATCCACCGCCTCTAAACTTGCACATCTGCTAGTATGTGCCACATTTGTTTTTTTGCAGCTTCAATTCCATTGTAGATCTTTCATGATTTCATCTTCATTGATAGAAGTCCAACGCCTCATCTTTACTTTGACCTTCACCTCTGTTTTTCTCTTCCTCTTCCTCGACATCTTCTAGATCACTGTCTTCTCTTCCCTAAAACACTTTGATCCTTTTCCTTGCGATGGGAACCTTTATTTTTGTGCCATCTAGTTTAGACAAGTTGTAAGTAACATTTTTATGCACATGCTTTACAACATACGGTCCAAACCATCTTTTTGAGAACTTACACATGACTGTGTGTAGGCTATCGCAAGGCTATTATCATACACGAAAACCCAGTCACCTTTGTCAATTTCTTTTCTCCTGAGCCGATGTCGCTTATCAAAGTAATCCTTATTTTTCAGCCTTGTATTTTTTAGTTGCTCTTTTACAACCTCAGTGTCTCCATGTCTTCTCTCTAGTTGCCTTATATGTGTAATGCAAGGAGATCTTCCCCCCTCTTGCCAAGGTAGTACATTCCATGTGGGAATTGTATCTTCAATTGGCATAACTAGCTTTTGACCATACATTAGCTCCACAAGAATATAGCCATTTACTGAGCTATGTGTTGTATGATCAGCCCATAAAGCATATGGCAATAATTTTGGCCACTCACCAACTCTTCCTTCGCAAGATGTCCTCTTTCACTCTTTCCAGTGCCTTCAAGGTTGTAAATTGTAGTAAGGGAAAGCTTGATTCCTAATTTGGAAATGAGCTCCCTTGCTTTCCCGACAACTAGTTCACCTTTGTCTGCAGTGATTGTTTCCACACAACCATAACGATCACATCATCAAGAAGGAATTTTGCGTACATCTTTTTTGGGTTTTGCTCTTAATGCTTGCTCTTCAACCTAGTTAGTTAGGTCCTCTCATGCAAGAACTAGGTATCTCATCTGCCAAAGTCCTAAAGGCATTGTGATTAGATCCACAACCCATTTATAGTGCATGGCTAGTGGATATGTAGGGTGCAACCCATCACAATGTTGTACATTTGAATACATTTGACAAGTTACACATGAAAACTCTACAAACTGAAATACATCTTTATACATACCTTTCCACCAGTATTTTTCTTTCAACTTGGAAGGTTTCTTTCACACCCCTGTGTCCAGCCCATAGACTCTCATGAAACTCTTGCATGAGCTCTACTTGAGTCTCTTTATTACATACAACCCTTTGTGGTGTAACACCCTTTTAAGTTTGGATGCTTTCACAAGTAACCATCCCTCAAAAAGTACCCATATGTTTTCCTTTGTATCGTCTTGAATTCTTATTCATACAAATCATCCTGTTTTGTTAGAGTACTCAAGTAGCTTCCAATAAGAAGCCAATAACCTTCATAAAGCTCTTTCGAGAACAATTCAAGTGGTTTAGACATGCAAACGTTGTTATCTTTGACATGAGAGATGGAATTGAACTTTGTGCCCACATCATTTCCCTCATCAATCATCTATGACTAATCTTCATAGCTTCCCCTTGATAGCATATCTACCATTGTATTGTCTTTACCTGCAATGTGCTTAAACTCAAAATATAAGGACTTAATGTAGGCAATCCACTGCAACATAGCAATGTTTGGCATTGAGAAGCTTATAATCATCCTAAGAAGTGGTAGACAATCTGTTTCTGTAACCACACATGCACCAATTAGGTACTCTTTCCCACTTTTCAAAGTTGTAACCATACCCCGTAACTCTCTATTCATATGTGGATAGTTTATTTGGCAAGCACTTAGTTCATTTGCTCCAAATCTCACCACATACATGTGTCCTTCTTCATCATGTTGCCCTATTGCCCATCCAACTCTTGTAGGACTGGTGTCTATTGTCACAATTACTGGCCTTTTACACTCATGGTTTACCTTTCTTAAAGTTTGTGCCTATTGGAGAAACTCCTTTAGCTTTTTCATGGATTTTACATTTGCATATGTCCATTTAAACTTTTGATTCTTTTTAAGCAATTGATAAAGAGGATCAACTACATGTGCATAATGTGGAATCCAAATAACATAAAAGATACATGCTCCCAAAAACCTTTTAACTTCAATGATGTTAGTATGTTTCTTTCATTCTTTGGATGGCATCTACCTTTGTTGGAAAAGGTTTCCTACCATATGGACACACATGTGTGCTTCATTGACACCAAACATGGACTGAGTAAGATTCACTTCCTCCAACCTAGACAAAAGTTTATCCCAATCATTTATGTGATTTGTCACAAACTTGTTGCTCCCTCTAAGATCCAAAGCTTCATCTTTATCATCTTCTTCACATCCTTTGATAGGCAAATCATCAATGAAAGGCATTGTGATTTGAGAAATAAAGTCACATAAGACCTTATTCATCCCATTCATCATGTGTGCAACCAAGTTGGTTGCTCCGTGTGGCAAGGTACACATTCTTACCAAACCTAAAGGTGTCCTCGTGCTTGTCAAGTCTCTGCTTTCAATTGCAAGCTGAAATTGATCATACCCTGAGAAGAGGTCCCCCATTGAGTAGATGGCCCTCCCTGCAAATGCCCGGGGGATTCACTCTATATACAAAATAGGACGCCACCTGCGAGCGAACAAATTTGATAAAACCCCTATATACGACTCATGTTAGGGAATATGACCCCCCTTTCTACTCTTATACGGCAATCAATGTAGAAAACTATAATACCCCTATCTTATATATAAAATTTAGGTCTCACATGATCTAACTTAGTAAAACTAAGCAAGCAACGTGTAGCATAGTGTTGGAAACGTACTAAGAAACCACTAATGTTGATAACTAGATGTACACTCAATGTGTTTTAGTTTGACTTTCAAACTATGTGCCCGTTCAGCCTGCACTCTACCTACTCGTCTAATTATGACCCATCTAAATTACTCAAAAGACATGGTTATAAAGATGTGTTAGGTTCTTTGTGTAAATTTCCATTTGTACAAACTCTTATAGCTTTTACCCCTCAACAAATAAACTATAATCACAAAACAATCAATTGATACAAAGTAATGTTAGTTTTTGCATGTATCTTTGTAGCTATTGACTCACAAATTGGAGGGCCGACTCTTTTGGGAAGCCATAATTTTGAAACACAAAGACTTTCTCTCATTTTTTTCTTTTCTCACTCCCCCCCCCCCCCCCCCCCCCCCCTCCTAAATATGATACCCCCTCCCTTATTTTTTAAGCTTGGGAGATAAATTATTGGGGGCCTATCCCTAACTTATATGCTTATGTAACATGCTTATGTAACATGTAAAAAAACCCCTGCCCCTGCACTTACGTGGTGCGGTAAGTTTTCCATAGTGAATCCCCCGGGTGCAAATGCCTCTGCAAACTCATCCACAATTGGACCTATACCTACATTCCTAATTGTCACCTTATTCTTTGGCAGCATATCTTGGATAAGGCGTAGAGCACCATTCTTCTTTGGAACTTTTGAACCACCTATTTGAGTATGGAGCTCAAGAAGGCTCCAACATTCCCATTTTAATCTTTTCATTTAATAGCTCTACTAACTTTGGCAAATGAGCCTTTGGAACCTAAATAGGCCATAGATTCCAAGGTACATGAGGTATTGTAAAAATTACCATAGGAGCTACAACAGAAGGATCAACACATCCTATGTCATGTGGTTCAAATGCAAAATCCTTACCATGCTTTGAAACCATTTCTTTGAAGCACTTTGTCTCTTCCTGTGTTAGAAACTCCTCGCAACCAATTTGCAACTCCTGAAAACTCCTTTGTAAAGTTATGCCCAATCTTTTTAGGATTCCTCAAACTTGGTTACAAAAAGCATGCTCAATCTTTTCCTTGTTGTTGGGTGGTAAGGGTGAAGCTATTGTTTCCACCTTCTTTGCTACAGTCTTGTGTTTGGTTTCAACATGGACCTCTAGGCCAAGTGTTTTCTTGAAACATTGGTTTTCTTTAAAGGCTTCTATGAATTGATACATTTCCACAGAGCAGACTTCCATAACTTCATTCGCAAGATACACAAGAGACTCCATTATAGCATCAAGCTCACTCATAGTATCTACAAAAGAAACTTCCTCACATAAACCCAAAACATTTTTAGTAGGCTCTAACAACCCACACTCTTTCATGCCACTTTACAATGGTACTAGGCCAAAACCCATCATTTCCCTATGATCATGAAATTTTTTACTCACCTTAGGTAAAGGATGGTTGTCATGATTTCTTTCATGGTTTACACAAACTGAGAAATTGAACAGCACGTTTATCATCTTTGCTTCGTATCCTGGCATAAAATGAACCATCATCCGTTACCTTTGTTTCCATTTGAACTCCCATAATGTACCCGGCTGCCCAAGGATAAGACGATAGGAAGATGTGTAATGGAATTGGCCTATTTAACTTGAGAGTAGCGGAAATTAATGAAAGTACTTTTGAGAAATGACTTTGTGAGCATAGCGGGTGAACATAGTTGAAGATAGCAACATAATCATAGCAATTAGTTAACTTGGCATGAACAATACTTTTGCAAGAGAGAGAATTTAGAGAACATGACAACAGTTGAGGACCGGATTTATGTGGAGCCGGTCCCCCCTCCAATAGGCATTTGTATTATGTTAAGAGAGACTTGTTACAATACAATCTTTGTGTTCCTTGTGACCTAGGTGATGCAATGAAGATGGAAAGCTTCATGCATCACAAACATAACATAAACTTGAAGAAAGCTTTAACTATCCCAAGCCTCAGTCCCAAGACCTCAAACACCTTCGAAGGTGGAGAGAGCTAGCAGGGAATGAGGGTAGGGAAGAGGAAGAAGAAACATTTCGTAGGAGAAAGAATTAGTTCCTCACTTATCATAACTCTTGTTGCTAGCATACATAATAGCATAGTAATGAAGAAGAAGGAGATGGAAAGCTTAAGCATTGAAGCATGGCTCTTGGTTGGATTTGCACTCCATATCCAAGAGTGTTGGTGTAGGCTCTCAACCTCTACTTGCTTGGAGAAGGAGAGGGAACTCTTGCACTTTGCATAGCACACAATGAGAGTGTTTATGTGTGTGTGTGGATGAGTATACCCCCTAGCTTGCTTGGGTCGACCCCCCCTTGTAGCTCATGCTTGAAGCTCATTGGACCCCTCCAGGCCTAGCCAATCACAAGCAGGAGGCATTACAAGCAGCAAGGGTAGCCTTGAGACAAGTGTCCCCCTTTCCCCTTTGAGAGAGAGGGCTAGATAAATGCTAAATCCATTAATTAAATCTCCTAAATTATTATTGGACCCCTTGGGTGGCCAACCAATAGGCTTCAGGCACACCATGAGGGCAACATGAGGAGGAACTTGACAAGAGTCCCTTTTGCTTTCTTTGTACCATGCATGCCTTGTGTGAGTGTGTGGGTGTTCTCTCTCATCCCCCCTCATGTAGGGCTCGCCCCCTCCTTGTAGGGATTGAATCTTTGACTTTTTGACACCTCAAGCCCCTCTTGCATAGGCCCACTTCCCACCACAAGCTTGGCTCATAAGCACTTTAAGCTTGGGCTGGGTTCTCACCTCAAGTGCAACCCTAGCATCTCAAGCATGTCAAGCACCTCAAGCATATCAATAATTAAGCACCTCAAGCACCTCAATCATCAAGCACCTCAAGAACCTTAGTCATCAAGCATGACAAGCACCTAGAGCTGGGTCGAGTTCCCGCGCCTCAAGCTCTTACCTAAGGTCAAAGGCCTTTTACACACATTATTGGAGGTATTCAATGAAGCTAACCCTAAGGTCTTATGCTCCATTTGTTAGCCTTGCTCTTTGATAGACCATCTCTCATTTGGGCCCCTTTACCATTGGCCCCGTGTTGAGATAGATCAATAAGCACATGTTTATATCTTAACACTTGTTCCCGTTTATTCTCCCACATTAAGTGATCAATTTAATATGAGAGAATCATTTGGGTTGGTTAGATATTAGATATTAGGTTTTATGACATTACCTCTCTCTTGAAATCATAGTCGTCCTCGACTATGAGGTAGAAGAGATAAAGCCTTAGTCATTAGTCAATTTTACTTAGCGGGTAGAGGATCCCTTTTTACCCTATGACACTGGTTGGGAAGTAAGCTTCTCTTTGAGCTTTTCAAAAGAATTTTGCTCCTTAGCAGTCCACACAAACTTAACGTTCTTCTTAGTTAAGTCCTGCTACTTGAGAGAATTTTGCTATGAAGCGTCTATAGTATGCGCACATACCAACAAATCTTCTTAGCTCATGTAGATTTATTGGGTTAGGCCATGCTTTTATTACCTCTAACTTTGATGGATCCATTTGGATACCATCTTTAGAGATAATATGACCTAGGTATTGAATCTCTTCTAGGAAGAATTCGCTTTTCTTTTGGTTGAGATAAAGCTTGTTCTCTCTCAATGCTTGAAAAATCACTTGGAGATGTTGAGAAAATGCTTGTTCTCTCTCAATGCGGTCTTTAAGATATCTTCATCCACTATCCTTATTTGATGATAGCCACTCTTAAGGTCAATCCTACTGAAGTAGGTCGAGCCTTGTAGCTTATCAAACAGATCTTCTACCCGAGGTACGGGAAATCTGTTTTTGATAGTGATATGGTTTAGTGCTCGATAGTCCACACACATACGGTATGTACCATCTTTCTTTTGCACTAAAAGGACTGGAGAACAAAAGGGAGAGGAACTAGGCCTCACCATCCCTTTGTCTACCAGCTCTTGTACTTGCCTCATGATCTCCTCTTGTTGAGCTCGTGAGACTCGATAAGGAGGCTTGTTAGGTGGTGAGCTTCCAGGAAGGAGCTCAATGTGATGGTCATCATCCCCTCGTTTTGGAGGTAAGTCCATAGGGATATCATCGATGAACACATCTTGGAATCCTTTTAGAAAATTAGACAAGTATAACTCTTCTTGATTCCTACCATTTACATTTGATGAAACATTAGTATCTTTTAGAGACTCTTTGACAAAAATCATGTACGTAGAAACTGAGCTCTTCATTGACTTATCAAAAGCAAGAGGATTTACAAGTGGAATAGTGCGACCACGCTCACTAGCATCTATATACATGTTCTTTCCCCTGTAGGTGAAGTAGATTTTCCTTTCATGGAACTTCATGTTGGCAGCCATGCGATCAAACCATGGTGCCCCTAGGATGACATCCTCATGTTGGAGAGGAGAGATGAAGAAGTCTTCTTTGTCTACATAGCTTTGGACATGAAGCCTCAACTTCCTATAACAGAGGCTTGTTGTCCCTTGAAAGCTGCATCAGCCACTACTATATCTCCCATCTCAAAAGCTTGAATGCCCAACTTGGTGGCCAACTCCATTGATATGAAGTTAAGAGTAGAGCCAGGGTCAAACAAGATGAAGGCATCATGCTCTCTTACCTTTCCCCAAGCATAGGAAAGTGATGATCCTTTGCAATGAGCATCCTCTTTTGGAGCTTCGATGGTGGAAGCCCTAGGAGTCTCATTGCGAGTATTCTTCTTGGGGCAAGGACGATAGCCATGTCCTTGCTCCCCACACTTGAAACACTTATGGTCCTTGCGAAAAGCTTCAAGCTCTTCAGGAGAGAGTTTTTTTTTACCTTTGTAAACTCCCTTCTCCTTGGACCGATTGTTGTTGTTGTTGTTGGAAGTGACTTGGGAAGTATTTTGAACATTGGTTTTCCCCTTTGCATCATTTTTGTCTTTGTTTTTCATGGGCTTGACATTACGTCTAGCCCCTTGATGGAAATTGATGCGTGAAGCAACCATGGTATGATGGATTACTTCGCTAATAGTACCAGGCCGTTGAGAGTTGATGTATTCGGCCATCTCTTCAGGTAATCCCGCACAGAATTGCTGCCTTTGCTCAGCAAAGTCTATCTTTTGAAAGACAGTAGCCTTGAGATGTAATCCCAAAACTTGTCTACGTACTTGTGGATAGACTCATGAGAGAGAAGCTTCAAGCTGCGCCATTCAGTAAGCACTTTGTCTTTTGCATCGCTTGCAAGGAATTGCTTCATGATGGAAACTCGTAGAGTTTTCCATGTCTTTGGGGCTTCACCATTGCCACGAAGGCTAGCCCACCATTGACGAGCTGATTTTTGGAAGTGCATAGCTACATGGCGTAGCTTGGAGGACTCTGTGAAGCCCTCATCTCCAAAGGCCGCATCAAATTGCTGGATGAAGGCCAACACTTTGTCGGTAGCACCAAAGGTGCCATCATAGGTGAGAAAAGAGATACTCTTTCCTCCCTCCTTGAACTTCTTTAGCTTTTGTGACCTTCGCCATGCAGGAAATGATTTGCGATGTCCTCCCCTCTTGTATTCTCTAGGCAAATAGCCATAACTTTCGTCGGAAGAGGAGGAAGGTGAAGAAGAAGGAGAAGAGGGTGACCTCTTCCTAGCCCTTTTCTTCCTTTGTTTCCTCTCTTTCCTTTTAGAGTGATGAGGAGAAGGACTATGTGTTGATCTTTTCCTCTTGGGAGGAGTGGGCGATCGTCTAGACCGCCGTCTTCGTGGAGCCACATCTTCAGAGGAACTTAAACTTTCATTGCTTTCTTGCTCTTTGGATTCCTCCTCTCGAATGGGAGAGAGTCTTCTTTTGGGGGTCTCTTCAAGAGGCCTCCTAAGCTCTCTCTCCTCTTGGAGAGGAAGGGAAATTCCATAAGCACGAAGTTGTTGAGTAACTTCGGCTTGCAAAGCAAGGTTGCCCATAGTTTGCTGCAACCTAGTGACGAGATAATTCAGAAACATGGGAGCATCATCATTAGCACCTTCATGTGCAAAATCAAAGCTATCAATGTTCATTCTACTCTCTTGATTACTGTCAACCATGTTAACAAAATTTATGTATGTACTTAGTGTATGCTTTAGCAATTCAAAACCTTAGTTGCCACTCCTCTTAGCCTTTGAAAATCGGCTCTTAAGTATTTACACCCACGGCTCGAAGTGGTTAATTATAGAGAGTAGAGGAGTAGGTCTAACATAGCAAAGTTGCCAAGGGCTAGCTCCTTTCGGACTTCTTATGGCTCAATAATGGTAAAGCCGTAGGCAAGTCTAAAAAGACTCCATTATTAAGTCCAAAGCTCCCGAGGTGTGCACCATCCCCCACATAGTGGGCTCAACAAAACCAATAATAGATCCCAGTTCCACTTACCCTAATATAATTAACAACATCAACCATTTATAAGCTACTTAAGGACCTCTCTTCTTAAGCAAGAAAAGAGAAACCAAATGCTCTGATACCAATGTAATGGAATTGGCCTATTTAACTTGAGAGTAGCGGAAATTAATGAAAGTACTTTTGAGAACTGACTTTGTGAGCATAGCAGGTGAACATAGTTGAAGATAGCAACATAATCATAGCAATTAGTTAACTTGGCATGAACAATACTTTTGCAAGAGAGAGAATTTAGAGAACATGACAACAGTTGAGGACCGGATTTATGTGGAGCCGGTCCCCCCTCCAATAGGCATTTGTATTATGTTAAGAGAGACTTGTTACAATACAATCTTTGTGTTCCTTGTGACCTAGGTGATGCAATGAAGATGGAAAGCTTCATGCATCACAAACATAACATAAACTTGAAGAAAGCTTTAACTATCCCAAGCCTCAGTCCCAAGACCTCAAGCACCTTTGAAGGTGGAGAGAGCTAGCAGGGAATGAGGGTAGGAAAGAGGAAGAAGAAACATTTCGTAGGAGAAAGAATTAGTTCCTCGCTTATCATAACTCTTGTTGCTAGCATACATAATAGCATAGTAATGAAGAAGAAGGAGATGGCAAGCTTAAGCATTGAAGCATGGCTCTTGGTTGGATTTGCACTCCATATCCAAGAGTGTTGGTGTAGGCTCTCAACCTCTACTTGCTTGGAGAAGGAGAGGGAGCTCTTGCACTTTGCATAGCACACAATGAGAGTGTTTGTGAGTGTGTGTGGGTGAGTATACCCCCTAAGCAACCCCCTAGCTTGCTTGGGTCGACCCCCCCTTGTAGCTCATGCTTGAAGCTCATTGGACCCCTCCAGGCCTAGCCAATCACAAGCAGGAGGCATTACAAGTAGCAAGGGTAGCCTTGAGACAAGTTTCCCCCTTTCCCTTTTGAGAGAGAGGGCTAGATAAATGCTAAATCAATTAATTAAATCTCCTAAATTATTATTGGACCCCTTGGGTGGCTAACCAATAGGCTTCAGGCACACCATGAGGGCAACATGAGGAGGAACTTGACAAGAGTCCCTTTTGCTTTCTTTGTACCATGCATGCCTTGTGTGAGTGTGTGGGTGTTCTCTCTCATCCCCCCTCATGTAGGGCTCGCCCCCTCCTTGTAGGGATTGAATCTTTGACTTTTTGACACCTCAAGCCCCTCATGCATAGGCCCACTTCCCACCACAAGCTTGGCTCATAAGCACTTTAAGCTTGGGTTAAGTTCTCACCTCAAGTGTAACCCTAGCATCTCAAGCATGTCAAGCACATCAAGTATCTCAATAATTAAGCACCTCAAGCATCTCAAGCACCTCAAGAACCTTAGTCATCAAGCATGACAAGCACCTCGAGCTGGGTCGAGTTCCTGCGCCTCAAGCTCAGCCCTAGCTTACCTAAGGTCAAAGGCCTTTTACACACATTATTGGAGGTCTTCAATGAAGCTAACCCTAAGGTCTTATGCTCTATTTGTTAGCCTTTCTCTTTGATAGACCATCTCTGATTTGGGCCCCTTTACCATTGGCCCCGTGTTGAGATAGATCTATAAGCACATGTCTATATCTTCACACTTGTTCCCGTTTATTCTCCCACATTAAGTGATCAATTTAATATGAGAGAATCATTTGGGTTGGTTAGATATTAGGTATTAGAATTTATGACAAGATGTGCCCTCTATAAAGAAATTTTGTTCAACCTTTACATCGCCTATTGTCACCTTTACACTTGGGCATACTGTATACAATTCACCCGATGAATTGTTTGCCACTTTGACCATCCAACCACGTTCTGTGTCCATTGTCCATTTACATTTGTTGCAGAGACTTTTTGACAGTATATTTATTTCAGACCCATGATCAATTAAGGCAACAAATGGTTCTTCAAGGTCACCTACCTTGACCAATGTCTCTGTAGCCCGATGGATTCTAGAATAGTGGCTCCTAGGAATGATTTGAGCTTCTTCTCCATCATCAACAAATTTCACTTGTCTTACAATTCAAGAAGACTAGTAAGATCCTACCATAGTTCATCACCTTCTTTAGCTTGCACCTATACTCCTTGTGTCTTTACATCATCACCTTTAACTTGTGGAAGAATATCCTCTCCAAGTGTTTTGCCTCTTTCAATCTTGAGGGTGTCGATAATTTCTTCATGGAATTCATGCTTGGCTATGCCAAGCACCTCCCTTTAAGTAAACTCAACCTTGCTATTCAAAATCCTCTCTTCTAGCACTTTCTTCAAGTCTCTAGCAAGCTCAATGTCAAATTGTAGTTTGTAAGCTAGTCCTTTTGGCTTGCCTTTTGTTGGCTTCCTTTTCTTCCCTATTGTAGAATCTTCCATGGTCACTTCTAGTGAAGGTGGCTCTTGTGTTGGTGACGATCGTGAAGGTGTTACATCATTACTTCCTCCACTTTTTGTAGCTCTTTTTGAAGGCCCTTCATACCATTTTCATGCCTACGCTTTTCTTCTACAATAGCTTCATGGCTTTGGCAGTTTGTAATGTGGGCATGCACGGACATTGAGTCCACTAGATCACTCCAACCTGTTTCTAGACATATACAGTCACCTGCTTCAAGTAGAATCTCTTTTATAAGCTTTCCTTTTTTAGCTAACTTCATGACATTTGGCCAAATTCTACCATGGTGACCATTCGCCTCTTCATCACTAACATGCTCAATTTTCACTCCATAAATAGCTGGCTCAATTGAAGAGGTGGCATGGTTAGTTGCCATATTTTCAACTAAGGTTTGCATTCCCCCTTGCCAAAGTTAGTTTTGAAGGGTAGATCTATCTCTCTTAAGTGGATTTTACCATCCTTAAAAAACACAATATATTTTCTTAAAGCATCATTAAAACTATCACAATACCTCTTAGATAATCTATGCTATCACACCATATACATCTGTGAACAAACCCTTCTTTGGCTTGTTGTCTGCCTTGAAGGCCATGCTAATGGTTGTCCCTTTTCTTCAAGCTTTGCAAGTTTTTTAGCTTTAATTCATGCATGCCTTTCAAATCTCATCTAGCATTAATTCATCCACCTTTGGAGCTACAGTAGAAGGTTTTACCATCTTTTTAGGAGCCAAGGAGGTCGGCGTAGAAGTATTGATTACCATCTTGTCTCTTCTTCTTTGCCGCTTTGCAAGCAGTGAGTTGCATCTTCAACATCATTCCAGTTAGTCTTTAGCCCTTGCTTAGCATCTTTGTCTTCAAGTAGAAGCTCCAAGTTTCTTGAAGTTCTTTTCCAACTGTTTGTAGGAAAAGCTATGTCTTCTCTAACTCCAGTGTGGCCTTTTTCCTACTTCTTAGTTGAGAATAATGTTGCTCAAATTATTTGAGAAACTCTATTGGAGAGAGCCTCTCCTTTGGCTTGGCTATCCATTTCATTTATATTTTTTTTGCCACTCGCTTTGAATCTTCCATGAAATACTCCTCCTTTAAGGCCAATTTTAATGTTTCCCCGCTTGCCCCATGCCCTTCCCTAATTGCTCTTACATGCTCCCTAATTTCAAGAGTCACAACCAACTCAAAGCTTTGAATAATCTCACCTTCTGGTACTCGATGCAGTTCCATTTTCTTCACATATCCGCAAAGGTACTTTGTCACATCTTTCCCATCAAACTGAGTCATTTTGTTGGCAACGGCTTGAATAGCTTTGGTTGTTGAGACCTCCCGTCTTTTTGTAGCATGTTGATGTTTCATGAATGAGGCAAATGCTTGAAACATTTTCATTGTAGCCGAATAAAATTTCACACCATGTTGCCCTATGTGATCACCCATTACTCCCACAAACTCTTACCATGGCAGGTTCGCCTCACGTTCACCAAAAATATGTCGAGAAACTTGCAGTCTTGCCAAGAAAGCACCGGGATTCTTGCTGTGAGACGTTGTCAGGTAACTCTATAAACTATATGAAGGAGTTATGCCATAGATGCCATGAAGTCTAGAGTTTGGTAGGGAGTGCAAACAAAGAAACCCGATTATCTCTCTCTTGCACTCACACGCACAAAGAAAGTACACAAAAGAGAAAATCAAAACAACACAAAGATGAAAACGTGAAGGCGTTGGTCATATCTTATCATGGGTAGGACGAAAGGGTTAATAGATGAGTTAATGACATTCAACCTTTGCCAACCAAACAAGCTAAAAATTGTTATTTGGAGCTGTAATTTTGTGCTTACTCGATATATATGTTTTGTCTAGTGATTGGGATTAATTGTGTGTACAAATCCTTTTGGTTCGTAGCAAAATAATTACACTTATAAGAAAAGAAAAGTTATAGTCTAGAAGGGGTAATATGATAGGATCCGGTGAAAGAAGTATTTCATTGAGCCTTTCTAGGCCAAAGAGAAACACTATATGTTGTTGGAAGTGTATCTTACGGCTAATTCATACGTTAATTGTAATAGATCGCACGGAGTGGATGCGATAGAAATTCACATCATGTGGATTATTCATCTAGGATATTTTTAGTATGTGCAAAATGAAGATGTGAGAGAAGTCAAGAGAAGAGAATTTTCCCTCCCAAGCCCTATTCTTGCAGGTAGGCAATAAGGATACTGTAAGGAGAGATGTACATGTAGCAAGGAGAACCTAGAGTTTGTAGAGAGAATGAGATTCTAAGAGTGAGAGATATTTGTGAGAGTTTAAAGATATGGCTACTCACCTTGTGCATTATCATAGCTCTCCAAGAAGGTTGATCATAGCTTTGGCGGAGTGTTGTAGCTTGAATGCCATAAATAATTAGGATGCAAGAGAGATGGAGCTAGGGATAGAGATAGAAGTAGATGTAGAGATAGAGGTAAGGGTGGGTGTATAATAGCTAGGTTAGGAAATAGGAGCAAAAAATTCAACTCATGAGCTACAATCCCTATTTTATATACTTTTTCCAATTTGGATGGGAACTATGTGCTAAAAATTTATGAAAATAGGGTATCTTTCTGGTAGCAAAAGTCTACTTGTGGTCCCCTTAGCATAGACTTCCATTTGATTCCAATGGACACCTCATGCAATATGAAAGCACGAAATTTCTCCTTGACAAAGTTTTTAAAGCATCCTTCCAATAATGGATTAAAATAGGTGCATCTTTGAAAATTATGCTAGCTAGTGTCCCACTAGGATTTGGTACCTTCCTAGTAGCTATCAAAAAGAAATATAAGAAAAATATGGGAAATACATAGAATATATATATTTTTTGAAAAACACGCTAGCTATAAGATATAGCTAGAGTGTGGGTGATAATGAGATATTAAAAAGAAAGAACCAATACTTTTTCCCCAAGTTAAAGAGACACATTTATTGACGCTTTTTCCCATAATACTTTAGTAACGATAAAGTAAGAATATGTTACCCTTGCGATAAATAATAGGATGAGATAGAAAGCTTATGTATCTAAAAAATCACAAAATAAATCTCCTAGCATTTGTTCCCACTATGTACGTGCCACAACACAACAACGTCCAATGTGGCTAGTATCTAATCCCATATAAGAAATTGAAAAAGATGTTTGGGAAAGGGTTTTAGGATACATGCATTGTCACTTATTGACCTCTTCAATTTAGAATCTTCCTTGAGTAGATCATCACAATCAAACCACAAATCTGAATGTAATTTTTTTGTTTGAAACCATGCACGAGCTTTGGGTTCATCTATCATGGCCGAGCCAAACTCCTCAATATGTCTTCACGACATCTCTATAGGAATGACATTATAGGTTGCCTTAAATAGATGTGGTCATAACCCCGATCTTGAACAATTTTAAGTTATCTCAGGAATGGGCATCCCACTTCTCCCAAATTTCTTTTGTAGCTATTGCTGCTCCACTATCAAGAATAGCCATTGTTTTGATTTTCGCATATTACACTAGCAGGGTGGTGTTTCCTTCTTTGCCTTCACAATAATTGCCCATTTTGTTTATTCGGTGGTCATTTGTTGTTTTTGTGTATTTTTTTTTCCTTCAACTCTAATTCCATATTTTTGAATGGAAAATTGATTCTGAGTTTCTATAAGTTCTTACCTACTTTTTCCAGCATATATAGTATGATCTTAAGTGATTCTGCTAGCGTTATCATGCCCTAGATGGGAGTAGACAACAGTTCTTGTGGGCTTCTTGGGTTGATTCCTCTTGACATTTGTTTCCATTATGAGGGCACAACTATCACTTCCAATTTGACTTCATACTCCGTCGTATACGATGGTAGAGTTTTCAATGAGTGGCGTTTTACTCTCTTCGGACATTATAGATTCATTATCACTATAAAGTGAGTATATATCAAGGTCTAGATGCTCACATTCCATGTTTATTTTAGGGATTGGGATGTATTGGTAGGTTGCACTTCCTTCCTTAGTGCTTCTAATCACTTCCATTTCTCATTTGACCATGTCTCCTCAATTTCTAGAATAGGTGCCATTAGATATGATTTGTTGTCATTTGTGATGTGTATGAACACTCATTTGTCAAGTTGACTCTTTGGTTTGTTGACTATTTGTGGTGGAGTTTCTATGCCCACTTCTTTTTGTGATTACAGTTCAATGTTTATTTCTCTTTGTCAAGTGACTATTTGTGGTGGAGTTTCTAGGCCCACATCTTTTTGTGATTCTATTTCTATATTTTTTTAGAGTATGCTTCAACTGTCTTTGTTTTAGGTGCTTTAGGTTCAACTCTCAACTGTTTTGTTTTTGGAGACAGGATGGATGGTATAAGCTCTATCAAAGCATGAGTGGCCTAAATTAGTTTTTGACACATTTCAAACCTTTGTTTCTCAAATTTTTCACAGGGATATCTCCTCCATCTTTACTCTAATATTTTTTCACAGGGACATCTCCTCCATCTTTTTACAGGGATATCTCCTCCATCTTTACTCTAGTATTTGGTTAGTCTTTGGTTTAGCTTCATATGCTTGCAATATAGCATCTAGCAGTTCAAAAACCTTGTCTACTAGTATAGATCCTCCTGAATTGATTGTTGGGGCTTTGTTTTGGCTTCACTAAGGAAGCTTCCTTTACCTTGTGTTGTTTCAATGACTCTAGAGATTAGCTTCCACTTGCAACACAAAATCTTTTTAAAACCTCCAACCATCATCAAATATTGACCAAAATTTTGTAACATACTCATGTTCTTGCATAAGAAAACTAGTAATTTGTTTTCAGGCATCTTGGTGCGGAATCACCCTCTTGAACCACTTTAGAAAGCATCTCTTAAATGTGTCCCAATTTCCTTTCTCGTCTTATAACGAGACCTCAAACTAATCTCTTGCATTTCCTTTGACCGCTAAATCGATACGTACAAGTTTTTGTGCCTCACTTGGAATTGTTTGGCATAAACATGTCAAGTCAAACTTATAAGATGGAATCCAATCCTCTCCATCCTTGCAACCTATGAAAATAGATGGTTGGAATGGCACCACCATCATTGCATTCCCTTCAACAGCCAAAATGTGAAAACATCATTGCTTGATTTTCAACTTCTGAGTGCCCGATTGGAAAATCTTGCTTGAACTTCAACTTCTCAGTGCACAATCGGCACATCTCGCTCCCCAACAAAATGGCCAAAAGATGATGGAGCAAAAGACATAGTGTGCACACTCACACACCCTTGCCCCTTAACACAACAAAAATAATTCCTTACACACAAACACTCAAGAGCTCAATGAAAAACCTCCCCTCAAACTCAAATTAAGCTCCAAATGTCTCAAACTACAAGCCCTTGCCTATCATAGACGCTACATAGCGAGTCAAATTGATTGAAGCTTGGTATCACAGTCGATGGATACCAAAAGAAACAAGAAAGACCATAAAAACACAAAAATTCCAGCCACAAAAGGCCTCTCTCAAGCCATTGCAGGCTTCACCAAACTCCACTTTGTTGAACTCTTTTGTGTAGCCTCAACGCTAATGGCACTGATACAGGTTCACATAGTCTTGCAAAAACCGCACCTTATTCCCTTACTTCCTTTGACACACATATCCATGAAAACCTCAAAACATCCATAGAATCCTCCTCGTGCAAAATTGAAGAGAAGAAACCCTCATTCACTCCTCCACGCACTCAAAACTAGGACGCAAACAAGAGGGGACTACATAGGACCTTATGTAGAAACCCTGCTTCTTCTTCCACATAGAGAGGTGAAAGTTCTCATCTATGGTCTTGCACATAGTCCCTCAGCTTGGAAACTCACACCAATGCGAGTGATGTGACAAAATTCAGCCTTTTCACACCATTTTGACTCATTTTTTACCATTTTTTGTTAGTTTTGACCCCTGCATGCATTTTTGAGGGAAAAATAACAAACGGCCTCCAAATCTCTCCAACTTTTGTAGTCTTGATCCTTGATACTCAAAAGTCATTTCCACCTACCAAAATTATATTTTTGATCACTTCTAAGGTGATTTGCACATCACTGCATATTGGGTGTTGCAAATAGATAGTTATCGCATGTGTTAAACTTTCGAGGCGAGATGAGAATTTCTACACTTACCACTTCAAGAAAGATTAAAACCATACCCTAGAAACAAAAGAAGCCATTTGGCACCACATCCAAGGCTCTAGCACCCTGTCCAAGTATTTACATATGTACGCTTGCCGGCACGTGAACATGACTTACACTATCCACCCTATAATATGAAACCCAATGTCACATTGGAAAAGCTTATTTCATGCGCTCACATTATATGTACATTTTTCCACGCATATAACCACTACACTACACATGCCAAATGTTGTTTATCAATGCCTTTTCATACGCCCTTTCATGTGCTAGTAGACACTCCATAGGCGCTCCCATATATACACATAGCTTGACCAAAACCCATTAAAAAAAAGCCCAATTTGAAAACTCACAAATTTCAAAAAAAATATTTTAAAAAGTGATGGAAAACTTTTTGGGAAATCTTTTTCTTTTGTATATGCACAACCAAAGTATTGCAACATATAGTCTATCCTTGACTAGCTGCTCTAGAGGGAGCTGCACACAATATAACTAACATACCAGATGATGAAAGGTCAGTATGTAGAACTAAGCACCCACTTTCATCAGCCTACTAAGCAGAGACACACTCTTAACTAATCATATTGGGCTCTCGCAAAGCAAGAGGGGCATCTCCACCACAAAACCCCCACCCTTCACCACAAGAAGCAAGTTCCTGTTCTCTGCTAAAACTCCCACATCACTCATGACCCAACACTAATTAAAGTTTATCTCGTTTCCATATTTTCAAAGTACTTACTCACTCATTAAATTTGTGAAACTTCTATGTACAAAAATGGCAAAACTATGTACCCTGTAAAACTGGCCGTGTGCATAGAAACAACTAGCAGACAGCGTAGTTGTACACTTTGTACAAGCATGATTCATTTACATCCAAAGGGCCCAAAAGCACAAAAAAGAACTTCTCAAAGTGTTTGGGGTAGCTTGCATCATTCCTCAAAAACACGTCACATATTGGCTTCCAAACAAGCATGGAACACTTTCAAGTGTTTCATGTACACATTCTAGATTATAATAGAAATTCTCAATGTCTCAATCCATACATGTGTAGATGCATACAAAGAGATGTAGAAAAATTGTAGATGCTCTCACCACCCATAGAAATGTTTCATCCAAGAGCCACACACATAAGATACTAAGAGCTTCTCCCATCGAAGCAAAAGCCCATGCATTCTTGACATCATTGCATCCCTCTTACCTCTATCAAACACATAGAATTGCATACCCTTCACTTCCAACTCGTTCTTTTTAAAAGCATAGAGAGAGGAACCATCTCTCCTTTCATGCGTTTGAAAACTCTCACCATCAAATAAATAACCAAGAGCATCTTGAATCCCTTGTCTAAGGCTTTCTTTCTTGCACATTCTTGTCAAGCATACACTACATGAATTATTCATAGTGTCATGTTTGATATCCACCTTTGGCTGCATCTCAAAATCAACATAATCATGAATGGGGAAAACCATATGATCAACACTTTCAAGCATGTTATTTTCTTGTTTTACTTGCTTAACCTCCTTAGAAAGGCTCTTCGAGTCATTATGGGAGCTTGTGACAACATGCAGCTCATCAAATAAACCAAAAGGTAGAGGCATAATCTTCATGTACCAAAATATCATGCATACCCTTGATGTCTTCATTGACATGGAAAGAAACCATCTTTGCATCATAAAACTCATCTTTATTCTTCAAAGTTTCATATTTTGAAAAAAAATATTCGTAATAAGAAACATCAATGGACATGTCATCAAACATCATCTTCAAGAAGAATCACATCATGTGTACTAAGAGGCTTCTCATAGCCTTCAAGGGCATGAAAATCTGCATTTTCATAGTCAAGATTAGAGTCTAAAGATTTCATATTGTGAGCTTCAACTATAGCATTTGGTTCCACACTAGTACCTTCTACTACATTGTCATCAAGCAAACCACACGTGGATAGACAGCTATAGAATTTTCTTCCACACTAGTACCTTCTTTTACGTTGTCATCAAACAAACAACATGTGGATAGAAAATCCTCCTTCTCAATATCATGTATCCTAATAAAGTTCTAGTTCATAATAAAGATCATCTAAATCAACACCTTCATGCTCAAAATAAGGATGACTAGATGAATTTGTAGCATCTAAATCCACATGACAAATATCCATTACAGCTACAATATCATCTTCCATACAATCACAGGTTGCTTCATTCTCATGTATTAACTTCTTCTCACAAAAACCCAACTCAAGTTTCCATATGCCATGATCCAAAGGCTTGCCTATATGAGCTTCTTCATATTGAAAACTCATATTCATAATTTGCATAACCTCATGCATTTTTCATGTGCTATCAAAAACACGATGTCTTCCTTATGCCATAAATATGCTTACTATTACCTCATTCAACCAATGATTTAAAAAATAAATAAATCATTTTTTAACAAAAAAAGTATTCTTAGCTAAAAAAATAACATGCTTCATCATTTTTTTTCTTGACAAGTTTTTGCAACAATGAGTGACCACTAACTTAGTACCAATCAATTTTTTTTGTTCCACCAAAAATTAATCCTATTTTTAGCCAACCAAAAAGAGAAGTAATCTGTAGGCAAAAAGAGAACAAAAACTCATTTCAAGTTGAATGGCATGTTTGGCGGCAAGAGTATTGCATGAGCGAGGCAGATGGAGAAGAGAAAGCGCAATGGCTTGGAAGTCACCTGCATCGGTGTCCTCTATCAAGGTCCTTGGGAGAAGAAGTACTGGAGCAGCTCTCGCGTACACTCTCTCTCTCTCTCTCTCTCTCTCACACACACACACACACACACACACACACACACACACACACTTTTTGTTGTTGTAAACACACACACCCACCCCTCCAGGAAAGTGTGCGCACAAATGTGAACATGGTGATAACGCATCTGTGAGTGTTCTTTGTCTTCTTGCCTTGCCGAGACACTGGAGGCATAATGGGAGACGGTGCTCTCTGAAATCAGATTTTACAAGTTTTATGGGATGCTTGTGTCTGGTTCTTGTTGTGAAGAGCACGCAAAATCCCTAAGAGGCACATTTGCATGATATATGTAGAAACATGAAACCATATCATGTGTACCCCCGGTTAGATGCATTACCTCTTGCAGCCACATGTCAAAACATGTGTATAATACCCTCTAGCAGGTAAAGCAAACTTCTATCTCACAGTGCATGCTCTTTCATGGGGGGTCCCATATCTTTTGCAGCAAGCTGACATTTTGAGGAAACTTCTGGCTGTATGTAGTAGTTACAGTTGAACAATAATGAATGTATCGTTCGATGCCTGTCAGAGATTAACCATTGTCCTTCTCTCTACGTAATTAAACTTTCAAACTGATATTCAATCAAGATCAGTAAAGAGCTTACTCTGAGCTAATTGACGCTAAGGAAGTATCTAGTCTGTGCAAGGTATGCTTGCTCTAAACAAAATTCTATATTCTCAACCGACAACAAGAACATGACTTAGGACTGCGGCTTTATAGTTTTTAGATCTCTATGAATCAGGGGTTTGCAAAAGAAATTGGGCATTTTCCTTGATCTTGTTCATCCTTAATGATGCGTATGAAAATAATTACTGGGGTATAGGGGAAATCTCTTTGAAGAAGTCCCATTTAGGCGCCTATAAGGAACACAATCTGCCATGGCTTACAAGCCAGTTGACCAGATGCATCGTAAACCTTTCTCCACAAATAGCTCTTGTATGTCGGGTATGCGAGGCAGTTGTTTTTGTAAATTGCCCTGTGAAGAACTTGCTTTTGTCAGCACATGTTCTATGTTCTTAACTAAACATCAAGGATAGCCTTTTTTTTTTTTTTTCAAATTCTAAATAAAGGCCTTACCAATTTATCTTGTTGTCTTCTTCTTGAGCGTGTTGTCTAATTCTATATTGATAATGCTTCAGGGAAAGGATCGATATCCCTATCCAGTTGGTTATCAAGCTGTTCGTTGCTTAAATGGGAACTCATACCATATGGAAGTTCAGGAGGGAGCTCGAGGACCTTTGTTTGTGGTGCGTTGGTTTGCCCAGATAGTTGAGTATATTGTTTTTTGTCAAATAAATGTAATGGAGAAATGCTGCGTGCCAGTAATGCTTAAAAATGCATGCATCCAATTGCATGATGCATATATGACATAAGGAAGGGTTTTAATCGTGGTGTATAGTCTTAGGTGTCAAGCTCGATTACATTGTGTATTTTTTCTTTACAAAGTTTCTTCACCAGCTTTTTGCTTAAGTTTTAGAGTTACCAAAACTTTAACAAATTTAAAGGAAAGGGCAATGAGGTAAGTCGAGGCATTGGCTTGTATCAATTTGTTTTGTTCAGGTAGCGTCTGGACAAGGGAAGAAGTGTTTTGCTGATACCCCAACCATTGCATGGCAAGATGTAATGAAAAAAACAAGCTCATTTTCAAAGAGGACATGTGGAAGATTATTGAGCTCAGACATCAATGGTTCCGAGGTACTTAAAAATTAGATGGGAATTTCTCAGAAGAGCCGTATAATGCCATCCAATGCTTTTTCTCTGATCTGGTCTTAATCGTGAAATTCTTGCATTCTCCTAGCATGCATCCATAAATCTGTGACCTCGAATGAATGAATACCAAAAAATGTTTTTATTTTCAGAAGTTTGTGTTTTTTCAATGGTCTGCATCCTCTCTTGAAACTCATAATAAATAGTACAACGGCATACATAGTGCTCTTCTGACTCGACCTCTTGATGAAACATGTGGCATATGCGATCTTGTGATATACCCTCATATCTACTTGTCTCCAATCTCAGAGTGTGTGAGGAGGTACACATCTGGCCAATAGCGCCATTGATACCATGTGAGAGATGTGTCCCTGTATTTGGGGTGTATGATAAACTCGTTCGGAGAGATGTATAGAAAATGCCTATGGTAGTGCACCATTTTTGTGCTGAGTGGTTGTGAGGGCATGATCCATGTTTGCTATGTATCTAGTTTCACAATATCCATACAAATGACCCAATGTTGGGAAGGTTGTAAGGAAGGAGCGCTTCAATACTGAGGCCATATAAAGCCATCCACGTGCGCATCTGGGTGTACCAACATTGGATGTCCCTCGTAAGTGTGGCTATGGCATAAGGGCACCGCTTCTCAGGAGCCCCTTCCTAGTGACTCAGAGGTTTGACTTTGAATGGCTTTGATATCAGTTTGATATGGCATGGGGGGTGCAACTTCCTAGGAGATTACCCTGTCAAAGTCAACGATGTGGAAGCGTAGAGACCAAGCAGGGAGAGAGAGAGAAATGAAATGAAATGATATATTAATGTCTTCAAAAGGCCAAAATGACCTATGAGACCATCAGATACAAAGTGGTGAATCTAGTACAATGTCTGAAATTCAAGTACAAAAAGTACTGAAAGTACAAAAAATGAAAACTGAAAATAAAGTGTGAAATGTGAAAATGTAGAATAGGCCCTCAATGACAATCTGGGTGTCGTGCTAGAATGCCTCTGATCCTCTGCTGGAGTCTCCGTTGATGTAGTGTGCTCCTGTGTCTCGGTCGTGGTCGTCTCGGTCTCTGAGCTCAATTGCCCTGTCAATGAGGGTGCCTTTGGTATGAATGCGGGTACAACCCTGTGTTGTTGATTGGTCTCTTGGCTCCCTCGATCCAAAGAAGTCTGTGATCTGTCTGTGTGACTGTCGTACTCCATGTCTCCTCTACAGCTATCTCTATGTCGGTGTAGCTCAAGTATATATAAGCCAAGGCATCTTTGATCGTGATACCTCATGACTCTATCTAGGGGTTCAAAACCCTCCCTGAATAAGCAATGGAAGCGCCCTCGTATCTCATAATACACAGTGCAGTGGCATATGTAGTGTAGCTCTGTCTCTGGTTCTCTACCGCATAGTTGACATATCCTAGACTCCGGTGGTATCCCTCGGAATCTACCCGTCTCAAGCTGCAGCTGGTGTGAGGATGTGAGAATCTGACCAATAGCACATCGCAGACCATGAGATAAACGAGTGTCCATGTAGCTCGGACGAGTCACAAACCCATCTCCCGAAAGTTGGAGAAGGTGCTCTTTGTAGAAAGCCATCTTCGTGCCCAACTCCTGCATCGGCTCTACCCATGTCCTCCTGGTGTCCAATTGTATAAGATCCTGACGAATGAGTCTAGTGATCTCCGTCCCTGTGACTGGCAGGGAGGGTGCATCCAGGGAATACTGAAAGGGAGGCAATTTGTCCATGCTGAGACCATGCCTCTGAAACCATGAGGTCATCTGCGCATACCAACATGATGCATCTCCCTGCATCGCTAACTGTCTAGAGGACTCAAGAGCCAATCTAGTATATTTGCCTCTATGTGTATCCCATAGACTGTGCATAAAGGACATTGATCGGGTAAGAGCCTCAATCTCTATAGGAGGGGCGGCTACCTCCGCTCAAATAATCTCATGTGGTACGGAGGCCTTGGCTCTAATCATCCGGGATATCATAAATACCAAGGGTCTCTCCATGTTCCTCCAACTGTCATGATTCATAGATGGTCCCCACACTTGGACCCCATAAAGCATAGCTGAAGCAACCAAAGTATCAAAGAGCCATAACTTTGTTCGTGGTTCTTGAAACTGAACCTGCGAACACATTCTCTCTAGCCCTCCCAATGCCGCTTAGGCTCTGGACAGTCTATTCTGTGCTGCTCTCTTCAGAGTAAACCTCGGTCCCGTGAATACCACCCCCAGATATGTATATTCATCTGTGTACTCCACAGTGTCCTGACCATATACGAGTGTAGGTGCCGATCTCTTGACCCACTGTGGTGTGGTGTTAAACACCATAACCTTGGTTCTACCAAGGTTCACAGACAGTCCACTGTCCTCTGCAAAGTTGTGCAATGCATCCAAATGTCTCTGCATGCCCTCTGGCGACTTTGATATCAGCACAATGTCATCAGCATATAATAATAAAGGTCCCTGCTAGCCGAGCGCCTCTGTCACCTGCTCTGTCAATGTAATCAGAGACCTCATCTACATACATACCAAAAAGTGTAGGGGACAAAGGACACCCCTGTTTCACTCCAATAGTGGAATGAACAATGTCAGAAATCCCCTCAAAAGTGCGTACCTGGCCAGTCACTGAACCATATAAAGCCAGGATCCCCCATATGATCTCTGTGGGTACTCTTAACTTCAGTAGCCCGTGCATCAATCTAGCCCTCGGCACTGTGTCAAATGCTTTGCGGAAGTCCGCAAAGTAGCAATACATCCGTCTCCCATGTGCCCGACCCTCCTCAATATGGGCTCTAAGTGTAAGAATATGGTCCAAAGTGGAGGAACCCCTCTTGAATCCAGCCTGTCCTGCTGCTCGTATGCCCTCATTTTCTGCCCATTTACTCAGTTGCTGTTCAAGAATGGATGCATACAACCGTGCCAATGTGTGCCCTATCATAATAGTACGGTAGTTCCCTAGCACTGTGGGGTCCCCTACCTTGAAGAGAGGTACAATAGTAGATAATCTCCAAGACTCGGGTAGTCCCTCACACATGACACGGTTAAACAACCGCGCAAGAACCTCTGACAGTAAATCTCTAGCATGTATCAAGTGCTCTGCCACCAGACCATCATGACCATATGCTCTCCTAGTCCTCATCCTGTCAATGGTGTTCTTCACCATCTCAGTGGTAAAGAAGGTACTAGTGGCTGGACATGGCTCTAGAGGGTAATGGTGGTTGCCCGGGTACTGTATATAATGATACTGCATACTGACCCCAAGTCTCGGGAGAGGTAATCACTGGAGGAGGTGAATGCTCATGGAAGAGACGCCAAGCCTCACCTGAATCTCGACTCAAAAAGAGCTGATACAAATCACGTTCCATCTTGGCTAAAAAGGCTCGCTTCTTCCGTCGTACTAAACGCCGAAGGGCAATCCGAGACTGTCTATCTGTAATGACTCCAAGTATAAGCTCGCTCTGAATCTGAACTCTCATCTCTCTGCACTCCTCATCATACCAACTATTCTGAGGCATGTTCCCAGAACGTCTTCTCTGATTTGGTTGAGTGTGTGGGTATGCCTCTGCTGCTGCCCCATGCAAGATCTCCGTCAATAAAGTGGTGATCTCCTCCACTGTATATACAGGCTCAGCTGCCCACATCCGTCTGTAAATCTCTTCCACATAAACTGAATCCGTCTCTACAATAAAAGTATACCGTGTGTGCGCAATCATCCGTGGTGTCTGAGAGACACTATACTAGAAAGAGACTGAAAAAGTCAGGAGAGCATGGTCCACTGCTACTCCAACAGGCCTAGGGCCCACACTGAAATCCTGAATATTAGAGATGAAGCTCGGTGAAGTCATGACATAGTCCACTGTACTGGCCCCATGTCTGTGTGGAAAGCATGTGAATCCCCCAAACGAAGGAAAAGTCTCTAGACCATTATGTATGGCTAGACCATGCGTAGTCGTCATCTCCATGAGATATCTTCCATACTCTGTGTGCTCTCTATCCTGTGAGTGTCTGTCAAGCCCCACCTCTGATACATCTATCTCTAAGCATCTCCTCCGAGGTATCATAAATCACCGTTTGGGAATTGGCCGTCCTGGCATTAAAGTCTCCCAAGAGAATGATATCTCCATCTCTAGAGAACTCCCATATGTCATCATCAAGTATAGAGAAAGGGGATTGCCCTCTAGGTGAGGTATAGAGTGATGTGCTAGGGGGACAGTAACATATAGCAATGTATAAGAATCTGCCTGTCTCAGCTCTCAGTCTCACCCACATGGCACATGCATCTCGCCTGGTCATCTCTCCGGACAATCTGTAATAGCGGTTGCAACTCCTCCTTGAATAAGACTGCTACCCCTCCTGAACCTCGACTCCCATGCTAGGATCTAGCGTCTGGCCGACAAGCTGTCTCCCATAAATAGCCAGTCACACTTGGCATCAACTGTCCAGATTTTTGATGCGTCTCTGAGTAAAAGACAATGTCTCTATCTCTGAAGCTATCCTCAAAGGCACCCACATCCAGCCTATATGATCCATTACAATTCCATGCCGCCATCCGGAGTGTGGTCCCATATGTCTCGCATCGTCATGCTGTGCGTTTTTCCAAAACCACTACTTTTCCTCCTCTATAAAAGGCAATTTTTCCCTTCTCCCTTGCTGCCTTGATCTCTGGCATCAACTCTTGCATATGTGCTATTTGTGCTAAAGTAAGGTCATCCCCCATAAATATTCCAGTTTTCTTGAGTGCTGGTCTCTTCTTCAGGAATTCCTTCCTTGTTTCCAGAGTCGGGAAACACATAATAAGTGCTTTCTCTTTGACGTTTCCCTTCTCATCCACTCCCTTCTTTCCGACTCTCCAAGCATGTGTGTGCATAGGTTCCGGGATGCCCATTCGTTGCAAGAGTTCCTTCACTTTGTCCTCTACATTTCCGGTTTCTTTGATACCGGTAATACGCACATGGAGGGCTCTAGTCCTCCTCTTCTGTTCCTCCTCAATGGTCATATTGATGATGGTAGAAGTCTGTGCGGCTTGTGGTATCCGGGCCTTCCCTTTCTTTGCACCTTCAATCCATTTTTCTGCTTCGTCAACCTTCTCCTGTGTTTTAAAAAGGCGCTCCGCCCATGAGGAAGCCTCTTTCGAGTTTTGTTCTTCCCCTTCGCGTAGAGTTTTCACCTGCTCCTTAATTTCTTTTAGCTCCTTTAACATCGAGGGCTGATTTCCCCCTTCTGTTTTGGGCATAATTTTGCAAGCTGCAAGTTCCCCTTTAAGCTCTTCAATCATTGCATCTTTTTCCTTCATGCATTTGTCCACATTGGTTTTCCAAGATTCAAAGCTTGCAATTGCCTCATCCAACTTTTTCTGCATAATACATTCCATTACATTCACTTCTGCCCGCATTAGAGCCTGCATCTCCCCTTTCACAGATAGATACATCTCATCATGCCTATTAAGCATCGCTTTATCTAATTCTTTCCTCATATCTGCATACATAGAATTCTTATAACTAGTTGCGTTTGCGTACATCTCTTTCCTGATGTCATCTCTCATAAAGCTGAGCGCAGATTTGATCATCACTTGAACCCTCTCCTGTAACAGACTTGGACACTCCAAGTCAAGAATCAACCGCGACAGCACCAAATAACCACTTCAAAACAATTCACAGATCACAATAGATTTGCATTGGCCCGGCGGAGTTCCGTGCCTAGAGATATTGGCCCCAAAGACTGGCGCCCCTTTCGGTTTTCTTTTTATATTAATCAATCATCAAAGTACAAAAGAGCGGTTAGGGTTTCACTCTCAAACTCTGCGTCCAGATGCCCTGAGAAGTGAGGCCCTCACCACTAATTTAAAGGTTACAAGGGATGCTCAAAAGCAGAGCCCCAAAAGCTTCAAATCAAAAGCAATTGTTCTCTCTCTCTCTCTCTCACAGAGAGTCAAAACATGAAAGCAAAAGCATTCTCTCTCTCTTTCTCATTTAAGTAGAGAAGCGTCGCTCATCATTTTCCATTTAAAAAAAATTAAAAATTTCAGCCTCTGCGATTTTCAGAAATTAGGGTTTCTGGCAGAAATTAGGGTTTGCAGGAATTTTAGGGTTTCTGCTGTCCGCCACGTCATCACTTTGTGACATACCCCCCTCTTGAAAGCATTGTAATCGACCGCGATTACGCCTGCAAAACCGACAAAAGCCATAAACCGTCTTAGCAGACACTGACTGTTAGTACCTACGTACTAGGAACACACATCTAGCACATGTACAAAATCGACAGTCACATCACACGACATCATAGGACATCACAGGACATCACATGACATTCAACATTCATTCGGATCTTAGACCATGATTTATCGGCAATGTAGCTAGCAATCACATCTAGGTCCAATCGGGACCTCAACGATGTCCGATTGACTAACCCCTATTGCAACCATGTCTATTCGAGATCAATCAGACCAAAATGCTGCAGTCATTTCGGCTATCAGTTCCTGCACTCACAAGAAGTCAAGAACAAATCAGTATCATAATCAGGAATTCCATTTCATAAAGTCATCCAGCAGAATACTGTCAGCTCTCAGTATCCTTGAAGCTCAAAGAGACATCAGTGACTTTAGTATCAAAATCAAGGCATCTGTTGACAAAGGAGTGGAGTGACTCCCCTCTTGTGCATCCCACTGCACCAGATCTCCGGCCAAGCTGAATTCTGGGTTCCGTTTGGAGTAGACTATGCTACACCAAAACATCGAGGTAAAGTTTCACAATCCGAGGAGTATCTGCTAGGTCCTCCTCCTCCATCCACTTCGCATCAAATGCAGGAAAGTTCTTGAACTTAACCAAGAACCGCCTTCGGACTTTACCTTTCTTCGCATCATTATGTGCCAAAATCTGTTCAGGAACAAGGATCTCCTCATTTTCTTCCACTTTGGGTTGCTCATCAGGCTCCCCATCATCAGGCACATCACCCTTAACAGGTTTCAAGAGACTCACATGCAATGCATTGTGAATCCTCCAAGTATCTGGCAGTTTCAATCGGAAGGAGACATCATTTATCTTGTCAGTAATCTGGAAAGGTCCGTAGTATCACATACTAAGCTTTGGAAAAAGCCTCTCCTTTCCCTTTTTCTTTCTTAGGCGTTCCTTCTCAAAAGTAAGAGCACCCAATCATCCTCCTTCAGTTTCCAGTCGCGACGATGGCGATCCGCTGCCTTTTTCTGTCGTTCTTGAGACTCCTGCAAAGTCTCGCGAACCTTGGCAAAAGCCGTATCCAAATCTTGCGAATATTCATCCGCTTCAAATTTCTAATCTTTCGTGCTCAGGAAGGATGGAACCTTCGCAGCAGTTTCAACAATCTCACATGGCATCTTCCCCGTCGAAGAGTGTATCGTGTTATTGTAGGCAAATTCCACCAAAGGTAAGTTCTTTTCCCATTGAGTCTTCTGATGCGAGATACAAGACTTCAATAAATCTAAAATCACTGAATTGGCAATCTCAGATTGCCCGTCAGTTTGCAAGTGGAACAATGACGAGAACTGCAACCGCGTGCCAATGTTCTCCCAAATTGCCTTCCAAAACAAACTCATAAATCTGGGGTCTCTGTCGGAGACAATCGTCTCGGGCGTGCCATGTAATCGGAAAATCATCGTGATCATTCTGTATTCGCGGGAGATCAAAAATGAAATCCATTGCAATAC
This sequence comes from Adiantum capillus-veneris, assembly GCF_014529385.1. Lineage (NCBI taxonomy): Eukaryota > Viridiplantae > Streptophyta > Polypodiopsida > Polypodiales > Pteridaceae > Adiantum > Adiantum capillus-veneris. The sequence goes on along the minus strand of NC_140944.1, from coordinate 57,656,719 downwards.
TTTCCCAGGGGTGGGTGGGTATGGGTAAAGGCTGTAACAATCCCTGAGCCTTATGCCTGTCAAACTTGACCTTCTGGCATACCAAGCAATTGCGCACAAACTCTTCCACATCCTTCTTCAGTCTCCGCCAAAAGAAATCTCTCTCTACGCCTTTCATGGTGGTAGCAATGCCGCGGTGACCCGTAAAAGGTGGACAGTGGCAATCGGTCATAACCTTTTTCCTCAACGGCTGTGTAACGCACAACATAGTCTTTTTCATCAAGTAGCCTTCCCGAAGGGAGTATCCAGCTACTGTCTCCCCATCCCGTATCCGTGTGAAAATGTCTGCAAAATCTGTATCTGTGGCACACTGATCGACCATATCCTCGAAGCTCCTATGATGTATCGCGAAATAGCTAGTACCAACGGTTTTCGAGACAAAGCATCTGCCACCACATTCTTCTGTCCTTGCACATGGACAATCTTGAAGTGGAACTGTGACAAGATGTTCACCCACCGCATCTGCTTTTCCGAAAGCTGCTTCTGTGACAAGAAGTAGCGCAAACTCTGATGGTCTGTAAAGACAGTAAAATCCGCTCCGAGTAGGTAATGCCGCCACTGAGTAAGAGCGTGGATAACCGCCAAAAGCTCTTTCCCATAGATCTGTGCTGTCATCTCCGGCCTAGAGAAAAAACGGCTCTCGTAATCTATGACATGGCCTTCTTGCATCAAGACCGTACCCAAACTACGACCACAAGCATCACAAAATACTTGAAATGACTTCTGCAAGTCCGGCAAAGTCAAATCTAGTCCTGTAGTGAATTTCTCTTTCAATGTCTGAAAGGCAGTCATCTCTGTGGGTCCCCACGAAAAAGGTTCTCCTTTCTGTGTCAAGGTATGCAAAGGGGAAGCAACCTCTGCAAACTTTCGTATGAACCGCCTGTAGTACGAACACAGTCCCAAGAAGCTTCTAACTTCATGGACCTTCCTCAAATCGGGCCAATCACGGATAGTCTCTATCTTGGCCGGGCTCATTTGCACTCTTGCTACTGACACAATGTGTCCCAAAAAGTGTATCTTTGTTAGGAAAAATTCACTTTTTTTTTTTTGCATTAATCACTAGCGTGTGATCTCGTAATACCTGAAAGACTTGAAGCAGATGATCTCTGTGTTTTGCCTCATTCTTCGAGAAAACAATGATGTCGTCAAAGAAAGTGCCAACAAATAGCCTGTACTCTCGAAAAATCCTATCCATCATCCGGTTAAGTGTCACAGGAGCATTGGTTAAGCCAAAAGGCATCACCAAAAACTCAAATAACCCAAAAGTCGTCCGAAAAGCTGTCTTGTAGACATTTCTTGGCGCTATCCTGATCTGATGATATCCACTCTTCAAGTCAATCCTGCTAAAGCACGAGGATCCCTGTAACCTGTCGAGTATATCATCGATCCTAGGAATCGGAAATCTGTTCTTGATGGTGATTTCGTTGAGAGTGCTATAATCGATGCACATTCTCCAAGATCCGTCTTTCTTCAAAACCAACAACACTGGAGAGCAATAGGGTGAAGTACTAGGCTGGACAAGACCCTTTTCCAAGAGGTCTTTCACTGAGTTCATAATCTTTTCATTCTGTACTCGGCTCACACGATAAGGTGGCCGATTCGGTGGCATGCTTCCAGATATCAGATCAATGGTATGATCTTCAGGCCCTCTCAAAAGCAATCAGCATGAGCGTGGAGAAAAAAATCTTGGCGTTCTTTTCTTCAGGTCAAAACGTATTCAACTTTTATCCATCGTTCAGTTCTCCCAAAAGAATGAGTAAGAAAACTGAAGTTCATCAAGTACAATCTCTAAGCCCTTCATTTATCAAAGTCGCTTTCTCGGCCCGGTAGTCAACCACAGCGTAGTTCTTGTGGTACCAAGGGATCCCGAGTAGAACGTCACTCGCGTGCCCTGAACACCCCTGTCATTGCAAACGAAGTTTGCCAATGCTCTGTGTAATGGCAACATCCCATCCGGGTGCCAGTCGAACTACCTCCGCCTGTGGCGTCAGTTTGTCGGGCGTAGTTCCAAATCGAGCCGCCAATTCCAAGTGAAAAGAAGTTGGCCTTGGCTCCTTCAAAAGAGCTTCTTGATCCTTCACTTTGCCCCGAAAGCGGCAAAGTTTGTACTTACATTCATTAGATTCGGTGCAGGTCCCACGCCATGTGGTACCAGTTCTGCTTTTCTATCTGCCTTTTCTACCACATTCCTCAGCTGCTCTCGAACTCTCAGACCTGTCGTTTGTCTTTAACGTTCTGTTCTTTCTGTGCCTTATCAGGGCACTTCGCGGAAATATGTCCATGTTCCCCGCATCCAAAGCACTTCCCCTCTCTGATGAAGCGAGCTCTCTCCTCAGGAGTAAGCTTGGGTTGTGCATCCTTTTTCTCTGGCTTGCTCTTTTTCTTTCTATTTTCATTCCCAGAAGTCTGTTCGGCTCGTTGTGTCATGGCCTTATCTGTGGGGTAGGTCAAATTGCCATAGTGAATGGCAAAGCCCCGCTTCGCATGACTCATCAACTCCTGAATAGAAGCTGACTTCTGTTCCAAGCAGTGATTTCGGATCTCTGTAGGTAGACCCAAGGTAAACCGCTCAATCTGTTCTCTGAACGAGATCTTCTTGAATGAAGAGGCGGGTAGAAAAGAGCTCCAGAATCTTTCACAATAAGAATTCACTGTATCGCTCTTGGTCATCCGGAGATGGTTCCAGGCAGCTCGTATATCTCGCTCAAACTCTTGAGTCAACCAAGAAGAAATAAAAAGCCTCTTGAATTTCAGCCATGTAACTGGCACAGTCTTGCTTAATAGAAGCGTGGACCACCAAGTACGAGCATTCCCCTTAAAGTAAGAGGCAGCTCTCCGAATCTTGGAGTGCTCTGAATAGCGTCCTCCCGCGAAAGCGATGTCAAATTGCTGTATAAAAGACAAAGCCTTCGAAGCATCTGAGTATCCTGAAAAGTATCAAACTTGATCGAGTGGCCACCTTCCTTAAACTCTCGGACTTTGTTGCTTTTATCTTCGAGAAAGTCATATTGGTTGGCTTTGTAAAAAAAATTCTTCTTGTTCACATAAAACTTTCCGTCATCGGAATCTGAGCTATCTGTAGACGAGTCCTTAGTAGAACTGTCAGTCTCTGGGCGAGATTTAGCCTTCTTTGCCTTTCTCTTGCCCTTTCCAAAGCGTTGCTTCTTGCTTCGCTTTTTACCTTTTCTGTCTTCTTCGCTCGAATCCGAGGAGCTAGAAGAACTGTTAGAAGAAGAAGAAGAAGAACTGTGGGTAGGTCTTCAAACTTGACGTGCTTCTTCAATTTCTTTGCCTTGTCAAATGTCGACCGACGACCCAAATATCCCTGGAAGTCAGTGCCTTTCTTTTGCTTTTTGCCGTGCTTTTTGTCTTTCTTTTGCACGTCGAAAAGCTGAGCAATCCGTGCATCAACCACGTTCTCCAGTTCCTTCTCCGTATATTTCTTGGAGGCAGAAGGTTTCTTGAGAGCGGGTTTCGGGAGTGGTGTTGTGGTTCTGTGCCACTCCATCTGTACCTCTTCCAAAGAGGCCTGGTTCATATATTTTGCCATCTTCGGGTCCTTGGCAAAATTGAGCATCATCTTTGTTGCATCGCCAATCAATTGACGACGCTCCATCTCGCTTTGCTCCGCCTGAGTAGGCCGAGGCGGGCCATACTCTCTGTCGGAATCTTCGTTGTGATCCCAGCCCGCATCTCCAGATGCAGAGGGAGTCGACTGATCATTGCCTGAAGCCATAGGTGCCGCGGAAAAAAAATTCGGGGATCGGATTTCCCGTAGAAGAGAAATTGGCCGTGCTCTGATACCACTGTAATAGACTTGGACACTCCAAGTCAAGAATCAACCGCGACAGCACCAAATAACCACTTCAAAACAATTCACAGATCACAATAGATTTGCATTGGCCCGGCGGAGTTCCGTGCCTAGAGATATTGGCCCCAAAGACTGGCGCCCCTTTCGATATTTCTTTTTATATTAATCAATCATCAAAGTACAAAAGAGCGGTTAGGGTTTCACTCTCAGACTCTGCGTCCAAATGCCCTGAGAAGTGAGGCCCTCACCACTAATTTAAAGGTTACAAGGGATGCTCAAAAGGAGAGCCCCAAAAGCTTCAAATCAAAAGCAATTGTTCTCTCTCTCTCTCACAGAGAGTCAAAACATGAAAGCAAAAGCATTCTCTCTCTCTTTCTCATTTAAGTAGAGAAGCGTCGCTCATCATTTTCCATTTAAAAAAAAAAAAAAATTTCAGTCTCCGCGATTTTCGGAAATTAGGGTTTCTGGCAGAAATTAGGGTTTCTGCTGTCCGCCACGTCATCACTTTGTGACATCTCCATCATTAAATCATCTTGGACTCTGACGGTTTTCCTTGCCCGCAGTGACCTTGGCGAGAGTATACTATCTCTGTTCCTCCGCTTGAAAGTCACTTTCATTTTTTGTGGGGTGGTGAAGCCACTTGCATCACCATCCTCGGCTGGTTGGTCCATCTGAGAGAGAGAAGAACAAAGCGAGCACCCGCCCTGGTTGGCCTCACCCTCGTCACCAAGTCCTCGCCCTCGTCCTGGCTGACTCCTCGTCCTAGCCCGGGTAGGTCTTGTCTCGTCGCCCTTGGCTCTCCTCGCCCTCGCCCTAGGTAGGCAGCTCGCTCTCGCCCTTGGCAGGCAGCTTGCCCTCGTCCTTCAGAGGTCTGGACCCTTGCCGTCGCCCTTGTGAGGCAACTCGTCCTCGCCCTTGGTAGGCTCCTCGCCCTCGACCCAGGAGCTCGCCCTCTTGACACAGGAGCAGCTCGCCCTTGACCAGGTACCTCGCTCGCCCTTCGCCTTTCGACCAGTAGCTCGCCCCTCGCCCAGTCTAGCTCGTCTCTCGTCCAAGATCAGCAGCTCGCCCTCGCCCAAGACCCTCGTCCAGCAGAGAGAGATCTCGCCCCTCGTCCCTCGTCCAGTAGGTTGGCAGCGACAGCTCGCCCTCGCCTCAGCCAGCTCGCCCTCGCCAAGAACCTGCTTGCCCTCGCCTCAGATACCTGCTCGCCCTCGCCTCAGCCAGCTCAGCAGCTCGCCCTTGCCTCAGACCTGCTCACCTTCGCCTCCAGACCAGCTCGCCCTCAGCCAACTCAGCAGCTCGTCCTCGCCTCAGACCTGCTTGCCCTCGCCTCAGCAAGCTCAGCAGCTCGTCCTTGCCTCAGACCTGCTCGCCTTCCCCTCAGACATGCTCGCCCTCGCCTCAGCACACACACAGAGAGAGAGAGAGAGAGAGAGAGAGAGAGAGAGAGAGAGAGAGAGAGATTTGATTTGATTTGATTTGATTTGATATTTACGTCCTCGGGGGGCCAAAATGACCCATGGGACCCTCGAAAACTCTAAGCAAACTCCCCTTGCGGGGGTGTGTGGTGTGTAGCACCCTTTGCCTTTTCCATGAGTAGTGTGTGATGTTCTAGAATACTGGCTAGGTATATGCCTAGAGCTGTAGGAGATGGTTCGGTTTTAGAGAGCAATTCCTCAAGAGTAGTGCATCCCCTTGTAAGCTGCTGAAAATCAGCGCGTATGTCGGTGTATGCGGGGCATTCTAGAGAGAGAGAGAGAGAGAGAGAGAGAGAGAGAGAGAGAGAGAGAGAGAGAGAGAGAGAGAGAGAGAGAGCAACCTCAGTAAATTGCCCTACCCAAACTCTGACAAATAAGTAAAATAACTGCCTAAAAGCCAAACTAAATAACGGGATCACATTGGGCAGTTCACTTGAGATGCCAAAACTCTAACACCCTCTCTGCAACTCTATAGTGGCGATAATGTGTCATGCCCTCTATAGAGGGTGCTCCTCAGTGCAATGTGCGTGGTATCTCACTCCACAAACGCAAACACAGAAGACAAAGAACAACATAGCAACAACAGTACGACTCAACAAAACCTGAACATGAACACCATGAACATCGATAAACTCAAAGAAACCGATACAGATTTTGGCATGGCAGTGCACTCAGCTCCAGCCCATATCTCATAGGTACAGTAGGCTCAACTGTGCAGGGATGGTGCAGAGGTGATGAGTATAACTGACGATAATGGACCCCTAGATGACAGGCCACACAAAAGGAGATGATGATGCGTGCCGACGACTGAAACCAACCACTCATGTGTATCTTCTAAGAGCCACCAATAGCCGGCAGATATCCCAATCCAGCTAAGTCTATCTCCTAACTGATGTGGTGGTGATCTGTCCAAGCCCAACTGCAACTAACTGCTTGTCCCATGCTAGTGACATTGTAGCCCTGCTCTACAGGTTGCCCGCCACAAGACCACTCACCGTCCTGGTGAGATAGAATAGTTAGACTAGAGAGAACTGTGAAGCACAAGGAAAAGCGTAATACACTCGGACTGAAGAAGGTGATGTTTGGAGAAGATTTTGAGTTCCTTGGAGGAAGTACCAATGAAGCAATGCGGATATTTGCAAGATGTGCTGAAGAAGTAATGACCCCGGCTCAATGAGGTAAGCTAACCAGAAAGTAGAAACGGAAGACTGAACAATGCGTGCTTATGGCTTATTCACTATGGGCTGCCTTTTATACATGGATTTCACTTTGGAGGGCAAGGGGTAGGTAGGGGAGGGGTGAGCGGGTTGGGTTAGATAGGCGTGAGAGGAGAAGGGTGGGTGGGTAGGGGCGAGGGGGAACTAGATAGGGGCGAGGGAGGGAAAGTGCTTGGTATGGCCAAGGTGGGGCTAGATAGGGGCGAGGGGGAGAAAGGGGTGGGTAGGGGGCGTGGGGGGCTAGATAGGGGCGAGGGCAAGAGAGGGGGTGGGTAGGGGCGAGTATGGGGAGGATAGGGGCGAGGGCAGGGGAGGGGGTGGGTAGGGGCGAGGGGATAGGGGGTAGATAGGGGCGAGAGAGTGAGGGGGTGGGTAGGGGCGAGTAGGGGGAGGGTAGGGGCGAGGGCAAGGGCAAGGGAGGGGGTGGGTAGGGGCGAGTAGGGGGAGGGTAGGGGCGAGGGCAAGGGAGGGGGTGGGTAGGGGCGAGTAGGGGCAAGGGGATAGGGGGTAGATAGGGGCGAAAGGGTTTTGAGGGGGTGGGTAAAGGCAAGTAGGGGGAGGTTAGGCCCTCAAACTCCTCTTTTTCATGGTTGATCACTAGTGGAGTGCCAAGTTGGCACTCAAGAGATGAAGCAAAGGGAGGGTGGTGGGTGGGTGGGGAGGGTATCAAATGGGCCGTCATCAAGGAGGGCCAGACAGGGCGTTTTAAAACTCAAGGGGCACAAGGGGGTGGGATCCACTGTCGTCAAGGTAGGGGGAGGCCATAGGGCAGCGTCACCAAGGAGGGCCATGCAGCAACGCGTTTTACCACGCAGTCTGATGGGGGTTAGTGGCATCGGCAGTAGCAGGGGATTAAATTGCTTGCAGGCGGTAGCGATTAAAACGTGCAGCAGGGCAACAAGGGGCGATGTCACCAACAGGCTTTGATAGCTAGCATTTTGAGATGCTAGCGACGTCGCTGTAATGCTGTGTTTTAGAACGCCGAGAGGGATGGGAAGAAAAACATCGATAGCAAGGGTAATTGTCATCAGGAGGTGTATTTTACCTATTGCCTTCTTTAAATATGTACTATATATTTTTATTTATTTTCCTCGGAACCCTTGAAAAGATGCAACTGGACATTGCATGGCCAGTGCAAGGTGGTGCCAAATGTACTGTACGTGGCGTATATGTACGTACTCTACATTGTTCCGTACAAGAAAAAATTTCATGTAGGTAAAAATACTTACTCTTGTAAAAAAACCGCAAAGTACAAAATTTTCTAGGACATTTCCAATAAAAAACAAGAGAGAAGCCAACAACTTATACACACATTTAAAGACATTTTTTACAAGACAACCACATATTGTGTTAAAACTGCAAGAGACTTAAAAGTTAAGATGACATTGATAATTGAACAAGAACATCAAAGCTCAAGAGTCATATGAGATCTGAAATAACAGTGAACAATGAACACACTAATACTGAAAACATCAAATGACAAAGTACCATAGGTGATAGCCTACAAGGCCCAGGTCATAACAAAAGGCTCATCATAGAGCTTACAAGGTCATAAATGAAACCTTCCTAGTCAAAAAGTTTGTCTATATAGTAGTAGAAAGCACTAAATGGCTAGCCCATCATCCACATGATGGCCCCATCCTCAAAAATCATCATCAGATGCAGATGAAGACTCTGCCGAAGAGACCAAGTCCCCATGCGTCAGGACATTGCCCTCTTCGTCGTACTCTGGCTCTGCCATCACGGACACCTGTGCCTGATGTAGATCATCCTCTATTGCATTTGTCGAAGCCTCAATGAGACGAACAACCTCGTTTGTCCGTTTTGGAGAAGAACAGGAAGCTTCCCTTTACGAATGCTCTCCCTTCGAGCTCTATCTGGGTCTAGAGCATGCTCACGCTGTGAAGCAGCCGAATAATCTCCTCTTGCTTATTTTTGATCTGCAGATCCACCTCATCCATAGCACTAGGATCTACCACCGTCTTCACGCGTGTTGGGTCCGCCTGTTGAAAATTGAGGAAATATTATTTAGTATGTACTAAGTACTCAATGGTCGAGTGTATCATGATTCATGATTCAATGATTCATGTGAAAATTAATAGCGGATCTGCTTGGGTGTTCCCAGAGCGTGGTAGGCTCGCACAAGCCTCATATTTGCTTGGCAATAGACTAACTTCTCTAGTTGAGAAATGTTGAGACGATTGCGGATCTTTGTATGTATCAAGGAATAAGCGCTCCAGTTGCGCTCGCATGCACCAATTGAGCAATCCTATAGCAATGAGCATTGAGATTTAATATATGGCAATAGTAAGTACAAAAACGATAAGTCTCAACATTTTCAATTACGTGTGAAAGTACTCGTAAAGCCAGATGTGTAAGCGTTGGAAGACGTCTTCCATGATTTTGTCACCATGTAAGAGGAAACTTTGTAGCCTTTGGCCTCAACACCACAGCTCTAGCAAGGATGGTCCTAGATTGTTCATGAAGTTGATCATCTCTGCATCAATCTCCAGCTGATCGTCAATGTCATACATCATATTGATGTAGTTATCCTTGAGCTTCAAGAGACTCCTCTCATGGAAAAGCTCTGGCGTCTTGTAGGAAGGATGAAGCAATGCAACCATCCCATGAATGGGACGACTCATGAAAGTCCATCTCCTTTCTACAATGGCCATGATGTCATCTCGGCTGAAATTTTCAGCAATAAAACAAAGTTGAATTGGCAAATTCAAATGACAACAAGAAGATTTGCAACGAAAGGAATAATCAATTTTAAAAGACAAGTACTTATCAATTTTGTGTCAAAGACTTGCACTCTGTAATATGTCTCTTCATCTCCATGAAGAGATGATAGACTAAGCCCAATGTAGAGCCCTCCATGTCTGTGACTCGAAGAAACACACACACTGGCTGCAATGCCACTGTCAAACTCTGAACCTGTGTCCAAAAGGACTCATCGAGCACTCGTCATTGTATGTATTTAGTGGGCTCCGTCTGTGAGTGATGCATCAATCTCCACTTTTGGTCCACGACTGTCTGAAGAAGTGGATCCCTCAATTTGAAGAGTCTCTGTAGCACTAAATACATATAAGCAAACTTGGTCTTCGAGGGCCGCACCATGTCAAGTGTACTGTAGCTCCTGAAGATAGCTAAAGCTTGATGTTTTTTGCGGAAAAAGGTGGTCATCTTAGCGGCATCTGTAACAATAGGCAATACCCAAGGCAACTTGCCTATATCCTCCATAAGTAAGTCAAGACAATGCGCAACATATGGAGTCCAAGAAATCCGAAGGTAAGCTTCCTCGACCATTTCACCCATAGTCTTACAATTTGAGGCTTTGTCAGTTACAACCTTTATCACATTCTTTGGCCCAATCTCATCGATAGCTTTCTTGATGTGCCCAAAGATAAACTCACCACTGATGCGCTCTTCGGCCTTCCTTGCATCCACAACGCGTAAGAAGTATGTGCCAAGACAAGACACAAGAATATTAATGATGTGCCGCCTACGAACATCACTCCAGCCATTTGATATGATGGTGCACCCAAACTGCTGCCAACCGGCCTTGACCGGGACCAGAGCCTTATCTATCAAAGCCTTCTGCTCATCAAGCACTGTAGTGCACATCTTCTTATACTCCATCCTTGACCAGAAAGTGTGTGGCCAACATCAGCTATAGCCTGGACCATCCTCGTCCATTGCTCAGTCCTCAAAACATTGAAGGAGATGTTGCACTCAATGAGAGTGCGAGCAATCTCCATCTCAGCCACCTTTTGACGCTTCTTCACCCAAGAAATAGAGTTCACACGCGATGCCAAGGTGCTTTGTCTACGTGCATCCATATCACCTCCATCCTCCTCCTGCACAACTCTAGCCCTCTCTCTATTAGAACTAGCAATGGGCTGCTCCTCTTGAACCTCGGAAGATGAACCACCAAAATCCCCAATAAGAGCATCATGAAGAGCGTCTTGTGTGTGCTGTCCACTTGTATGTTTTTTTGGCGTTGGTACTGCCAAAAAATTCTCTGCAATCAGCTTGTCCCTAATCTTGTGGAACCTTTTGGCACCCTCCACATGTGAGGGTGCACGTGTGCGGAAGAGAGAGAGAGAGAGAGAGAGAGAGAGATGAAATGTTATATTAACCTCTTCAGAAGGCTAGAGTGACCTATGAGACTTAAAAGTTACAATGTGGTGGATCTCATACAAAGACAGAGTAACAAAAATGACAAAATAAATGCTATGGAATCCGAAACAGCTAGGTGTGATCTAAGTAGCTAGGTGGGATAGCTAAATCACAGATCACAAAAGATCCAGCATCGGTTGATGGCGGATCTCATCAATCTCCTCTATGGTCAATAGCCTTTGATCGGGCGTCCTGCACGTCGGACCAAAGTGATCCGAATCCTTTGATGCAGCCTCCGTCAATGTTGTGTAGTCCTCCGTAGTCGTGGGCGTCTGGATCTCCCTAGCTCAGTTGCTCGGTCGATTAGTGTGCCTTTGGTGTGAGGCGGCGAGCTCTCCTATGGTAGTAGCTCCTCTGGGTGTCCAATGTTTGCTCTAAAGAAGTCTGCGATCCGTCTCTGAGACTGGCTGGCCTCTCCCCTCATCAGGCTCTCTCTGTGTTTGCGCAGCTCGAGCAAAAACAAACCCAAGCATCTCTGATCCTTGTACCGCATGACTCTGGAGAGTGGTCCGAAGCCCTCTCTGAACAAGCAGTGGAAGCGGCCGCGTATCTCGTAGTAGACGGGGCAGTGGCATGTGTAGTGCAACTCTGTCTCAGGCCCCAGGTCACATAGGAGGCATGTCCTGGCCTCTGCTAGTACTCTGTTGTATCTCCCAGTCTCGATCCACAGCTGGTGTGAAGATGTGCGTATCTGGCCAATAGCACATCGTATCCCATGAGACAAGTGGGTGTCCATGTATCTGGGCCTCGTCACAAAACCGTCCTCCGTAAGCTGGAGAAGATGCTCTTTGTAGAAAGCCATCTTCATGCCCAGCTCCTGTGCTGGCTGTATCTATGTCCTCATGGTGTCTAGCTGAGTCAGGTCATGGCGGATGAGCCTGGTGATCTCGGACTGTGTAAAAGTCAGAGAGGGTGCATCCAGTGAGTACTGGAAGGGGGGCAGTCTGTCTATGCTGAACCCATGTGCTTGAAACCATGATGTCAGCTCCCCATGCCAGCATGCTGTATCTCCCTGCATGGCTAATTGTAGAGAGGACTCAAGTGCAAGGCGGGCATATCTGTTTTTGGGCAGTTCCCACATGCGGTGTATGAAGGAGACAAATCTGGTGAGCTCCTCAACCACAAGTGGGGGGGGCAGCTAACTCTGCTCGGATAATGGCACGTGGTACTGAAGCCTTGGCTATAATGAGCCGCGAGATCATAGAGACTAGTGGCTTCTCCATGTCCCCCCATCCATCAGTGCGACCTGTCCTCCCGTGATGGTCCAATGAAGGTCCCCAAATCTCAGCTCCATAGAGCAATGCAGAAACCACCAGGGTGTCAAAGAGCCAGAGCTTCATCCGAGGCTCCTAAAACTGAACATGTGAACACATCCTCTCCAATCTACCCATTGTTGCATGGGCTCTGGTCAATCTAGTCTCTGCTGCTCTTCTCAATGAAAATGCTGGTCCACTAAAAACCACTCCAAGGTAGGTGTAAGCATCTGTATACTTCACCGTCTCCTGGCCGTATGTGAATGCGGGCGCTGACCTCCTGATCCACTGTGGTGTGGTATTAAATACCATGATCTTGGTTTTACCAAGGTTGACAGACAAACCACTTTCATGGGCAAACCTTTGCAAAGCATCCAAGTGACGCTGCATTCCCTCCAAAGAGTCGGAGATCAACACAATATCATCAGCATATAACAATAGTGGAATCCATGTTCCTGCCAGTTGTGCACCTCTATCACCATCTCTCTCAATGTAGTCAGAAACCTCATCCATTCCACATACATACCAAATAGAGTAGGAGAGAGCAGGCAACCCTGCTTCACCCCAATAGTGGAGTGAACCGTTGTAGATAGGCCCTTTGAGGTGTGTACATGCCCCACTATTGACCTGTATAGTGCCATGACCCCCCAAATGAGCTCTGTGGGTACTCCCTTCTCCTGTAATCTGCACATCAATCTAGCTCTTGGTACTGTGTCAAATGCTTTGTGGAAGTCCACAAAGCTACAATAGATCCGCCTCCCATGTGATTTGCCCTCCTCAATGATGGCTCTGAGTGTCAAGATATGGTAAAGAGTAGGAAAACCTCTTCTGAATCTTGCTTGCCCGACTGCGCATATCCCCTCCCTCTCTGCCCCCATCTACTCAACTGTTGCTCAAGAATGGATGCATACAACCGTGCCAATGTGTGTCCGATCATGATAGTGCGATAATTCCCAGGCTCCATAGGGTCTCCTGACTTGAAGATAGGTACAATAGTAGATGGGCTCCAAGTATCAGGCAAGCCCTCACACATGGCACGGTTAAACATAACTGCTAGGAGCTCTGCTAGTAGATCTCTGGCATGCATGAAGTGCTCAGCCACTAAGCCATCATGATCATATGCTCTCCCAATCCTCATCCTATCAATGGCCTTCCTCACCATCTCAGTGGTGAAAAAAGCACATGTGTGGGGGCATGGATGGGGGGGGGGGGGGGGGGGTGGGGGGGGGTTCCGAAAGGGGCGGCTGTCCAGGAACTGTGTACAGAGATGATGCGTACTGGCCCAGGCCTCTGTAGAGGTAATGGTGGCGGGGGGGGGGAGTGCTCATGAAAGAGCCACCATGCCTCACGTGAGTCCTGACTCAAGAATAGTTGGTATAGAGCCTGCTCTAGGCGAGCCAAAAATACCCTCTTCTTTCGCCGCACTAGGCGTCGGAAGTCAATCTGTGACTGCCTGTGAGTGATGTCCCCCAAAAGCACCTCCCTCTGAAGTCTAACTCTGGTCTCGCGGCATTCCTCATCATACCAGCTGTTCTGGGGCATGCTCCCAGAATGGCGTCTCTGCTCAGAGTGTGTGTGTGGGTATGATCTGTTGCTGCATCAGGTAACGTCTGGTCAGTATAGTAGTAAGCTCCTCCAAAGGTCGCCGTGGCTCTTCCGTACCCAAGCGTCTGTAGATCCCATCTATGTATACAGAGTCCGTCTCCCGCGTGAAGGTGTAGCGAGTAGGGGCTGCTGCTTGTGGCCTGTGTGCTACACTAAACTAGAAAGAGATGGTCAGCGACACAAGAGCATGATCCACTGCCACACCAACAGGTCTGGGTCCAACCTTGAGGTCCTGGATACTAGAGATGAGACTCGGCTGTGCCATGACATAATCCACTATGCTAGCTCCATGTCTCTATGGAAAGCATGTAAAACCTCCCGCAGTGGGAAATCTCTGAAGGCCATTCAAGATGACCAATCCATGTGCAGTCCCCATGTTTATCAAGTGTAGTCCATACTTAGTATGCTCCCCATCCTGTGATAGTCTGGATAGGCCCGTCTCTGCAACATCCAGCTCTCTCAGCATCTCCTCTAAAGTATCATAAAAAATTGACTGATGATGGGCAGTCCTAGCATTGAAGTCCCCTAGAATGATGATGTCACCATCTCTAAAGAACTCCTAGATGTCATCATTCAAAATAGAAAAGGGGGACTGTCCTCTGGGTGGTGCATACACTGACGTACTCGGGGGAAAGTAGCAAATAGCAATGTAAAGATATCTGCCCGTCTCTACTCTCAATCTCGCCTACATGTACCTAGCTTGCTCATCCTTGCGAGCTATATGTACCAAGCTATATGTACCAGTGGTTGCAACTCCTCCCTGAATAACACTGCCACTCCGCCTGACCCCCGCCCTCTATGCTCTGATCGTGTCTGCTGTCTACATGCGGTCTCCCATCTATATCCACTAATGTGAGGCATAGACTGCCTAGGGGCTTGATGTGTCTTAGAGTAGAAGATGATATCTCTCCCACTAAAAAGCACCCACATCAAGACGCATAGATCCATTACAGTTCTAGGTAGCAACTTTGAGTGTGGTCCCATAGGTCTCACACCGTCATGTAGAGTGTGGCTCTAATATCACCACTCTTCCATCTTGGTAAAAAGTAATCTTATCTTTTTCCCTTGCCGCTCTAATCTCTGGCATTACCTCCTGCATATGAGCTATCTGTGAGAGAGTGCCCGTTTTCTTAAGAGTTGGTCTCTTCTTCAAGAAGTCCTTCTTCGCTTCCATGGAGGGAAAACGGAGGATGAGTGCCCTTTCTTTCGAGGTTTCCCCCTTGCTTCCATTTTTCTTATTGCCCACTCTCCAAGCTCTTGAGTGCATCGGCTCATGAACCCCTATCAAAGCCATGAGTTCTTTTACCTCTTCGTCCACATTATCTTTGTCTTTAAGGCCGCAAATCCTCACATGTAGAGAGCGCACACGCCTTCTTTGCTCCTCTTCTAGTGTCAGGTTAATTATGGTGGGTGTGGACGTAGTTGTTTCCTTGCTTTTCCCTTTCTTGGCAACCTCAATCCATTTCTTAGCCTCAACTGCCTTCTTTTGAGTCTTTGTAATAACGTCCACCCAAGAGGTCGTCATTTCTTTGTGCTGCTCTTTCCTCTCTTTGATGGCTGGCACTTGCTCTTTGATCGTGTTTAGCTCTTCTATTACTGAAGGTTGCAATTCTCCCACTTCAAGTGTATTTCGTGATCGTGCCTCTGCGAGCTCTCTCTTGAGTGACGCACTCTCTTTGGCTTGGGCCGTCACGATCTCCCAATGTAGCTATCTTGCTTTCTTGGGCCAACACGCGTTCGTCGAGCATTTTTATTGTGCCCAATAAGTTGCGGTTGATCTTGTTAATTGTTTCGGTCATTTCTTCTTGGCACTTTTGAATTGCATCCTCTAAAGGATCAAGCTTATCAATCTGTTTCCTCATGCTTGGTCGCCGCAAAAAACGAGAGGGAAATTTGCGATGGTAGTAGGAGACCGCACTACATGCACCACACTATGCATACATGCTCTCCCCACTTTAAGCATACATGGCATACATTTTGCCTTTCCTGCAATTTCTACAAATAAAAACAAATTACCGCTTTCTACAACTGCCAATTCTGCAATTTCTGTTAGTTCTGCAAATTCTGTAAATTTTTGAATTTTGCTTGCAATTACTGCTTTTCTGCAGGGCAGAGAGAGAGAGAGAGAGAGAGAGAGAGAGAGAGAGAGAGAGAGAGAGAGAGAGAGAACACAAACGCTAGAGATGGTGAAGAGGGGGCGATCAGCCCCCCATGACTACCATGAGCAGAAGACCGTGTCAATATATCATATGTGTGATCTATGTGAGATGAGAGATATGGGGGTGGGTATCCCCTTGGCCCCATAAATAGGTGCCCAAGGGGAGGTAGGGCAAGGCTTGATAAAAATCCCCACGACCCAACAGAAAAATGATATATGAAGGTAGCAATCCAAATGATCAGGAGTGTAGAAGAGCAATTGCACTACCATCCAAGCCAAGCTCCGGGTGACTCCGGATGTAGTTGCGGGATGCATGATCTCCCGCATCTCGTTGGTGAACTCTCCAAGAGAGTCCAAAGCACTGAAGTTCCACTCCAGTTTGTAGATCCAAGCAATGAACTTGTCCAAGAAGAGATCCAAGATCCTCTCCCTAAGTCCATGTAGATGCTCTTGTGTAAGCAAGTGATCTGACGTGTCGAGGTCAAGTGGTAAGTGTCTGTCCACCCAAGATGGTGGTGTCCTCTTTGCGAATGTCGGAATCCCATATGCCATGAGTATTGCCATATCTCGTGTGAACTCCTTTGATGAGTGCATAGGTGTGTCCATCGAAAATTACAAGTCACCACTCCCTCTAGAGTGTGCAACTGCCGAATGATGGCTGGAATGAATGGATCTCCCAAGGATCGTGCGCTTGGAGATGATCAAGCCGATGTCGAAGATATCGTGTACTGCAGCAGCTGTCACTGAGAGACCGCATGGACCACCACCGGATGATGTCCTGGTAGGAGGTAACTTCATCCTTTGTGAAAAACACAAACCATGTGGCTGTTGTCCACTCTAAAACACAACTGCGAGGTGATGAAAATGATAGTGTTCAGCGATTTTCAGCGTGCTCGTACGCTCCCGGCTTGGTCCGAAGCGGTGTAGAGGGTGTAGAGAAGGGTGGTGAATCACTATCAATGCCCCAGATTGGCTGAAAACAGAGAAAACAGCAAGGGGTAATGGCTGAAATTTAATGAAAACGTAGAGGATAGTCGCCGGCAATGCACTTGATGCAAAGGTCGGTAGGTGGTGGCGAGATCCGGGGTCCAGAAGCTAAACGCTCCTCTCTTGTTTGCAAAAACGCAGGTCAATTTGTAGTCCACTTTTGCTGCACTTGTTGGCACCAAAAACCTTCTGTTTGTTGAAAAAACAAAGGCTTGATGGGTACCCTAGGTGCCCAACAACTTGTGGAAGGTGTCAACGACACAAAGTGACCAATAAAACCGCCGAAAATGGGCTGAAAACCCAAAAACGCAGATCCAGCTGAAAAACGCAGATGGAGCAGAGGAAGTTTCCGGCGATGAAATGATCCCAGAAGTGAAGCGCTAGTAGCATGATGCAAAAAACGCCGAGATGATCTGCAAAAACGTAGGTGGAGGGGGATCCTCCGCGACGAAAAACGCAAATGTTATAGCGCGCCTGGTTGTTTGCAAAACGTTGGCAGAATTTGCATGAAATGTTGGTTATGTTGATCTTGGGAGGAGAACTTGAGGCAAAGATGCGTTGTCCCAGGCCATGGAAAGCCTAAGCTTTGATATCATGTGAGATTGCGCGTGTGCGATATATGGAGAAGAGAGAGAGAGAGAGAGAGAGAGAGAGAGAGAGAGAGAGAGAGAGAGAGAGAGAGAGAGAGAGAGAGAGAGAGAGAGAGAGAGAGAGAGAGAGAGAGAGAGGGCGATCAGCCCCCCATGACTACCATGAGCAGACCCTGTCAATATATCAAATGTGTGATCTTTGTGAGATGAGAGATATGAAAGTGGGTATCCCCTTGGCCCCATAAATAGGTGCCCAAGGGGAGGTAGGGCAAGGCTTGATAAAAATCCTCACGACCCAACAGAAAAATGAAATATATGTGGGCACCCGGACAAAAGTGGGCAATCGGTCCTAAATTGGGGCGGTGGGACTAGGTACAACCTAGACTATGGGTGGCCACCCCGGAGACATAGTAGCCGTACATGTATGCCCTAGACTTGTGAAGCAACAGAATGGTGTAAGTCTAACACCACAATTGTTGGTCGTGCCAATGCTTATCAGGTGCTTGACGACACGAGAAATTGTACTCGTCAGCTAAAATTGCAGTACTTGCATTGCCATCGTCGAGTGCCTGAACCCGTTTGGCTTGGAGTGTTGATAATGCGGATGACATTGGTATGCTCCTTCCAGTACGGGTTGCATGGCTTAGGCATGATGATTCTGTCGCAAGTAGCAAGACAGACACACGAGAGAGAGAGAGAGAGAGAGAGAGAGAGAGAGAGAGAGAGAGAGAGAGAGAGAGAGAGAGAGAGAGAGAGAGAGAGAGAGAGAGAGAGAGAGAGAGAGAGAGAGAGAGAGAGAGAGAGAGAGAGAGAGAGAGAGAGAGAGAATGAAATGAAATGATATATTAATGTCTTCAAAAGGCCAAAATGACGTATGAGATCATCAGATACAAAGTGGTGAATCTAATACAATGTCTGAAGTACAAGTACAAAAAGTACTGAATGTAAAAAATGAAAACTGAAAATGAAGTGTGAAATGTGAAATGTGAAAATGTAGAATAGGCCCTCAATGACACTCTGGGTGTCGTGCTAGAATGCCTCTGATCCTCTGCTGGAGTCTCCGTTGATGTAGTGTGCTCCTGTGTCTCGGTCGTGGTCGTCTCGATCTCCGAGCTCAGTTGCCCTGTCAATGAGGGTGCCTTTGGTATGAATGCGGGTACAACCCTGTGTTGTTGATTGGTCTCTTGGCTCCCTCGATCCAAAGAAGTCTGTGATCTGTCTCTGTGACTGTCGTACTCCATGTCTCCTCTACAGCTATCTCTATGTCGGTGTAGCTCAAGTATATATAAGCCAAGGCATCTTTGATCGTGATACCTCATGACTCTATCTAGGGGTTCAAAACCCTCCCTGAATAAGCAATGGAAGCGCCCTCGTATCTCATAATACACAGTGCAGTGGCATATGTAGTGTAGCTCTGTCTCTGGTTCTCTACCGCATAGTTGACATATCCTAGACTCCGGTGGTATCCCTTGGAATCTACCCGTCTCAAGCTGCAGCTGGTGTGAGGATGTGAGAATCTGACCAATAGCACATCGCAGACCATGAGATAAACGAGTGTCCATGTAGCTCGGACGAGTCACAAACCCATCTCCCGAAAGTTGGAGAAGGTGCTCTTTGTAGAAAGCCATCTTCGTGCCCAACTCCTGCATCGGCTCTACCCATGTCCTCCTGGTGTCCAATTGTATAAGATCCTGACGAATGAGTCTAGTGATCTCCGTCCGTGTGATTGGCAAGGAGGGTGCATCCAGGGAATACTGAAAGGGAGGCAATCTGTCCATGCTGAGACCATGCCTCTGAAACCATGAGGTCATCTGCGCATACCAACATGATGCATCTCCCTGCATCACTAACTGTCTAGAGGACTCAAGAGCCAATCTAGTATATCTGCCTCTATGTGTATCCCATAGACTGTGCTTAAAGGACACTGATCGGGTAAGAGCCTCAATCTCTATAGGAGGGGCGGCTACCTCCGCTCAAATAATCTCATGTGGTACGGAGGCCTTGGCTCTAATCATCCGGGATATCATAAATACCAAGGGTCTCTCCATGCTCCTCCAACTGTCATGATTCACAGATGGTCCCCAAACCTGGACCCCATAAAGCATAGCTGAAGCAACCAAAGTATCAAAGAGTTGTTCGTGGTTCTTGAAACTAAACCTGCGAACACATCCTCTCTAGCCCTTCCAATGCCGCATAGGCTCTGGACAGTCTAGTTTCTGTTGCTCTCTTCAGAGTAAACCTTGGTCCCGTGAATACCACCCCCAGATATGTATATTCATCTGTGTACTCCACAGTGTCCTGACCATATACGAGTGTAGGTGCCGATCTCTTGACTCACTGTGGTGTGGTGTTAAACACCATAACCTTGGTTTTACTCTTTGATATCAACACAATATCATCAGCATATAATAATAAAGGGATCCATCGCCCTACTAGCTGAGCGCCCTTGTCACCCTCTATGTCAATGTAGTGAGAGACCTCATCTACATACATACCAAAAAGTGTAGGGGACAAAGGACAGCCCTGTTTCACTCCAATAGTGGAATGAACAATGTCAGAAATCCCCTCAAGAGTGCGTACCTGGCCAGTCATTCGGCCGTATAAAGCCATGATCCCCCATATGATCTCTGTGGGTACTCCCAACTTCAAAAGCCTTTGCATCAATCTGGCCCTCGGCACTGTGTCAAATGCTTTGCGGAAGTCCACAAAGCAACAAGACATCCGTCTCCCATGTGCTCGACCCTCCTCAATAATGGCTCTGAGTGTAAGAATATGATCCAAAGTGGAGAAACCCCTCCCGAATCCAGCGTGTCCTGCTACTCGTATGCCCTCATTTTTTGTCCATTTACTCAGTTGCTGTTCAAGAATGGATGCATACAACCGTGCCAATGTGTGCCCTATCATAATAGTACGGTAGTTCCCTGGCACTGTGGGGTCCCCTACCTTGAAGAGAGGTACAATAGTAGACTCGGGTAGTCCCTCACACATGACACGGTTAAACAACCGTGCAAGAACCTCTGACAGTAAATCTCTAGCATGTATCAAGTGCTCTGCCACCAAACCATCATGATCATATGCTCTCCTAGTCCTCATCCTGTCAATGGCGTTCTTCACCATCTCATTGGTAAAGAAGGTACTAGTGGCTGGACATGGCTCTAAAGGGTCTGGTAATGGTGGTTGCCCAGGTACTGTATATAATGATGCTGCATACTGACCCCAAATCTCGGGACAAGTAATTACTGGAGGAGTCGAATGCTCATGGAAGAGACGCCAGGCCTCACCTGAATCTCGACTTAAAAAGAGTTGATACAAATCACGTTCCATCTGGGCTAAAAAGACTCGCTTCTTCCGTCGCACTAAACGCCGAAGGGCAATCCGAGATTGTCTATATGTAATGACTCCAAGTATAAGCTCGCTCTAAATCTGAACTCTCATCTCTCTGCACTCCTTATCATACTAACTATTCTGAGGCATGTTCCCAGAACATCTTCTCTGATCTGGTTGAGTGTGTGGGTATGCCTTTGCTGCTTCCCCATGCAAGATCTCCGTCAATAGAGTGGTGATCTCCTCCACGGTATATACAGGCTCGGCTGCCCACATCCGCCTGTAAATCTCCTCCACATAAAATGAGTCTGTCTCTGGTGTAAATGTCTCTGGTGTAAAAGTATACCGTGTGTGTGCAATCCTCCGTGGTGTCTGAGAGGCACTATACTGGAAAGAGACTGAAAAAGTCAAGAGAGCATAGTCCACTGCTACTTGAACAGTTCTAGGTCCCACACTGAGATCTTGAATACTAGAGATGAAGCTCGGTGAAGTCATGACATAGTCCACTGTACTGGCCCCATGTCTGTGTGGAAAGCATGTGAATGCCCCAGACGAAGGAAAAATCTCTAGACCATTAAGTATGGCCAAACCATGCGTAGTCGTCATCTCCATGAAATATCTCCCATACTCTGTGTGCTCTCTATCCTGTGAGTGTTTGTCAAGCCCCATCTCTGATATATCCATCTCTCTAAGCATCTCCTCCGAGGTATCATAAAATACCGTTTGGGAGTTGGCCGTCCTGGCATTAAAGTCTCCCAAGAGAATGATATCTCCATCTCTAGAGAACTCCCATATGTCATCATCAAGTATAGAGAAAGGGGATTGCCCTCTAGGTGAGGTATAGACTGATGTCCTAGGGGGAAAGTAACATATAGCAATGTATAAGAATCTGCCTGTCTCAGCTCTCAATCTCACCCACATGGCACATGCATCTCGCCTGGTCATCTCTCCGGACAATCTGTAATAGCGGTTGCAACTCCTCCTTGAATAAGATTGCTACCCCTCCTGAACCTCGACTCCCATGCTAGGATCTAGCGTCTGGCCGACAAGCTGTCTCCCATAAATAGCCAGTCACACTTGGCATCAACTGTCCAGATTTTTGATGCGTCTCTGAGTAAAAGACAATGTCTCTATCTCTGAAGCTATCCTCAAAGGCACCCACATCCAGCCTATATGATCCATTACAATTCCATGCCGCCATCCGGAGTGTGGTCCCATATGTCTCGCATCGTCATGCTGTGCGTTTTTCCAAAACCACTACTTTTCCTCCTCTATAAAAGGCAATTTTTCCCTTCTCCCTTGCTGCCTTGATCTCTGGCATCAACTCTTGCATATGTGCTATTTGTGCTAAAGTAAGGTCATCCCCCATAAATATTCCAGTTTTCTTGAGTGCTGGTCTCTTCTTCAGGAACTCCTTCCTTGTTTCCAAAGTCGGGAAACACAAAATAAGTGCTGTCTCTTTGACGTTTCCCTTCTCATCCACTCCCTTCTTTCCGACTCTCCAAGCACGTGTGTGCATAGGTTCCGGGATGCCCATTCGTTGCAAGAGTTCCTTCACTTTGTCCTCTACATTTCCGGTTTCTTTGATACCGGTAATACGCACATGGAGGGCTCTAGTCCTCCTCTTCTGTTCCTCCTCAATGGTCATATTGATGATGGTAGAAGTCTGTGCGGCTTCTGGTATCCGGGCCTTCCCTTTCTTTGCACCTTCAATCCATTTTTCTGCTTCGTCAACCTTCTCCTGTGTTTTAAAAAGGCGCTCCGCCCATGAGGAAGCCTCTTTCGAGTTTTGTTCTTCCCCTTCGCGTAGAGTTTTCACCTGCTCCTTAATTTCTTTTAGCTCCTTTAACATCGAGGGCTGATTTCCCCCTTCTGTTTTGGGCATAATTTTGCAAGCTGCAAGTTCCCCTTTAAGCTCTTCAATCACTGCATCCTTTTCCTTCATGCATTTGTCCACATTGGTTTTCCAAGATTCAAAGCTTGCAATTGCCTCATCCAACTTTTTCTGCATAATACATTCCATTACATTCACTTCTGCCCGCATTAGAGCCTGCATCTCCCCTTTCATAGATAGATACATCTCATCATGCTTACCAAGCATCGCTTTATCCAATTCTTTCCTCATATCTGCATACATAGAATTGTTATAACTCTCTGCGTTTGCGTACATCTCTTTCCTGATGTCATCTCTCATAAAGCTGAGCTCCGATTTAATCATCAACTTGAACCCTCTCCATCATTAAATCATCTTGGACTCTGACGGTTTTCCCTGCCCGTAGAGAGCTTGGCTAGAGTATACTATCTCTGTTCCTCCGCTTGAATGTGTCTTTCATTTTTTGTGGGGTTGTGAAGCCACTTGCATCACCATCCTCGGCTGGTTGGTCCATCCGAGAGAGAAGAACAGAGCGAGCACTGAGTCAAGGCCCTCATCAGCTGCCACTGGTGTTGATGTGACAAAGCAATGTAAGTTTCTGCAGAGACACAGTGGGCTTGCTACCTGCTGTAACAGCCCTGCTTGCTTTCCATGTAGTGTTGTCTGCTGTTCGAGTAGCCTCTGCCCGTTGCCTCCAAGCCCTCGCCCTCGCCTTGGCTGGCCTCGCCGTCGCCCTCGCCCTCGCCCTAGAGAAATGAAATGAAATGAAATGTTATATTAACGTCTTCAAAAGGCCAGAGTGACCTATGAGATTAAACTGATACAAAAGTGGTGAATCTGTTACAATGTCTGAAAAGTGTGAAAGTGTGAAAATAAATGCGAAAAAACTAAATACAAAGTATTAGATAAACTTCTTAGGAGCATTCTGGGTGTCTGGCTAGAATGCTTCTAATCCTTTGTTGTAGTCTCCTCCGGTGAAGTGTGCTTCTGCATCTCGATCATGGTCGTCTCGATTTCCTAAGCTCAATCGCCCTGTCAATGAGGGTGCCTTTGGTATGAATGTGGGTACTCCTTTGTGCTCGCTGCTGGCCTCTTGCTTCTCCTTCCATTCCTGCTTCTCTCGATCCGAAGAAATCTGTGATTTGCCTCTGAGGCTGCAGTGCTCTTTGTCTTCTCATTAGATTATCCCTGTGCCGATGTAGTTCCAGTATGTATAGGCCTAAGCACCTTTGATCTTGGTATTGCATGACTCTATCTAGAGGTCCAAAGCCTTCTTTAAATAGGCAATGGAAACGCCCACGTATCTCATAGTATACGGTGCAGTGACATATGTAGTGTAATTCTGTCTCCGGCTCCATTCCGCATAACTTGCAAATTCTGCTCTCAGGTGGGATTCCCCTAAATCTGCCAAATTCAATTTCGAGTTGGTGTGAGGATGTACGAATCTGACCAATAGCACATCTCAAACCATGAGACAGGTGGGTATCGATGTAGCTCGGGCGAATCACAAAACCATCTTCAGATAGCTGTAGGAAGTTTTCTTTGTAGTCGGCCATCTTCATGCCCAATTCTTGTGTAGGGTCTACCCATGTCCTCTTAGTGTCCAACTGTATAAGATCCTGGCGGATGATTTTATTAATCTCCGTTTGTGTGATTGCCAGTGATGGAGCCTCAAGAGAGTATTGGAAGTGGGGTAATCTTTCCATACTGAACCCGTGTCTCTGAAACCATGAGGATAGCTGCGCATACCAGCATGATGTATCTCCTTTCATTGCTAATTGTCGAGAGGATCCGAGGGCCAATCTAGTATAGTGGCAATTATTTGTATCCCATAAACCATGTATAAAGGACATTGATCTGGTAAGAGCTTCAATTTCTATCGGAGGGGCAGCTAGTTTCTCTCGGGTAATCGCGTGTGGTACGGAGGCCTTGGCTCTAATCATTCGGGAAATCATAGATACCAAAGGTCTCCATTGACTTCCAATTATCCTGATCCACAGATGGTCCCCAAATCTGGACCCCATAAAGCATAAAGCCACCACAGTATCAAAGAGCCAAAGTTTTGTTCGTGGTTCCTGAAACTGCACTTGTGAACACATCCTCTCCAACCCTCCCAAGGTCGCAGAGGCTCTGGACAATCTAGCATCCGCTGCTTTCTTAAGAGTAAACTTCGGTCTTGTAAATACCACACCAAGGTATGTGTATGCATCTGTGTACTCTAGTGTATCCTGGCCATATGCAAATGTAGGTGCCGATCTCCTAACCCACTGCGGTGTGGTGTTAAACACCATAACTTTGGTTTTACCCAAATTTACCGACAGTCCGCTGTCCTCCGCGAATTTATGCAATGCATCTAACTGCCTCTGCATTCCATCTGGTGATTCTGCTATCAATACAATATCATCTGCATACAACAACAAAGGGATCCATGACCCTGCAAGTTGAGCACCTTTGTCACCCTCTCTATCAATGTAATCTGATACCTCATCTATATACATACCAAATAAAGTAGGGGATAGTGGGCATCCCTGCTTTACTCCAACGGTGGAATGAACAATGTCGGAATCCCCTTCTGGAGTACGTACATAACCAGTTACTGACCCGTATAAGGCCATGACCCCCAGATAATCTCTTTGGGGACCCCTAACTCTTGCATTCTGCGCATCAATCTGGCCCTTGGTACTGTATCAAAAGCTTTCCGAAAATCCACAAAGCAACAATACATCCTTCTCCCGCTTGCTCTTCCTTCCTCAATAATGGCTCTGAGCGTAAGAATATGATCTAAAGTGGAATAACCCCTCTTGAATCCAGCTTGTCCTGTTGCCCTTATGCCTTCATTCTCTGCCCATCTACTCAATTTTTGTTCCAGAATGGATGCGTACAGTCAGGTCAATGTGTGACCCACCATAATGGTACGGTAGCTCCCGGATATCATAGGATCCCTTGACTTGAAAATAGGTACGATAGTAGATAATTTCCAAGATTCAGGTAATCCTTCACACATGACCCGATTAAACAGACGAGCAAGGACTTCTGAAAGTAGATCCCTTGCATGGATCAGATGTTCTGCTACTAGACCCTCATGATCATATGCTCTTCTTGGCTTCATCTTATCAACGGCTTTTTCCACCATTTCGGTAGTAAAGAAAGTACTAGTAGCAGGGCATGGCTCTAGCGGGTCTGGTAATGGAGGTTGTCCAGATACCGTATATAATGATGTTACATATTGACCCCAAATCTCAGGAGAAGTAATTGTCGGAGGCGATGAGTGCTCGTGAAATAAACGCCAGGCCTCATGTGAGTCCTGACTCAAGAAGAGCTGATATAAATCCTTCTCCAGTTTGGCTAAAAATGCCCTTTTCTTGCGACGTACTATACGCCGAAGAGCAATCCGAGACTGCTTATATGTGATGATCCCAAGTGTAAGCTCTTTATGGACCTGGGTTCTCATCTCTCTACATTCCTCGTCGTACCAACTGTTTTGAGGCATGTTCCGAGATCCTCTCTTCTTATCAGGCTGAGTATGTGGGTATGTCTCTTGTGCTGCTCCATGTAGTATCTCTGTTAGCTGAAAAGTAATCTCCTCTACAGTATATACTGGCTCGGCTGCCCACATCCTATCATAGATCTTTTCCACATAGACCGAATCAGTCTCTGGCGTGAAAGTATATCTTGTGTGTGTCTTCTTCCTTTGTACTTGAGAGGCATTGTATTGGAAGGAGATTGATAAGGTCAAGAGAGCATGATCCACTGCAATCCCAACCGGTCTGGGTCCCACCTTAAAGTCCTCGATACTAGAAATAAAGCTTGGTGAAGTCATGACATAATCCACTGTACTGGCCCCATGCCTGTGCGGGAAGCATGTGAATCCCCCAGATAAAGGGAAATTCTCTAGACCATTAAGCATGGCCAAACCATGTGTAGTTGCCATTTCCATGAGATGTCTCCCATATTCAGTGTGTTCTTTATCCTTTGAGTTTCTAGGAAGCCCCTCCTGTGATAAATCCACTTCTCTGAGCATTTCCTCAGAAGTATCATAGAATACTGCTTGAGAGTTGGCCGTTCTGGCATTAAAGTCTCCTAAGAGAACGATGTCTCCATCTCTAGAGAACTCCCATATGTCATTATTCAATATGGAGAAAGGGGACTGTCCTTTAGGTGAGGAGTAGACTGATGTACTTGGAGGGAAGTAGCATATAGCGATATATAGAAATCTACCTGTCTTGGCTCTCATTCTCACCCACATATACCTTGCTTGTTCATCTTTCCTGATAATCTGTAGTGGTGGTTTCAGCTCCTCTTTAAATAAGACTGCTACTCCTCCTGAACCTCGGCTACCTCGCAGAGATCTCTTGTCTGGTCGACCAACTGTTTCCCATAAATACCCCTTCACATGGCATAAGCTGTCCCGGTATCTGGTGTGTCTCTGAGTAGAAAACTATGTCTCTGTCCCTAAAGCTGTCTTCAAAGGCACCTACATCTAGCCTATATGATCCATTACAATTCCACGCCGCTATCCGGAGCGTCACCCCATAGGTCTCGCACCGTCATGATGAGCGCTTTTCCAGAACCACTACTTTCCCTCCTCTATAAAAGGCGATTTTCCCCTTTTCTCTTGCTGCCCTGATCTCTGGCATCAACTCTTGCATGTGTGCCACTTGTGCCAATGTAAGGTCATCTCCCAGGAAAATACCGGTTTTCTTAAGAGTTGGCCTCTTCTTTAGAAATTCTTTCCTTATTTCTATATTCGGGAAGCGGAGAATAAGTGCTCTATCCTTTACGTTTCCCTTCTCGTTGATTCCTTTCTTGCCCACTCTCCATGCACTTGTGTGAGTAGGCTTTGTGATGCCCATGCGTTGTAGCAGTTCCCTGACTTCTTCATCTACATTCTCTTTGTCTTTGACCCCTGTGACCCGCACATGCACAGCCCGATTCTTCCTATTCTGCTCTTCCTCAATGGTCATATTAATAATGGTGGAGGTAGGTGTGGTCTCAGGCATGTGGGCCTTCCCTTTCTTCGCATCCTCAATCCATTTCTCTGCTTCATCAACCTTTTCTTGTGTCTTAACAAGACGTTCCGCCCATGAAGATGCCGTTTTCGATTTTCGTTCATCTCCTTCCCGTAGAGCTTTCATATGATCCTTCATGCCCTCGAGCTCCTTCAGCACCGAAGGTTGGTCGTCTCCCTTCTCCTTAGTTGCAGATTTGCAAGCCGCAAGTTCTCCTTTTAGCTCCTCGATTATTGCATCTTTTCCCCCCATGTGCTTTTCCATATTCGTTCTCCATGCTTCAAAACTTGCTACTGCCTCATCGAGTTTCTTGTGCATAACGCATCTTGTTACATTTACTTCGGCCTTGATTAGGCTTCGTAATTCCGTTTTCACGATATGAATTTCCTCATTCTGTACCCCCCGGATCTCTCTCCTTAGTTCTCGCATCATGTCTCCATACTTGGAGTTCCTGTAGCTCTCAGCGTTCGCGTGCATTTCCTTCTTGATGTCATCCCTCATATAGTTTAGCTCTGATTTGAGCATCACCTGGACCTTCTCCTTCAGTAGCTCATCATGTATCTTGGAGGTTTTCCCAACTCGTAAGGAACCTGGTGATAGTACAGTATCTCTATTTCTCCGTTTGAAAGTAGCCGTCGTTTTTTTTGGGGTGGTGTAGCTATCTACACCCGGCCCTTCCCCTTCGATAGGCGGATCCATCGAACCCGCCCCACAAATGTGGGGTAGGGTACTAGGGTGAGGGACTGAGAATAAGGCAAACTTGAAAGTTTTATTTTAAAGCTTAGAAACCTTTAAACTTTAAAAGTTTATTTCAAAGCTTAAAAACCTTTAAACTTTAACGTAGGAGATGGGAAGTCCTTCTACGCGTAGGTAAAGAA
Source organism: Adiantum capillus-veneris (assembly GCF_014529385.1). Taxonomy (NCBI): domain Eukaryota; kingdom Viridiplantae; phylum Streptophyta; class Polypodiopsida; order Polypodiales; family Pteridaceae; genus Adiantum; species Adiantum capillus-veneris. The sequence continues at coordinate 57,628,312 of NC_140944.1, read as the reverse complement.
GGGGTGCCGGGGACTTGCTACGCGTAGGAAGTCCTTCTACGCGTAGAAGGAGAGGGCTTGTGTGCGAGCCTCAGGGCAGTGTGAGCAGAGGTGTCGGTAGCCCGCCATGGTCTCCTTCACGCACGCAAAGAGCAGGGGCATCAGCAGCCCGCCATGGTCTCCTTCACGCGTGCAAAGAGCATGGGCATCAGCAGTCCTTCACGCGCGCAAAGAGCAGCCCGCCATCAGCAGTCCTTCACGAGAGAGAGTGGCGCGAGGGGGAGGCGGGGCTGCAAGGCAGCGCAAGACTGAGAGAGAGAGAGAGAGAGAGAGAGAGAGAGAGAGAGAGAGAGAGAGAGAGAGAGAGAGAGAGAGAGAGAGAGAGAGAGAGAGAGAGAGAGAGAGAGAGAATTTACCTGCGCACCTGTTTCTGCTACTTGCAATTTTTTGTGCAGTCAAGAGTTTTTGCAATTGCTCCTGGTGTTCAAATGCCTTAAAACTATGACCCCAAAAACTGCTCGCCTAGGCTATGTGAAACCCTCAACCACGCTTAAAGGCGGACATTAAAAAAAAAAAAAAACCAGCACCGTATGGATCGTTCCGTACGGTACGGAACAAAGCCGAACGTACGTGTTGATCCAACCTTGGGTTAGTGTGAAACGGTTGCTGCCGAACAGGTTTCTCACATTGGGAATCTAGGTCAGTCAGTCTTGGACTGGTCAGGCCAGTTAGCATTGAATTCTAATGAGTATTGAAGCCTATGTGCGCCATAAGGAATTTGGGCCACTCGGCAAGTCACTTACAACTTTATAAGTTGGTGGGAATTAGGAAATTAAACCAAAGGGGCTAACTGGACTCTTGGCAGTAGCAGAGCCACCTGCAAGACACATCAGCCAAGAGGGGGTGCCCATTTTGAGAATGCATGCTTATTTTTGCTTCAAGTTGGGCTAGTCAATTGACTATTATAGTTCTAAGGTTTTTATGCGCGTTTGCCAAGGCAAGAGCCTTCTGAACAAGAACCGGATTAGCTAATTGCTAATCCCCCACAGGTACACAATTCCATCGCGAAAGATTGCGAATTGGAGAGTTTTCTTGTGTGAGAACTTGTCCAAATTACAAGGGAACTGTCCCATTGCGTGCGGGAGCCCTTCGGACATGCGTAGACGTGTTCGTTCTGCTAAAAACGATCCAAAACAGAGAATAAGAGCCTTCTGTGTTTCTATGCAGGTTTAGGGTTTCGCACCTAAACGGCGAGGGAACACCGGGGGAGCCTTGGCATGCTTAGAGAGGGCCTTGGGCACCTGGCAATGGCAAAACAGGGATTATTGTAGCAGGCTACAATGTCACTTTCATAGGACACACAATTAGTACAGTTGGTCTCGTTTGGTTCACATTGGACGGACTCTTTGGGCGTGGCAGTGACACGTGGCAGGGCTACGGACGGTGGTCTAGTGGACATCATGGCCAGGTCACCACCACCACTTAGTTTGGAGATAGCTGACATCTATGAGCCCTGGTGGCTCTTTATGGTTGTACATATGAGTAGTAGCCATTGGGTCATCAGTATCTTCTTTATATATGGTCTAGCGTCGTTGTCTAGAGTAACGAGTCTATACACAGCACGTCTACACCATCCCTGCACATCTGAGGCTCGACACCCCCATTGTACTCGTGAGTTTTGGGTTGGAGTTGAGTATGTTGCTGCGCTAGAGTTTGTATCGGTTCTTTGAGATAGCCGAGTCCATATGTTGTCTTTGTGTTGATCAACTATTATCTATTGTTTCCTTTGTTTTCATTCTAATTTGAGTGAGATGTCACGCACATTGCACCATTGAGGAGCACCCACTCTAGAGAGCACGACACACTATGTGCGCTACAGGTGCTCTCATTTTTGGCGCGCTCAGTGGGACCTCAACTGAAGTCTCTCTCTGTGTTGAGGTACAAATCGAGGAGCTAGCTGGGTTTTACCTAGCCTCGCCTACTTCGCCTTGCCCAGTGCAGCCTACTGGTCCGGTCCAGTTTCACCCTAGACAGCTTACTCTAGCTGACCTAGTCTCTCGCCCTGCTGGTCTGGTCCTCTCTCGCCCTGGTCCAACCAACCTCTCGTCCTGGTCTAGTCCTTCCTCGTCCCTGTCCAGCCAGGTGGTCTAGTCACTTGCCCTGATCTAGTAGAGTCTAGACCTATGTTCAGCCAGTCAAAGGTCTTCTTGCCTAAAGCTTGGTTGGGTTTGTGGTCACTGCATGACACATACAAGGCGGTACATTAGAGCGTCAAAGCGCACTATTGAGTCCTCTGAAGTACTACAACAAGACGTCAACCCTTGGTACCTAGTAGAAGTCCACCAACCTCATCACCCATACCTCCACATACGGCATCATCCATTCCTCTATCCGGTTCCACATCTTCTAGGTCACCTTCCCCAGTTAAGCTCTCTCCCATTTTGTTACAGCAAGCTATTGAGCAACGGGCTCCTGAGCAAGAGGCCATGGAGGCATTGACTAGTGTTTTGGCCAAGGTAAACATCAAGTTTTCTACTTTCAAGGGACTCTTCTCAGAAGATGCAGACAACCATGCAAGGAGGTTTGTATCTCTCTGTAGAGGTCGTGGTCTTAATAGAGAAGATGCTTATTTGGTGTTGTTTCCATCAACTTTGGATGGATTAGCAGACAAGTGGTCTAGTCAGTTTGCAGAGAATCACTTTACTACTCGGGCTACATTGAGACAACAATTTGGTGAAGCTTTCACACCAGGCGATTTCCAAGAAAAGGTTCTGGATGAGTTGGCCAACTTGCTACTTCAACCCAAAGAGACTTTTGCAGAACTCATGACTCGAACAAAGTCTCTGGTCGCCAAGCTTCCTCAGCCACCAGGTGAGTTCATGGTGAAGAAATGGGTAGAGAAGGCTCTTCCAAAGACTTCTCAGCAAAAACTCAGAGAGAATCCCGACCTGATGCCACCTTGGAGGAGTTTGTTGCGGCTGCTACTAGGATAGAGGGGGCAAGGAAGCTGTTCACCGACTCTGCTCAGGTAGAGACTGCCTTTGTACTCTTGGAGAGTTCATTTGACCCTTTGACTTCTTTACGTAGGGAACTTAAAGCCCTAAAACTACAACGCGCTCTTCAAGAGGAGAAATCAATCTCTCTTAGATAGGAGAAGCCCCCACATCACGAGGCTTTGGATCAAATCAAGAGAGAGCTAGAAGAGCTTCGGTCTCAGTAGGAGACTAAGGCTATGGTATGATGCAGCTCGTGTCGCTCTCCAGGACACCCTCCATAGGATTGTCCCCTTCGGGCTTATTGCCACTTTTGCAAAAAGTCTGGGCATGGCTACAATGGCACTTTCACAGGACAGGCAGTTAGTACGTTTGGTCTGGTCTCGTTTACACTCGACGGACTCTCTGGGTTAGGCAATGACACGTGGCAGGGATACGGACGGTGGTCTAATGGACATTGTGGCCAGGTCACCACCATCACTCAGTTTGGAGATAGACTTAGGAGCTGTTGGTGGCTCTTTATGGTTGTACATATGAGTAGTAGCTGTTGGGTCATCAGGAGTATCTTCTTTATTTATGGTCCAACGTTGTCGTCTAGAGTAGCGAGTCTATATACACAGCACGTCCTCGACACCCCCGCACATCTGAGCCTCGACACCCCCATTGTACCCGTGAGTTCTGGGCTGGAGCTGAGTGTGCTGTCATGCCAAAGTCTGTATCGGTTCTTTGAGATAGTCGAGTCCATATGTTGTCTCTGTGTTGATCAGTTGCTATCTATCGTTTCCTTTGTTTTCATTCTGTTTTGAGTGAGATGTCATGCACATTGCAACGAGCAACACCCATTCTAGAGAGCACGACCCATTGGGCGTGCCAAAAATGAGAGCACCTGTAGCGCGTAGCGCGGATAGTGTTTCGTGCTCTCTAGTGTGGGTGCTCCTCGGTGCAATGTGTGTGACATCTCACTCAACAAAATGAAAACGAAGGAAACAATAGATAACATCTGATCAACACAGAGATAACATATGGACTCGACTATCTCAAAGAACTGATATAGACTTTGGCATGGCAGCAGACTCAGCTCCAGCCCAGAACTCACGGGTACAATGGAGGTGTCGAGGCTCACATGTGCAGGGATGGTGGACGTGCTGTGTGTATAGACTCGCTACTCTAGACGACGACGTTGGACTATATATAAAGAAGATACTCTTGATGACCCAACAACTATTACTCATATGTACAACCATAAAGAGCCACCAACGGCTCATAAATGTCAGCCATCTAAGTCTATCTCCAAACTGAGTGGTGGTGATGACCTGGCCACAATGTCCACTAGACCATCGTCCATATCCTTGCCACGTTTCACTGCCCCCTAGAGAGTCCATCCAATGTGAAGCAGACCAGACCAACTGTACTAACTGCGTGTTTTGTGAAAGTGACACTGTAGGTTGCTATAGGTTGCTCGCCACTAGACTGCTCCCCGTCCCGGAGAGTGGAGAACTGAAAGATCTGCAGCCAGGTCTACTACTGGTGAAGACTCCAAGAGGTGATATCTACTGGTCGGATGATGGAGAGAGAGGCTGGTAGAAAGGTGGGTAAGGAGATGGAGGCCAGGTGTACGGTGGAGGATAGTGGCCATGAGGAGGGTATATTGGATATGGAGTAGCAACCCCATGAGCAATAGAGTGAGTAGGGTGAGAAGGTGGGACAATTGGTGGAAACCCAAGGAAGCTGGTGTAGAAGGGAGGAGGGAAAGAGGTGGACTAGGAGGGGGAGACCATGGAGGGTCCACGAAACTGTGAGGAAGTCGACCCTGCTTGCTTAGACTCCATAGTAGGTTGTGTTTTTTTGGCTGCTTGAGAATCCCCCGAATGAGCTTTGGAAGCGTTTGTTTGTAGTGCCATAGCAAGAACTTGCGTAGAACTTGGAGCTGTAGCTGTAGTTGTAGCTGTAGCTGTAGCTGTTTGTGAAACGGTTATAGATTGATGTTGGGCACATGAGAGACACATTGAATTTACCACAGGAGAAAGTTCATGAATTGCGGCCATATCATTTGCCTCTTTTAGCTGCATTTGTAAAGTGCGGACTATGTGTTTTAGGTCTTGTACCTGTTGAGTGAGAATCCTTATGCGATCTTGAGTCTGAGCAATTAACATATCCTATCCATCAATCGTTGAAGGTGGCTGTGTACTTCCCTTTGCATAGTGTCATATACAGCGCGATGCAGATCGTTAGTACCTTGCAAGGAGATGGCTTCATCTATAATAGTTGAAATTGCTCTTCTGTCCGCATCTAGAAGTCTGTCGGCTTGAAGCGAAAAGTTGGCAAACATGTCAGGTTGCCCAGGGCTAGGTGTCCCTGCAGTACTCCCATGTGTCCCTGCACTAGGAGTAGTAGTAGGTGGTACTGCAGACACAACTGGAGCGTGTGTTTGGGCGCTTGCAACACTACTAACAATAGGTGGTGTAAATGTAGAGGTGGCCACGGAAGTGGTTGTGCTCACAATTCTTGGGTTTGCGGTATTGACGTCAGAGATTTTAACCTGTGATCCAAAGAATGGTAGTGGTGCTAGCTCTTCCATCGAATCCTTTTGTACTTTAGTCCTCTTGCGTAAAGTGCCTTTTCCTTTGGACATTTTGGATTGGCCTTGTTGTTGGCATCATCTTGCAGAGTGAGAACATCTATTGCATCTGCTTTCTGCTGCATAGTTTGCACTACCTAATACATAATAGGGGTTGCATAGCAATTGAACCTCTCCGCTTTTCCTTTCCGTTGAGTCCGAAATCGCTTTGTCTTGTCCTGCAGCGCCTTAAAGAGCAGATGGTGAAACGGATACGGCAAACAGTGGCAGAGACAAGAAAATGCATCACATATTATTGGAGAGGAGGGAACCACTTCTCTTTTCGGAGCTCGCAGTAAAAGTTATATGTGATGCATTTTTTTGTCTCTACCACTGTCTGCCGTATCCGTTTCACCATCTGCTCTTTAAGGCGCTACAGGACAGGGCAAAGCGATTTCAGACTCAACAGAAAGGAAAAGCGGAGAGGTTCAATTGCTATGCAACCCCTATTATGTATTAGGTAGTGCAAACTATGCAGCAGAAAGTAGATGCAACTGCTGTTCTCACTTTGCAAGATGATGCCAAAGAACAAGGCCGATCCAAAATGTCCAATGGGAAAGGCATGCAAGAGGGCTAAAGTACAAAAGGATTCAATGGAAGAGCTAGCACCACCACCATTCTATGAATCACAGGTTAAAATCTCTGACGTCAATACCACAAACCCAAGACCACTTGTGAGCACGACCACTTGCATGGCCACCTCTACATTTACACCACCTATTGTTAGTAGTGTTGCAGGCGCCCAAACACACGCTCTAGTTGTGTCGGCAGTACCACTTACTACTACTCCTAGTGTAGGGGCACATAGGAGTACTGCAGGGACACCTAGCCCTGGGCAACCTGACATGTTTGCCAACTTTTCGCTTCAAGCCGACAGACTTCTAGATGCGGACAGAAGAGCAATTTCAACTATTATAGATGCAGCCATCTCCTTGCAAGGTACTAACAGCCTGCATCGCGCTGTATATGACAGTATGCAAAGGGAAGTGTGCAACCATCTTCAACGATCGATGGATAGGATATGTTAATTGATTAGGCTCAAGATCGCATAAGTATTCTCACTCAGGTACAAGAGCTCAAACACATAGTCCGCACTTTACAAATGCAGCTAAAAGAGGCAAATGATATGGCCGCAGTTCAGGAACTTTCTCCTGTGGTAAATTCAGTGTCCCTCATGTGCCCAACATCAGTCTATAGCCGTTTCACAACAACTACAGTTACAGCTCCAAGTTCTATGCAAGTTCTTGCTATGGCACTACGAACAGACGCTTCCAAAGCTCATTCGAGGGATTCTCAAGTAGCCAAAAAAAGACAACCTACTATGGAGTCTAAACAAGCAGGGTCGGCTTCCTCACAATTTCATGGACCCTAAATGGCCTCCCCCTCCCAGTCCACCTCTTTCCCTCCTCCCTTCTACAACAGCTTCTCTGGGTTTCCACCAACTGTCCCACCTTCTCACCCTACTCAGTCTGTTGCTCATGGGGTTGCTATTCCATATCTAATATACCCTCCTCATGGCCACCAACTTCCGCCATACACCTGGCCTGCATCTCCTTACCCACCTTTCTACCAAGCCTCCCCCTCCCCCTCCATCATCCGACCAGTAGATATCACCTCTTGGAGTCTTCACCAACAGTAGACCTGGTTGTAGATCTTTCAGTTCTCCACTCTCCGGGACGGGGAGCGGTCTTGTGGCAGGCAACCCGTAGCAGGCTACAATGTCACTTTCACAGGACACACAATTAGTATAGTTGTTCTGGTCTGATTCACATTGGACGGACTCTCTGGGCTGGGCAGTGACACGTGGCAGGGATACAGATGGTGGTCTAGTGGACATCGTGGCCAGGTCACCACCACCACTCAATTTGGAGATGGACTTAGATGGCTGACTGTTATGAGCCGTTGGTGGCTCTTTATGGTTGTACATATGAGTAGTAGCTGTTGGGTCATCAAGAGTATCTTCTTTATATATGGTCCAACGTCGTCGTCTAGAGTAGCGAGTCTATACACAGCACGTCTACACCATCCCTCCACATCTAAGCCTCGACACCCCCATTGTACCCATGAGTTATGGGCTGGAGCTGACTGTGTTGCCATGCCAGAGTTTGTATCGGTTCTTTGAGATAGTCGAGTCCATATGTTGTCTCTGTGTTGATCAAATGTTATCTATTGTTTCCTTTGTTTTCATTCTGTTTTGAGTGAGATGTCACGCACATTGCACTAAGGAGCACCCACTCTAGAGAGCACGACACACTATCCGTGCTACAATTACAACACGCTGAACTTTTGTTACAGCTCACCAAAAAGCTTCTAAATGCGAGGGAATCCGTCCTAGACAAGTACTTTTGATCTACAAGGGTTTTGGCGTCGTTATGTTGCCAAAATCAGGTCGGAAACCTACATTTTCAGCCCTCGCCAAGTTTGGACAGCTTTGTGAGAAGGGTTTGATCTAAGTGTTTGGATCGTCTACTTTCATTCGAATAAAAAAATACCGAAAGGGGTGCTAGTCTTGGGGGCCTACAGGGTGTCGGACTTCGTGTGGGCAATGACATTCTAGTTGTTGGACGCATCTGTGCTCTCTTTTCTTCTCAGTGCTTTCTGTAAAGTTAGCAGGTAATTGAAATAGTACCGCCCTCTACTATGTACAGGCTGGTTTTAGTAATGCTCTTCTTCCCAAGGGGTTGCTCCTCCACGCCAAGGTACTTCAAGCACCGAGCTTCACCAAAAGCCTTGATACCATGAGAGAGCTTCAAGCCCCGAGCCTCACCAAAAGCTCTGATACCATGAGAGAGAGAGAGAGAGAGAGAGAGAGAGAGAGAGAGAGAGAGAGAGAGAGAGAGATGAATGAAATGAAATGTTATATTAACGTCTTTAAAAGGCCAAAATGACCTATGAGACCAGAGCGTTACAATGTGGTGGATCTGATACAAGTCAGAATAACAAAATGAAATGACCAAATAATGAAATATAATTATAAATACTATGAAATTCTAAGTTGGTAGGTGTGAACTAAGCAGCAAGTCTGGATAGTTAAACCACAAGTCACAAGAGATCCAGCATTTGTCGCTGGCGGATCTCATCAATCTCCTCCATGGTCGGTAGTCTGATTGGGCGTCGTGCATGTCGGGCCAAAGTGATCCGGATCCTTTGATGTAGCCTCCGTCGATGTTGTGTGTCTTCCGTAGTCGTGGCCGTCTAGATCTCCCCAATTCAGTCGCTCGATCGATCAGTGTGCCTTTGGTGTGAGGCGACAAGGCCTATTGTGGTAGTAGCTCCTCTGGGTGTCCAGTGTTTGCTCTAAAGAAGTTTGTGATGTGTCTCTGAGATTGGCTGGCCTCTCCTCTCAGCAGGCTCTCTCTGTTTCTGTGCAGCTCGAGCATAAACATACCCAAGCGTCTTTGATCCTCGTACTTCATGACTTTGGAGAGTGGTCCAAAGACCTCTCTGAACAAGCAGTGGAAACGGCCTCGTATCTCGTAGTAGACGGGGCAGTCGCCTGTGTAGTGTAACTCTGTCTCAGGCTCCATGTCACATAGGGGGACATGTCTTGGCCTCTGTTGGTACTCCGCTATATCTCCCAGTCTCGATCCGCAGCTGGTGTGAAGATGTGCGTATTTGGCCAATAGCACACCGTATCCCATGAGACAAGTGGGTGTCCATGTATCTGGGCCTCGTCACAAAACCGTCCGTCGTAAGCTGAAGAAGATGTTCTCTATAGAACGCCATCTTCGTGACCAGCTCCTCTGCTGGCTGTATCCATGTCCTCTTGGTGTCTAGCCGAGTCAAGTCCTTGCGGATGAGCCTGGTGATCTCGGATTGTGTAAGAGTCATGGAGGGTGTGTCTAGTGAGTACTGGAACGGGGGCAATCTGTCTATACTGAACCCATGCGCCTCGAAGCATGATGTCATCTCCCCATACCAACATGCTGTATCTCCCTGCATGGCTAACTGTCGAGAGGACTCAAGTGCAAGGCGGGCGTATCTGTCTTTGGGAAGTTCCCACATGTGGTATATGAAGGAGACAGATCTGGTAAGCACCTCAACCACTAGTGGGGGGTAGCTAGCCTTGCTCGGATAATGGCATGTGGTACTGAAGCCTTGGCTCTAATGAGCCGCGAGATCATAGAGATCAGGGGCTTCTCCATGTCCCCCCATCCATCAGTGCGACCTGTCCTCCCGTGATGGTCCAATGGATGCCCCCAGATCTCAGCTCCATAGAGCAATGCAGAAGCCACCAAAGTGTCAAAGAGCCAGAGCTTCGTCCGAGGCTCTTGAAACTGAACCTGTGAACACATCCTCTCCAACCTATCCATGTCCCCCCATCCATCAGTGCGACCTGTCCTCCCGTGATGGTCCAATGGATGCCCCCAGATCTCAGCTTCATAGAGAAATGCAGAAGCACCAAAGTGTCAAAGAGCCAGAGCTTCGTATGAGGCTCTTGAAACTGAACCTGTGAACACATCCTCTCCAACCTACCCAATGCCGAATGGGCTTTGGTTAATTTAGTCTCTGCTGCTCTCCTTAATGAGAATGCTGGTCCACTAAAAACCACTCCAAGGTAATTGTAACCATTTGTATACTCCATCTCCTGGCCGTATGTGAATGCGGGCGCTGACCTCCTGATCCACTGTGGGGTGGTATTAAATACCATGATCTTGGTTTTACCAAGGTGACAGACAAACCACTTTCATGGGCAAACCTATGCAAAGCATCCAAGTGACGTTGCATCCCCTCCAGAGAGCCGGAGATCAACACAATATCATCAGCGTATAACAATAGCGGGATCCATGTCCTCGCCAGCGGTGCACTCTATCCCCACCTCTCTCAATGTAGTCAGAAACCTCATCCACATACATACCAAATAGAGCAGGAGAGAGTGGGCAGCCCTGCTTCACCCCAATAGTTGGAGTGAACCGGTGTAGATACTAAATAGATCCTCTAAGGTGCGTACATGCCCTACTACAGATCTGTACAATGCCATGATCCCCCAAATGAGCTTTGTGGGTCCCATCTCCTGTAATCTGCGCATGAGTCTAGCTTTGGGTACTGTGTCAAATGCTTTGCGGAAGTCCACAAAGCTACAATAGATCCGTCTCCCACGGGATCTGCCCTCCTCGATGATGGCCTTGAGTGTCAAGATATGGTCAAGAGTAGAAAAACCTCTCCTAAACCTTGCTTGCCCAGCTGCACACATTCCCCCCCCCCCCCCCCCCCCCCCCCCCCCCCTCTCTCTCTCTCTCTCTCTCTCTCTCTCTTTGTGCCCATCTACTCAGTTGCTGCTCAAGAATGGATGCGTACAACTGTGCCAACGTGTGTCCAATCATGATAGTGCGATAATTCCTAGGCTCCATAGGGTCTCTTGATTTGAAAATAGGTACAATCGTAGATAGGCTCCAGGTGTTAGGCAAGCCCTCGCACATGGCACGGTTAAACATGACTGCTAGAAGCATTGCTTGTAGATCTCTGGCATGCATGAAATCCTCAGCCACCAAGCCATCACGATCATATGCTTTCCAATCCTCATCCTGTCAATAGCCTTCTTCACCATCTCAGCGGTGAAAAACGCACGTGTGTGGGCATGGGTCGGGGGGGAGGGCGGGGTCCGGAAGAGGCAGCTGTCCAGAGATTGTGTACAAAGATGATGCGTACTGACCCCAAGTCTCTGTAGAGGTAATGGCGAGGCTAATGGCTGAGATCTGAAAATGCTACTGATGCTTGAGGCTGAAAACTGAGATCGCTATGGATGCTGATGGAATCTTGCAAGTGCGGCGAGGCTACATGCTGATCTGTTGTCATCGGCGATGATGATGGCTGAAAATTGAAAAATGCTAACCGATCTACTGGCTGAAAACTGAACTGTTGTCTTGGCGGTGATGGGAATGGTGACCGCGATGAGGGAAGGCTGATTTGCTGTGGTACTGCGGCGGAATGCTGATGACAAAGCAATAACGCTACTGGCTGAAAACGCTGATGCAAAACGCTAGGTACTGATGGGAAAACTGCTATGATGATGGTGATCACCAGGTATTGGGTGTTGCTGGTTTTGAGAGGCTCTTCTTCTTGCTCCTCTGCTGATCTCTAGTGCCCAAGGGCCACATATATAGGTCCCAAGCTCTGGGTCGAGCAGCCTTTCAGATGCCCCCACGATTTGGGAATTGAAAAGTCACATAATTAATAAATTGCCTGCAAGAGGGGGTTCACGCCTAGTTGCGGAAATTGGTCCAGTTCAATGAAAATGCTTATGCTTGGTGTAGGGTATTGATGCTAGTGCTAATGTGTTGTGCAATGAGAGGGTATGCAGCTACTTTACATGCACGTCGCGCATATAGGCTCACAAAGGTGCCAAAACTCTTCTTAGGTTGACCTAAACCCTAGAAGTAAGTATAGCTTGTCCATATGCACAGGGTTAGATGTGCAGGTTGGCAGCACACTCAGCTCCAAGCCCAGGACTCACGGGTACAATGGGGGTGTCAAGGCTCCGTCGGTGCAGTGAGAATGCAAGTGTGTAAGTGCTAGATCGAACACAAGACTCAAGACTCTAGACTCATGGAAGGTATGATGCCCCCAACAACTAGAGCCAACTAAACATATATATATATATATATATATATATATATATAACCATAAAGAGCAAACAGCTGATAAAATATCCTTGACAATTCAACTACGTTTATCTCCGAATTGTGGTGGCGTTGAACTGGTCACAGACTACCACTCCCTGTGTCTACCATGTGTCACTGCCGAACGAGAGTCCACTCAGTGTAAACCCAAGATCAACTGTAACTGCCTGTCCAGTTCAAGTGACACTGTAGCCTTGATACACAAGGATACTAGCACTTCTTGCTATGTAACATGTAAATGAATAAGATCCTGGCCACCATGACATTCCATTGTAAATAAGCAGTCCATGCTCACATCCGAGAGCTATGAAATGTTTCCCATAATCTTGGACATTATCCATATTCTGGGATGTCCTTGTATAGCCATGTCATCTGCAGCAATCTCTTGATACATAAGCTCCTCCATATTATACATTGCTGATTGCATATTACCCGTGCATGCATTGGAATCCTTAACACACAAGATATCTCCCATGTTGAAGCGTATATCCTCACATAATGGCATACATAATGACTCACCTTGGACGCATATCTAGAGTAAGACGGAAAGCAGCCAATACCAATGTACTCAATAAGCTACAAGAGTTTTTGTGTGTTCCAGAAGAATCTACCTGTTTTTAATTCAATAACAAATCGATTAGAGATATCTGGAGATTGCAGAGGGTCCATCCATACCCGAGGTCTTGAAAGGAATTTGATCTTTGAGAATATAGAAAGCTGTCTGTAGAGGATGGTGCAAAGCTCGACAGGCAGCTGGCAAGTGACACAGCAGCCGCCGCGCCCCCCCCCCCCCCCCCCTCCCAAAAAAAAAAAAAAAAAAAGGAGAAAAGAAAAGATGAAGAAAAGGACCAGTAACTGGTTAAATTTATTGAATCAGGATCTATCTTTTGAAAGCTGTTTTCAGTGATTGCCTACAAGTTGAAGTCTGGACTTCTCTGATTTCTGTAGAATTTGTTTGACTTCTAAGTTTCACTTTTATGCTCTGTTCCAGTTGAACATTGTTACTGTTGAAATTTTCAGCTCTTTGGGTTCTTGGATCCTTTAGTTCAACGCCTGTTTCGAGAGCTTATCTTAGCGCACGAAGGAGAGGCCCAACCAGATGACATTTCTTGTTCAAAAAACAAAGCTGATGATGTCTTGAAGCCAGAATCAACAATGGGTGGCTGCCCTGAAGGCTTTGGCTGGGATTCAACGAGAACTGTGCAAGTTAGGAAGTCAAGAACATCTATTGTTCGTTCCGGTATGTCCTAAACATCCACCCAAGGAAAAAAAAAGTGTTTGTGAAGGAGGGCTCACAAAAAAAGAATTTTTTATCACTCAAATGAGGATTGTAGTCAGACATAAAATAGTTAGAATGTTGCAATGTTGAAGTCTGCATAATACTAGTTGGGACGTGTTAATATTGAAGTCAGAAGTTCATTTCAGTTAAACCAAACCTTGATGCAGGGATAATTTACTCATTAATGGAATCCATATTCGATTCCAGGTGAAGGGTTCATATTGATCAGGCCTCATTGCATGCCTGTGACCACTTAGGCCTGTGTCACAGACACGTGTGAGAATGAGGTGGCAAAAGCCTGTTGGTCGAAGCGTGTGTCCGCTGCTATGTGAATGCAACTGAAGCAGACCCCTCGCCCATCCCCGCTATATTGTGGACCTGCACAAAAGCAGAGGCACGAAGATCGCTGGTTGGATTTGAGCCGTTGACCTCATCCTGCAGAGGCTGAAGCTTTTCCAGCTGGGCTACGCCCATTTGACATGCATAATGTGGAGATTTTAAAATATCCAGCTGCCTGTCATGCCCAAAAGAGCCTTTTATGGCCTTTCTCGTTGCCTGTGTCTGACAGGGGCCTTACTATATTTGGAGAGAAAAAGCAGACTGTTGTCTAGAAAATTGATGACAAGAATCCTCCTGTTATTGCGGAAGCTTTGTGTTGTTTTCTCAGCAATTGAGTCAAGGCGACCTATCACATGTGTTCCAGCCTCTCTAAGTGAACTGCATCTCCGATGGGCAAACAGGAGATGATCAATTTCGTTTTGGAAAGTGCTAGCAAATTCTATCCCAAGCGCAGGGTAGATAGCTTGTGTGCTCTATGTTAAAGGGCAATGGAAGATGACAAGCTTTGAGCACAAGGGAGAGAGGGAGAGTGAGGAAAGAACATAAGGGGAACAAAGAAATGTAATGAAATGAAATGTAATACTAACGTCTTCAAAAGGCCAAAATGACCTATGAGACTAAAAGGTTACGTGTGGTGAATGTAATACCAGGTTTGGGTACAAAAAGTACAAAGAGGTTTGGGTACAAAAAGTACAAAGAACTGGAAAGAAAATAGTGGGTAGGGGTGGGGTGAAAACTGATACAAAGGGGATACGGGGGGTGGGGGGTGAGCGTATACAATGGAGCTCTCTGAAAGTAGAGGCATCATATACATATACATCAGTATCCAAAAGGCTATAGAGGTTCAATGTCCTCCAAGGTAAGCACTCTGTTGAGATGGCTCCTATGTTGCGCCAATATGGGATCGTCTATCGCAATCTGAATCGATGTCGAGAGGGTCCCCTCATTCGTGGGCGACGGGACCGCCCCAACTCTATTGCCCGATCAAGCAGTATGCCGCTGGTGCCTCTGGTGCTGCTATGTTGTGGGGCCTGCTCAAACTCCTCTGTCTGTGATTGAAAGAAATCTGTAATCTGCCGTTGTCGTTGGATCTCTCTCATTGTGCCCTTCTTCAAGAGGTCCTCTTTGTGTCTGCGAATCTCCAGTAAGTATAATCCATGGCATCTCTGATCCTGGTATCTCATGACTCTAGAAAGTGGTCCAAAACCCTCTGAATAAATGGTGAAAGTGGCCTCATATCTCATAGTATACTGGGCTTTGACATAGGTAATGTAGCTCTGTCTCGGGCTCTATCTTGCACACCTAAAAAATCTTGGACTTAGCGGGTACTCCTCTAAATCTGCCCGTCTCGATCTCTAGCTGATGTGAGGATGTGCGTATCTGACCATTAGCACATCGTATCTCGTGGGATAGATGAGTATCCATGTATTGTGGTTTGATCACGAAACCATCCTCCGTAAGCTGGAGAAGATGCTCTCTTTAGAAAGCCATCTTCGTACCCAACTCATGTGTAGGCTATATCCATGTCCTCTTCGTATCCAACTGAATCAAGTCTTGTCTGATAAGCTTGGTAATCTCTTCCCTAGTGAGGGAGATGGAGGGTGCATCTAGAGAGTATTGAAATGGGGGTAGCTGATCCATATCAAAGCCGTGTAACTGAAACTTGGCTAAATAAAGAAAGAAATACCGGGCTAAATTATTTAATTAAGAGGCCAATGTGGTATGAGACCAGAAAAGGACAGTGAGACTTTACTCTTTAACTATTTTTTGGGACATATTAAGTCGGATGCATATTGACCATAGATTGTTGAATGCCCGTGATCATTGCCGAAAGCAAAGCAAACAAACGTCCCAAGAGGAGATCTTTGCAGCTGAATACCGCCCTCACGTATCCAAGAAAGTACCACCTATAAACCTTGCACCATACTAACCCCTCTTAAGCCGCAAGCATGGGGAAAAACATGGCTGCCCAAGGCTGAAAAACACAACCAAACAAGGTGCTTCCAAGTAGCTGAAGGCAGTTGTAACGTTGCCTCTCCTTATCCCAATAACTTAGTTGCAAGGGGGCTGCCCAGGGTCGCAAACACATGCATTAGCGAGGAAGGCCATGTTATTCCCTACTTTTGCACAACAGTCTCAACATGGACAATTATGATTGTTGCACTATGTCAACATTCTACCACTCCCTCTTTTGGTCACTGGCAAACTTCCCTTTGGGAGATTGTGTTTGGCAAGATGGTCGGCCATATTCGTGGTTGCTCGGTCACCTCTAGTTTGCTCTTTGCTTGGAAAATCTTTACGGATCATCTATCTTGGCATGACAAACAACAAACAGATGGGAATTCGTTGCGTTTGGAAAGCATTCACTAGAGTAGGGCAATCTCTCTTACTCTTGTTGACCGGTCGCCTCGCCAAGCTTACTTCCTTTCTTGCCGAGGCATATGCACGGTGGATGATGTGGTAGATTTATCTTGGAATTTGCATCCTTTTTCTCACGTAGCTGTACGCTTTGGGTTGGGTGTACATTATCGTTAGATTTGGAGTGTAGTAGGGAAAGTATGTCGTGCTCTCTACTGTGGGTGCTCCTCAGTGTAGTATGCGAGAAACCTCATTACAACAGAAAGAAAACATCACACAGAAATGGAACAACATTTCAAAGCACAAAAATTCAGAACTCATTGGAACTTGACAAACTCATAGAACCATATAGACTCTGGCTGGCAGCACACTCAACTCCAAGCCCAGGACTCAAGGGTACAATGGAATGTCGAGGCTCCAATGTGCCGAGAGGGTGCAGATGGACTTAAGACTCAAGACGCTCAAGACTCAAGACACTGACCATACAAAGTGGATGATGATGGTGTCTTCGACGATTCGAACCAACCACACATATGTATTTCATAAAGAGCCACCAACAACTAGAAAAATATACCAATCCAGCTAAGCCTATCTCTAAACTGCGATGGTGGTGATCTAGCCATAAGGTCCACTAGACCACCATGAATATCACTTGCCTCGTGTCACTGCCCAGGCAAGAGTCTGTCGAGTGTGAACTCCTGACCAACCGTAACTAATTGCCCGTCCTATGCGAGTGACACTGTAGCCTTGCTACAGGTTGCTAGCCATAAGACCACTCACCGTCGCGAAGAGTGGAGGTAGCTATTGCAAACTCAGAAGGAGACTTTGGAGTTGTGCTTTGATTGAGAGTGAGGACCTGATGCGTATTACAAGCAACTAATGTCACCAAGTTCAATAAAAAAATTGTCACCTTAGACTAATGACACTGAATGAAAATAGCAGCAAATTGAACTCAAAACTGTTGAGTAGACTAACGCTACTCATCCGTTGTGTAGCAAAACAAATTCCACAAGGCCTTACATTCCCTACACCCACAACTAAATACATAGATAGGGGCAAGGGCTCGGTAGGTAGGGTGTCACAAGGCGGGCACCACGTGCCAGTAGAAAAGAATAGACTGAACAGACTTTTAACTCTTCAATAACAACTGAACTGAAAGAGAGAGAGGACACGTTACAAGGAGTGGCGGAATTCCACCCCAGAGAGTATTGGCCCCAAACCCTGGCGCCCCTTTCGGTATTTATTTATATTGCATCAACACAGTACAAGCCGGAACTCCAGACTCTGCACCTTCTCCATGAAGCATGCCAGAGAATGAGCCCTAGCCTCATATTTAAAGGCCCTTGGCCTGAAAAGCAGTTATAGTAAAAAGCCTTTAAAACTCAAAAGCATCTGGTCCAAAAGCAAAGCCAAAAAGCTGCCAGCGTAAATCACGGAAATCCGTATAGCCTACCACGTCATCAACCAACGCAAAACGCGGAACTCCGTTCAGCTTGCCACGTCATCATGCTAGCGCAATTTTCGGAAATCTGCCACGTCATCAGTTTTTACATGTGCGTGTGTAGGTCTTGCTTTATTTTAATCCTTTGTCACTTGGAGCCTCATTGAACGGGGTCCCCATAAGTCGATAGGACTTCTTCTATTACTTGTTCTTCTTAGGGTTTAGGCCCCTCGGCCGGTAGCTCCGTTCTTTAGTAGATCGACATGTCAGCAGTTTGTTACATAGGGGTGAGTCTCTAGGTGGGTAGGTGCGAGGGCCGATAGGTAGGGGCAAGGGGTAGCTGGGTAGAGGCAAGATGTCGTCAAATTCTAGAATTTTCCATAGGCTTGGTTATTTAAAAGTATGATACACTGATAAAAAACCGAAAAAATAACCCATGTAAAAGCTGGAACACCATGGGAGGGGTGCGATTGGGTGACTAGCAGAGAGACCAAGAGGTTGAGAAGGCGATTGGCAAAGAGGGAAAACTGCTAGGCTAGGGGGCGAGCCCTTGAGGTCACTGATCCATTTGTCAAAATAGCTTGTTGAAGACGTGCTCTCAAGTACTACAGTTGGTGAGTTTTTGACTTGCTTTTGTTGACTCTGCCTGAAATGGAACGCCGAATGGTAGTTACAATATTTGAGGTTCCCTTCCTATAGAGCTTCTATTTCGCCATGGTGCCAATTCTTCTACACGAGAAAGTTGGACATTGGAGGTATCAAATTCAAAATCCTCATGTAGTAAGGCAACAAGGCGAGTATTGTCAAATCAGGCCTTCGTTTCTACAGAGACAACAAAAAAATATACTCAAGAGGTCAATATATGTGTTGAGAGTGGAGAATTTAGGCACAATAGCAATGTACATAGAAGATATATGACCATCATATAACTCTGATGTTAATTTGTAGCCCTTTTGTTAGTTCACAAGGTACTTCAAAAACTAGGTAGGGTTCTTTGAAAAATTGACAGACAACATTTGGTGGATGACGCTTAAGCTGACCTATCCCATTTGAAGGCCCTTGCAAGCAACCTCTCGTGCCGAATCCAAATAGGAGGATTTGTGAGCTATACCATCTTTGGGCTGACCAGAAATTTGACAAAGCAATCACTGCCAAAATCATTAGTGCATGAATCTTTTGTCGATCTGGAAGAGGCTAATCTTATCTTTTGAGACATTGGACACAACAATTACGATTGTCCGCTCAACATCGTCTCGGTTGGTGCAATACTTGGTGTAGCAACATCAGTTGATCCCCCAACGATGGATCTGGAAGAATAGGTTGGGGGTTGTCAGAGTCGCCCAAGTTTATTTCTTGAACTGGGTCTGGAGAGGATATTGCAGAGGGTGTTTCTGTAGGTGAAAAGGTTGCCACTTTTTGGAGCGTAGAGACATCATGAGCTAGAGCTGGTTGTTGTCAATATAGAAATCTGCATATGCTTCTTGTAACCATCCTTGGGGATGCTCGTCCAAGTGTAGTTCACTAGATGCTAAGGTGAGCTTTGACTTGGTCGGATAGTCAGGCACAAAGAAGGTTGGGGGTTGGATGAAGTGGTGCAAAGGAGATTTCTTTCCTCCTCTATGGTTGATAGGCTCACCCAAGCCCATAGGCTCGTACGGTAGCATCATCCGAGTCATCAACGTCGATGACCTCTACACGTATTTTTTGGCTAGGTGGCACACTAGGGCCAACTACTGTAAGGATATCAGAAGATGGGTTATTGTCAGGCAAACATTGAATAGAACCCATAACAAGGCATAGACTTGGTAGCTTCCAACCACTCTAGCAGGTCTTCTTTTGACCCGTCGGGTGGAGTGGGCTGTTCCAATTCAGGGTTTGACTCCATTGACAAAGAACTATGTTGCACCATTGGATTCATTTCTCCTTCGATTTCATTGGGGAGCCAGGAGTAAGTATCTTCATGGCGTCATTGTCGCAGTCATGTAGTGCTTTAGTGTGTCGTAGCCATGGTCTACCAATGAGCAAAAGAAATCCTCCCTCAACCTAGGGAAGACGACCCACAACAAAATTCAAGTTAAAGGTGAAATCTTGTATCTGTAGAGGCACCTTGTCCACTATGCCCAATGGGTAGATTGTCCTCTGGTCGGCTAAAGTAACTTTGAAGGGAGTGGGCCGGGTAGGCTGCAGATCTAATGCCAACATAGTGAATTCAAGCATCAAGTTGATGCCAGATCCACCATCAACTATGACACCTGAAAATTGTTGCCCTAGAATAGACATAGTTAGACGAGGACTCTTGTAATTTGTGAGAGGAGCAACGAGATAGGAGATCATGTAGGACTCAAAGGGCTGCATTGGGAGGTGCTTGCCAGACCTTGCACTTGGGTACAGAGATTGAATGACTGTAAGTGTGCTGCTTAGAAGATTTGCATCCAGCCAGAGCATGTCGTAAAGTGACACTTGCGGGATGGTGTTCTTCAAGATAGTCTCTGCTGTAGGCTTTTCTCCTTTGATCAAGGTTTCTCTAGTACCTTGATCTGCTGCAAGTCAGCCATTGCTTCCAAGAAGGCCCAATCATTATCCAATAGCATGGAGGTCGGTCGGCCGTTGGCACCAATGGGTGGCTTGTCAGTTGTTGCGAGTAGATTACGTTGTGGAAAGGGGGGATGGAAGAGTTGGACCTTCTAGAAGGTGAGGCCGAGGGTTGCTTGTGCTCGAGTGAGGACGCTAGCGGGCTCCTCTACGTGCTGCAGTCTATCCTTAGCGGTAACCACATGAGTAGCAGGTGACGGTTGAGAGATGGTGCTTACCGCTATCAAGTTAATCTTTGGAAATGTGAACTCTTCGGAGCATTAGCATGATAAAAACCTTGAGGTGGAAAAGTACTATGCATACCTTGCATAGGAGGTGAGGTGGAAAAGTACTATGCATACCTCCTTGAGTGGCTTACTCTTCAGGGAGAATACTTGTAGGATCAACTCTTTCATGCGTTGATCGTGTTGCACCTCTCGCTCCAACTCCATAGTCGCTCTCTTTTCTTCGGCCGCTATGCATTGGGCTTGCGTGCTTGCTCACGCTCCAGCTCCATAGCCGATCTCTTTTCTTCAGCCGCTATGCGTTGAGCTTCACGTGCTGCTCATGCTCGAGCTCCATAGTAGGCCTCCGTTCTTCACTTTCTTTGTCCATGGTGGCGCGTTGAGCCTCTTGTTGTAGCATCATCTCCATCATCGACTTGACCAAAGCCTCCATAGGGTTTGGTGCAATCCGTGACGTAGATGGGGATGGGGGAGGATCGGAAACCGTCGTCCCGGTGTAGGGACTTCTTCTTCTCCAATTCCACTCTCATCACCTTCACGCAAAGCATCCGTTTTGGTTGGCTGATGACCATGCACTGAGTACTTGGGTACTTGGGTGCTTGGGTACTTGGGGAACTTGGGTTGTGGGGTACTTGGGGTATTGGATACTAGGGGTTCTGAGTACTCGGTATTGCTTGCAATCTACGTTTAAGAAGGCTTTTCTCTTACCCAAGCTCAACTCCTTCCTACGGGTGCACCCCTTGGTGGCCTTGCGCTCACACCAAGGTTTCTTTTTCCCACCTCACGTTGATCGGCGTGCCGCTAAGTGCAAAAGGTCTGCTCTCAATGAGTGGAAAAGAGGAACGAGGGAGACTGGACAAAGCCTTCTTTTTTGGGTTACCTGTCACTCTTCAAAAACACAGATTAGGGATCAACACGTCCAAGTGGTCTTGGGTTACGTGCGATCGCAAACACGCATTTTTTTTTGTGTGGTTCTTTATGGCTTAATTGTCCTTAAGACAGAGCGTTAGCTTCTTTCTCATTAGAAACCGTAAGTTGAGGGACAGTTGAAGGAGGAGGTTGCAAAATAGGCTCAGAACGTTCAGATTGCACATGTCCAAATTTTCCATAGCGAAAACATGAATTTGCAATTTTTCCCCATTTGAGCTTAAAAGGGCGTTTTCCAATAAGCATGTCCTTGGAGTTGACAATAATACTTTTTTTTTCCGAGAAAAAGATCCTTCTATTAGTTAATGAAATTGCCCATAGGGCTACAACCACCTCTACAAGAGAGGGCTACAAGAATCACGATGGGGAGACTCTCCGAATGAAAAAACAACATATGTACAATGAGGCTAAATCAAGAGATGGGAGGAGGGAAAAGCCACACAGGTGGACGGTAGTGCCATCTAAGCACACCCTGGACCATGGTGAAAAAAGGCCTAGGACGCCAGAGTTGAAGGAAAGCCTCTCTACGCTCCCGCATGCGGTCGGAGCTGCCCTAGAGTCTCTCAAAATGTCCTCTGAGAGTATGGATCAGCTCTTGGCAAAGATCCCGAACAGTCTCTACTGGTCAGCCTCTCTACCTTGCTTATACAAGAACTCGAAAAGATCCAACAAGAAGTGATGTACCGCATAGTAGCCAACAACACTTGGTTTGCCACTACAACTCTACCTGCCAGAGAGAGTCGTGCGGAGCTCTAATGTAACAACTTCCTCCTGATAGACAGGAGGAGGGGAGCAATCTGCTGCTCGGGAGACAAGTCCAAACCAACCTAACAGCCCAAGTACCGAATTGTAGTCCTTGGGGGAATCCACCCGAAACCCTCACCTGGCATCCAATCAAGCGTAGGAGCACTACCAACCGAGAAAGCCACTGTCTTTCTCCAGTTGATTAGTGCGCCTTATGCACAACAAAAGGTCTCAAGAGCCTGCTCACACCTGTGAAGGTTGGCCTCTTGGCCATCCAAGTACAAGGCTGAGTCGTCTGCAAACTCAACGTCTAGTAGCTTATCTCCCGGAATAGGGAACGCTAAGCCAAGTAAACCAACCTGTTGTGAAACTAAAAACCTGCTCATTGCCTCAACATAGAACAGAAAGAGGAAGGGGGCAAGAGGGCAGCCCTGTCTGACCGAGTGTGTGAGCATGAAACGATCCCCTCTACCTCCTGACAAAAGTACCTGACTGTGTGCCCGTCTGTACAAAGCTGACACCCCTTTGATCCAAGCATCTGAGAAGCCCATCTTGCGTAGAGTGCCCTCCAAAAAGTATAGTCAACTCTGTCGTAGGCCTTCTCAAAATCAAGAAGAAGAATCACCAGATCCTCACCACGGAGCCGTGCGAGGGTAGAAGCCTCCCAAAAAGTAAAGATAATGTCAAGGATACTACACTCCTTGACAAAACCTTTCTGTGTCCCATGTATAATGCTCTCTAGAAGTGGTTGAATCCTCAAACTTAGAGCCTTGGCAAGAATTTTGTAGGCTGAGTTGAGGATGATGATGGGGCGCCATTGTCGAATCTCATCCAAGGAGCCACCCTCCTTGGGAATGAGGTAAATCGGGCCCTCGCTCATGTTGCCAAGCTTCTCTCCTGTGTGCAGGATGAATTGAAAAGCACTGTAGAGATTTGTGCCAAGCAAGTCCCAGTACTCCAAGAAAAAGATGGGAGTCAAGCCGTCCTCACCTGGACAACTACCACAGGGGAGTGTTCTAAGAGCCATGTGTAGCTCCTCTAGCTGAAGAGGAAGCCCAAGCCTCTGGCGCATCTCCTCAGTCACAAGAAAAGGCATCTGTGCCTACACCTGCTCTCTGCATGCGTCTTGACGCTCTGATTGAGGCTATGCAGACAGTAGATCACGGTAGAAGTCAGTAGCAACTGCACGCATGTCCTCTGGCTCTAAAGCAATTGACTCGTCGGGACTCCTCAACTGGCTGACCTTGGCATGCGTATGCCGGGGTCCCATTGCCTCAATGAAAGGTCCTGTCACTTTGTCACCCACCTGGGTCCACTGAGATGCCTGTCGATGGAAAGCAAGCTCATGGCACCTCTCCTCTGTGTGTTGACGAGCTGTTGGTGAGCCTGCTGTAATTGCTACTCCAACCAAGGACTGTTTGGCTCTTGCATCCTTTGCAAGGAAGCAACGCCCCGTTGGAGACGTTGCTCCTCCTCTCTCGTTGCAGCTAGGCGAGTCGAAGACTCCTGAAGAAAGAATCGACTAAGCTGAGCAAGTCCTCATGCTACTCTGCCAGCAGGAGAATCCTGCATGTCTAAGCTCTCTGTCCAAAGAGCCTCCACTCGCTCTCTGAGCGCAGAGTCCAGCAAGACCCTCTCAGGGGAGCATCGTGCTCCCCCTCCTCTGCCTATCAATCACTGTAAGGATCATTGGTGCATGGTCCGAAAAGGAAGTCTCTACCAGAATGCCAACTGTCCCACCCAAGTCACAATAGTGGTAGCTAGTGTAGAAGCGATCTATTCGAGATATATTCATGCCTCCCACTCTACGGTTCAAACGAGAGAAGGCCAGGCTGTCTCGGGGCCTCACAAAGCTAGAATGCTGTCACACATGTGAAACACGCAGTCATACAAAACCTCTCCCAAGCTGCCAGCTCAACTCCATGCACAATAGTATGGCTACCACCAATCCTGTTAGAGGGGCCCTCCAACATGTTGAAGTCACCCCCTATGCATGATTGCTCTGCCTACGGTAGAGACTCAACAATCTGAGACCAAAACACTGCACGTGCACTCGCCGCATTGGGCGCATAGATGTTCGGGAAGCCCACGAGACAACCCTGAACGTGCATAGTGATGCACTGAGCCCTGCCTGGCACAATAATCCGAGAATCCACAATAGTCATACATACCCCGCCCTGGATGCCTCCAGATCCAAATGCAGTTGACCAAAAAGTCTCATATCGTCCGCGCAAAAGCTGACCACAATGTCTATTGTAGCTCTCACACAGATGATGCTCTTGTAGCATAAGAAGGTCAATCTCTCCTCCCACAAGGCATCGTTGAAGTTCCTGACGCAATCGACCCCTCTTGACGTTGAAACTGGGGCCCACCTAATCCGTGTACGTTCCATGAGACGATCCTCATGGGGATCGAGAGAGAACTGATGCTGCTGCAGCAGCTAACCGTGCTATCTTCGAGGCAGGCTTGGATGGGGAGTAATCCGCATCCGAGCGTCCTTGAGATAGGCGTGATTGCAAAGAGTATCTAGCCCAAGCCCAAGTAGACCGAGCCGTGCGTAAAGCAACCTCCTCTGTCTAAGAGTCCTCATGTATGTGTACATAGCATGGCGGGCTTTGCGTGTCATCAAAAAAGTGAACCACAATGTGTCTACATCCTGCTGCGTCTGTAGGTGTCACAACAAACTTGGCCAATGGCCATAGAGTCTGAAGCAAGTCTGTAAGCCCTAGGTCTTCCATGTGATGAGAGAACTCTAGGGCCTGTGTCTGCGGCCACTTTAACACTAAGTTTATAGTCCACTCAGCCAGGTCCCTGCCGCATAGGGGAAAAGAGAAGCCAACCGTTGAGTCCAAGGCCTCTATCCCCCTAACTGCAATGAACAATACATGAACTCTGAAGCAGGCTGCCTCAAGGTCTGGTGAGGGGTCGTCGAGAAACCGTGTAAAGTCGCGGCAAAGAAATCCCAACGACGACGAATGTCTGTAGCAGGCTACAGTGTCACTTTCACAAGACACACAATTAGTACAGTTGGTCTGGTCCGGTTCACATTGGACGGACTCTCTTGGCTGGACACTGACGTGGCAACAAGATATAGAGGGTGGTCTAGTGGGCATCGTGGCCAGGTCACCACCACTCAGTTTGGGATAGATCTAGATGGCTGACATTTATGAGCCGTTGGTGTCTCTTTATGGTTGTACATATGAGTAGTAGCTGTTGGGTCATTGGATCATCTGCTAGCTCTATGGTCCAGCGTCGTCGTTAGTGTACCTGTGAGTCCTTGGCTTGAGCCGAGTGTCCTGCCACGCCAGAGTCTGTATCAGTTCTTTGAGATAGTCGAGTCATATGTTGTGGTCTGCTGTCGTGTCTCTGTGAGCTCAGTTGTTGTCGATTTGTTCCTTTGTTTTCAGTCTGTTTTGAGTGAGATTGCCACGCACATTGCATTGAGGAGCACCCACTGTAGAGAGCACGACACACTATCTGCGCTACAGGTGCTCTCCTTTTGGCGATCACGATGGGACCTCAATTGAAGTCTCACTCTCTGTTGAGAATACAAATAGTGAAGCTAGTGGTTTTTACCTAGCTTCACCTACCTTGCCTTGCACTGTTCTCCTCTCGCCTTGGTCCAACTGGTCTAGTCTTCTCTCGCCCTAGTCTGGACTCGCCCAACCAGCCCTCGTCCCTAGACTAGTCCTTCCTCGACCCTGGTCTAGTCCTCCTTGTCTCTGGTCCAGCCTGTCACTTGCCTGGTCTAGTTGAGTCTAGACCAGTCTTCAGCCAATTCAAGGTTTCTTGCCCAAAGCTTGGGTGGATTG
This sequence comes from Adiantum capillus-veneris, assembly GCF_014529385.1. Taxonomy (NCBI): domain Eukaryota; kingdom Viridiplantae; phylum Streptophyta; class Polypodiopsida; order Polypodiales; family Pteridaceae; genus Adiantum; species Adiantum capillus-veneris. Next base: position 57,602,387 of record NC_140944.1, on the reverse strand, counting down.
GTGGTCGCTGCATGACACATACAAGGCGGTCAGTCGAGCGTCAAAGCGCACTACTGAGTCCTTTGAAGTACTACAACAGAAGACGACCCTTGGTACCTAGTAGAAGTCCATCAACCTCATCACCCATACCTCCACAGACGACATCACCCATTCCTCCATCCGGTTCCACATCTTTCGGATCAACTTCCCTAGTAAAGCTCTCTCCTATTCTGTTACAGCAGGCTATGGAGCAACGGGCTCCTGAGCAAGGGGCCATGGAGGCGTTGGCTAGTGTTTTGGCCAAGGTAAACATCAAGTTCCCTACCTTCAAAGGTCTCTCTTCAGAAGATGCTGACGACCATGCAAGGAAGTTTATCTCTCTCTGTAGAGGTCGTGGTCTTAACAGAGAAGATGCTTATTTGGTACTCTTTCCATCTACCTTGGATGGCTTAGCAAACAATTGGTACAGCCAGTTTGCAGAGAACCATTTTGCAACTTGGGCAACCTTAAGACAATAGTTCTGTGCAGCATTCAGGCCAGGTGACTACCAAGAGAAGGTTTTGGATGAGTTGGCCAACATGGTGCTCCAGCCAGAGGAGACTTTTGCCGAACTCATGAATAAAACCAAGCCTCTGGTTGCCAAGCTTGTTGAACAACCAAGAGAATTTATGGTTAAGAAGTGGGTGGAGAAGGCTCTTCCAGAAACTTCCCAGCAAAAACTCCGAGAGACTCTCCGACCTGATGCCACTCTGGAGGAGTTTGTCGCGGCTGCTACTAGGATAGAGGGAGCTAGGAAGCTGTTCACCAACTCTCCTCGGGTAGAGACCCCCTCAGTGTCTTTAGAAAGTCCTTCTGATCCTTTAACTTATTTACTCAGGGAACTGGAAGTCCTAAAGTTACAACGAGCTATTCAAGAGGAGAGGTCCTTCTCTCTTAGACATGAGAAGCCTCCACATCACCAGGCATTGGAACAGATCAAGCGCGAGCTAGAAGAGCTCAAGTGTCAGCAAGAGACTAAGGCTACGGTTTGGTGTAGCTCATGCCGCTCTCCAGGGCACCCTCCAGAGGAATGCCCCCTTCGGGTTTACTGCCACTATTGTGAAAAATCTGGACATGAGGACAAGGACTGTTACTACCTCAAGGGATTGCGACAAATACAACAAAGTCTTGGTCCTACTCTTCAACAAGGGCCAACACTTGCATCCAACATGGTTTCTCCCTGTGGCCATCCACACCATATGCCACCTTTGTTGACAACCCCTCCTATGCAAGGTATGCAAAGTACTTTTCCGTCTTAGAGCTTTTATCATACCCCCGCTCCCTCATCACCCCGCTCCCTCATCACCTCAAAACTTCTATGCCTCCACCTCCAACTCCATGCACCACGAGCAAGGACCACCTCGCCCTTCGTCTCGCCCATTGAATCGGCCCATTTTGTGCTACAGATGCGGGGAATATGGTCATTACCAAAGCAAATTCCCTCTACCCGAAGGGTCCCCTCCCTGCCGTCATTGCCCCGAAACGAAGGATCACTACAGTAAGGATTGCCCTAAAATTCGTGCATCCACGGCTTCGAACCCAAGTCAAAGCTAGAATGAGTTTGCCTTTCCCAAGCTCAATTTGATAGCAGTTAGCACCATTTCTCAGCCGCCCCCTTCTACCCACGTGGTTACCCCTCAAAATAAGCCGCCGCAGTTGGTAGAGGAGCCATGGGGCGTCCTCACCTGGGCCTAGAGAGCCGTTCTCGGTCTTAGCATTCGAGCAAGTTCAACTCCCCCACACATTCTCACACTAGTGGATACCGTGCCTTCAGCTGTTAACAAGCCATCCCCCAGTGCCATGAAGGAATCCAAATCTTTGCTCTCCGATATTGATGAAGCTTTCTTGGAAGCAGTTTCAGATCTACACAAGATCAAGGTACCAGAGAAACCACTGGTAGAACAAGAAAAGCTTACAACAGAGACAGTCTTGAAGAACATTTTCCAACAAGTGTCCCTCTATGAGATGTTGCGGCTAGATGGGAGTTTCAGAAGTGACACCCTTTCAGTTATCTAGTCACTTTACCCTGGAGCAGATCCTAGTGGCGGGCACCTCCCAGTGCGACCGTCAGAGTCCTATAGGATATCCAATCCCGCTGCTCCACTCACTGATTATAGAAGCCCTCGCCTGACAGTGTCCGTCTTGGGTCGGCAATTCTCCGGAGTGATAGTGGATGGTGGATCTAGCATCAACTTGATGCCCCAGTTCACTATGTTAGCTCTAGGTCTACAACCTACTTGCCCTGCTCCCTTCACAGTTACATTGGCCGACCAACGGACAGTCTACCCAATGGGCATAGTGGACAATGTGCCTCTGCAGGTACAAGACTTTACTTTTAACTTGGATTTTGTTGTGGTTCGTCTTCCCCAAGTGGAGGGTGGATTTCCCTTGCTTGTTGGAAGACCATGGCTGCGACACACTGAAGCAATTCATGATTGGGGAAACGATGCAATGTGGATACATACTTCTGGCTCCTCGATGCAACCCATTCTCTTAGAAGCAGGTATGGATCCCGTGGTGCAGCAAGTTTCTTTGTCAATGGAAACCAACCCTGAACATGAACAGCCTACTCCACCTGACGGGTCAGATGAGGATCTGTTGGAGTGGTTGAATGCCTACCAAATCTATGCCTTGTTATGGAGTCTCTATACACTCTTTGCATGAAGTTACACCCTCTTCCAATGTTTCCACAGTAACTAAACCTAATGGGCCACCTGAGCCAGCTCAAAGTTTGCAGGTCACAGAGAATACTCCTGATGCGCCCTTGGTGGAAGCCTTTGAATTTGGTGAGCCTATGAAGAATCATAGAAGCGGAAAGAAATCCCCTGTACGGGAGTTCACCACCCTTCACCATCAGCCCCATCAGCCCCTGTGCCTGCTTCTCCGACTAGAACAAAGCTCTCCTCTGTGTCTAGCTTCCTCAAGGCGGGATACAACCAAAAGGATGTTGCTTTCAAGTTTTATGAATTCCCTGCTCATGATAGCTGTTTTGCTCATGATACCTCCTCATGCTCTCCATCAACTGCTGCGCTCCCCTCTCTCAGCCAGCGGACCACGGAATTCATCTACAATGGAACACGAACTCTTCCGGTTATACCTTGCATTGAAGATGAATGTTTGTTGTCTCCTATCCGCTCTCTTTCGGCTATACCTTGCATTGAAGATGAATGTTTGTTGTCTCCTATCCCCTCGACCCTACCCAATTCCTCACACTCACTCGCCCTTTGTCCACTCACCCTGGCTCCATCTTGCCCTCGTCCCTACCCACCCCTTACCTACCTAGGCCTCGTCCCTACCCCCTACTCACCCTTCTCCCCTACCCTCCCCCTCACACCCCCTCGACCCTACGCACTTACCCCTCGCCCCTATCCCTACCCATCCCTCTCTTGCCCTCGCCCCCTGCCCTCCCCCAACTCGCCCCTACCCACCCCCTCACACACTCGCCCCTACCTACCCCCTACTCGTCCCTACCGACCCCCTTTCTTGCCCTCGCCCCTACCCACCCCCTCGCACACTCTCGCCCCTACCCACCCCCTACTCGCCCCTACTCACCCTTGTCTTGCCCTTGCCCCTACCCACCCCCTCTTTGCCCTCGCCCCTATCTAGCTCCCTAACCACCCCTTTCCCCACTCGCCCCTACCTAGTCTCCCCTCCCCCCCTACCTCACCCTGCCTAGTGAGCATATCTGTTTGCTGTGGAGCCTCATTTTGTTGTGCCAATTGGGATTCTTGGACTATGCAAGCATACTGGTTCCCGCCTATTCAAAGGCTTAAGGCATTTGCAAGCAATGCAGTGTTTTTAACCCCACTTTTGGCTTCCCACGTATTCAAAGGCTTAAGGCATTTGCAAGCAGTGCAGCGTTTTTAATCCCACTTTTGGCTTCCCGCCTATTCAAAGGCTTAAGGCATTTGCAAGCAGTGCAGTGTTTTTAACACCACTTTTGAGGCATGTAAAGTCATGGTTGGGCCTCACACCTGCTTCACAAAAGATGTACGGATGCGGTGCCTAGTGGTTTTCTACCACAGTTTTTCAGTATCCCTCTCACCGAGACGGTGAGCGGTCTTGTGGCGGGCAACCTGTAGCAGGCTACAATGTCACTTTCATAGGACACACAGTTAGTACAGTTGGTCTGGTCTGGTTCACACTGGACGGACTCTCTTGGTTGGATAGTGACTTAGCAGCAGGATACGGACTGTGGTCTAGTGGGAATCGTGGCCAGGTCACCACCACTCAGTTTGGGATAGATCTAGATGGCTGACATTTATGAGCTGTTGGTGGCTCTTTATGGTTGTACATATAACTGTTGGGTCATTGGATCATCTGCTAGCTCTATGGTCCAACGTCGTCGTTAGGAGGAGCGAGTCTATACACACAACACTGCTTCACCATCCCTGCACATCTTAGCCTCGCTACTCCTTTGTACTTGTGAGTCCTGGACTGGAGCCGAGTGTGCTGCCACGCCAGAGTCCGTATCAGTTCTTTGAGATAGTCGAGTCATATGTTATGGTCTGTTGTCGTGTCTCTGTGAGCTCAGTTGTTGTCGATTTGTTCCTTTGTTTTCAGTCTGTTTTGAGTGAGATTGTCACGCACATTGCATTGAGGAGCACCCACTGTAGAGAGCACGACACACTATCCGCGCTACAATGTCGATGCTCGTCAGACCACGAGGAACTATTGCAAAGGGAGACGTCTGCACCATAAGAGGGGGTCGCAAGAAAGGCCGTCCCTCTCTCGCGAAGCAACTCGTGGCAAAGGTGTTGCCAAGAGATCTCCTAGCAGTCGAGGAAGGCCCTGCCCTTTGGGACGGTTGCGGGACTGGGCCGGGGGGGGGCGAGGGGGATCGGCAAAGTTAGGAGGGAGAAATGGAGAGGCAGAGGGAGGAGGAGGAGGTGGGGGGGAGGGGCTGTCAAGGGTGAGGCTGAGGCTTAGGTGGGGGTTGGAGCAGGGACCTTGTCCTGATGAAGAGGGTCGAAACGGTTCCTCGTAGGAACCCACTGTTGTTGGGCAGGAGCCTAAGGACCACTCTGAGTGCCAGGTTGGCGCGGTAGCCCTTGTCGACGTCGACCACGAACCTGTTGCCAGCCCTCCTCCGCTTGAGCCCCAAGGGTGGCTCTGCTTGCGTACTCTGTGACTCTGCCTGCTGCTGTTGGCCAGCCCTTGAGGGCTGGGGTTGGGCCTGCGGTGTAGGTCGAGGTCTTCTCCATGGACATGCCTTCGTAAGATGGCCCATTTGTTGACAAATGAGACACTAATTCGAGAGACCTGAATACTCCACGCTCTGTCGGAACCAACCCGCACTTACCCGAAGAAGTAGGATGACCTTTGGGAGAGTGTGGGTGTCCCTCAGTAGAACCCGTAGTGAAGGATTGTTGGCCGCCTTGGCAGCTACTGAGGTTGCCTTGCGAGGTGTCTCTAGGACAGTCCCAATTTCTGAGTCTATCTTGGACAAAAGTGGTAGGTACTCCCTCCTCAAACCAGGAAAGCAGACGGAGATGGGGATGTTTGCCTCCTCTACCAGAACATTTGAAGTTGGGTCAAAACCATGTCTCCATTGTCGAAAGTGGGCTCGAACTGCTCGGATGGTCAAGGGGCTCATCGTGATGACCTTGGACGCCATCTCGGAGGTCTCAAACTCTATCTGATAGTAGCCGCGTCCGAGAAACTGAACATCCAAGATCTTGCCCACCTCCGCAAGAAGGCAAGCCTTGAGAAGATCACGCAACTCTCCTCTGTTGGGTCTGGTGCCGAGAATTTTGCAGATGACGGAGGTCGCTTGAAGGTGTTCCACCTCTGCGGCTAGGCTCGCTTGCTCTCTCGGAGTGAGAGCAAGTCGAATGGTGGGCTCAGCGGGGTCGAGCGAGGGGACTTCATCGGAGTCCCTTTGTGGCGGAGCTTGAGCCTCCATCTTGTCTGCTGTTGTGGTGGAAAAGGAGTGGAAGAAGAAGTTTCTCTGCAAAAAACCCCGACTAGCATTGTCAAGAATCCAGAACTGTCGGAGCAAGTCGAAAGAAGCCTTCAGGGAAAGGATGGCAAGAGGGGGGGGGGGGGGGTGCGGGCTGGAAACGGCGTGAGGGCAGTGCGTAGAGGGGCAAGGTTGAGGGTGGGGTGCAGAGGGCGAGAGGTTGGCGACAGGGAGGGGCAGCGCAAGGGCGGGGGAGGGAGAGCTAGCGATGGCGAGAGGGGGGCGACAGGTGCAGGCGAGGGGGGCGTGCGGGAGCAGCAGCGAGCCTTTGTTCAAGTGACCAGTTGACAATAATACTTGACAGTATTACCTTCAAGGGTGGGAACATCTATATCCTAAAGCACACAAAGCAATTTGTATTGGCATCAAGTTTGGGAGGATAAATCACTTTTTCCAAATGAAAGGCGAGCATAGGAAGAAAGTGCCACCAAGTGCGTGGAAAAGCTAGGATTTCCACCCATACCGGGCACTTATGAATGATTAGGCTTGCATAGTCCTTGGGTAGGGCCCATGGCAATGCATTTGTCATCTGAGTACCAAAAAACAAAGGAGACAACTCAAGAAACATATTACGGGCATCAGTGTCTGCCAACAAAACTTCATAGGCGTCAAAGTAAACGCCTCGGATTGCTTGGCGTTTAAGAAGGAAGTCTACTCACTGAGTCACGTCTTGCTCAGTAGGCATCTTGCCCGGGAAGAACAAAATAACTGCATTTAGAGCATATTGCGTCACTGGGTCCATCAAAGCTTGAACATGAATGAGCACTTTAGTAGTGAGTTCTTGTCCCTCCCAAGCATTCCGTGCACCTTCAAAATCCTTTAATAAACAGGCTTAGATTTCACCCATTTTCGAAGACTCAGGAGCCTTTTGTTTTCTGCGTTTGTATGAGTTGATAAAAGTCGCACTGAAATCTGACATACATCGAGAACTTGGCTTTTATGTCCTCGCTCACTATTGTATACCGATTCACCCTAGGAATTCAATCAAACGAAGCTTTGTACACTGTCCATAGTAGAATACGAGAAATGACCCTTCTGTACAGTAGCTAGCACGTTGAGAACAAAAATTGTCACTAAATTGGAGACTTTTGCAAATGCTCCCTCACACACACACACACACCAAACCTAAACTGAAGACTTGACGAGCTGTACAGAACCTACGGAGGAGGTTGACTATTGACCCAAGGGCCAAACACAGTTCGTGTAGATTGCAAGGGAGTCAGGGACGCCCAAGGCAGTCTTGCGTCAGAGTTGCAGACGAGACACACACACACACACACACACACATTTGAATACTGATACAATTATAGTTGTACACCCGACTAGATCATCATACAAACAAGATCTCGTTGTTTGACATAACCCCTTTTTGACAAAAATAGTAATTCCCCCCTCCCCCCCCCTTAGGACATCCACTTAGTCTGTGGGATAAATCCCTTCATTAGAGAGCTTGTCTTCTTTTGGTAAAAACTACATTTAAATTACTTTTTTCACCTACCCCCAATTAGGCGCTGACGTGTTCTTATTACATCTTTAAACCTCTGCTGGCTATTGTGCACATTAAGCCCCACTCCTTATCTCATGCTCATAAACTTCTCTTTGCTAGACATGCGAGCGTCGAGTTCTTTAGCCCTCTCCCATTGGAGCTCTCATGGCAACCATCGCTTGGAGCATGAGCCTCTGGATCCTAACCTACTAACGGCCAAGCATGGAATGGATCCTCCCTGTTGGCACTACTGAGTTCATCAGCCGGATATGCTCCACTATCTAAACGAGGTGAGGGTTGCTCTACGCTCCTCACTTAGCCTTGTCCTTTGCGTTTTGTGTGTGTATGTGAGGGCATCTTTTGCTCAAGTGTTTGCTGTATAACTATGGAGTTGGTGGAAAAAGGGGCCACGTCGCGGGTCGGTACGCTACCGGAAACATCTCATTGACTCTGCTCTTGCTTGGATGATGAAGTGTACATTATATCGAGCTCGGTTTTTATCATTACGCTGCCTTATATAATTTTATATATTTGGTGTTAATACACCATGGTTTAACAGCTACCCATTATGTACTTGTGCGATTTGGATTTATTAAAATACCTAAGGTTTATTGCACCTTATTTTGTTTATACTCCAGGTTTGAACTATGCTCTGCATAATCAAGAAGGGCTTTTTTTACATGCCTTATGTTTTATGACTGCACAGTTGTAGGTATCTCTGCACCAAGGCTTTGGCTGACGTTTACTCTGAAAAAACTGGGATTTGGCCATCTTTTTTATGTATAGTGATAATTGGCATTAGGTCGTACCCATGCACTTCACAGGTAAGCATGGTAATATGTCTGAGGCCTAGGTTTTGGGCTCATATTTCTGCGTATTGAGTTGCTAATTTGGGCTATTGGCTGCGGTTTTTGCCGCTGATGCCATTAAAGGGCAAGTGATTTAACTACGCACTGGTTGGGTATATTGGGATCATTGTAAAAAAATGAGCCCAGGTCCAATGGGCCTTTGTTGCTTTTGATACCTGGTTTTTGTTGGGTTGCTAGCGTAATCAGTGTGTCACATTTGTGATGTATTGCGTACTATGGTTTGGGTCGTACTGCATACCATGATGGAGGTTTTTTGATAAACAATGCCGTGACTGATCAGATTGGATTTAATGGGTTTTCTCACTTAAGGCTTGGCCTCATTACACTTGTTTGTACAGTTTCGGTATTTTTGAATTTTGGTTCCTCTTACTCAATTCAATCTTAGTGGATTTGTTTGGCTTGACATGCTTAGCTGAGTTTTTTTTGCCTAAGCCAAGCAGCAGACAACTGTTTGAGGTATAACATGGGGTTTTTTGGCGTCGTATCTGATGCTAAGGACGAGGCTACTATGTTTTGACTGATGGTTTTAAAGATGGAGGTGGTAAGAGGGTTACCACGTACACTTGATTAGTCTAGATGAATTGTTTGACTTATGTTGCCACATTAAGTAAGAGCATGGCAAAATTGCCATGTAAATTTTGATGGTGTGTGGCTCAGGAGTAGGCACAAAGTAACTTTGAGCTGATGTTGGATTAAGTCACTTGGATCAGAAGGGGTGGTGGCCTTCTTATCAAAATGATACATATATAAATATCTATTTAAGGTCTATTAAAAATTGGGCTATATAAAAACCATACATATAATAATTATCATAATTCAAGGAGGTAATGGCCTTTTTTAGAAGCTTTAAAAAGAATTTTTTACAAAATTGAAATACATAGTACACTTCGGACGTTTGTTTAAGTAAAAGAAGTTGTAAGTTGGACATGGATAACAATTGATATAGTCCGTTGAAACCTGTAAAACGCATTCAAAGCTAACATATTTGTTGTCTTGTTTTGAATGGATGCAAGTGAGGACTCTATCCTTTCTTGGATTTGTTTTTGTTTAAAGCAAATGTTTGTCCTTGACATACCATGCGCTTGTCATTTCTTGGAATGTATACTTTAAATCGACCACTCTGCTTCTACACTAGAATGAGACCTCATTCTGATAGCAATGTACAAAAATAGTTCTAAGATTGAGTTATTTTTGTACTAATTATTGTCACTTGCCTAAAGCCAGCTGTTTTTTGAACCGTAATGTTCATTTATGTTGTATTATTTAGGTAAAACAACTACACACACACACACACACACACACACACACACACACACATCCAATCACTCATTCACTCAAAGTGCATACCTTTAGGCACAAGCACCAGCACACACATGTCTTTAGTCTTTAAAAAACTGAAATGAGAACTGTACTAAATAAGATAATGCGAAGAAACTGTACAAATAAGCAAGTCTGAAGTCCAATTACTTGCGAAAAAGTGTTGTTTGTATGCTAGCAAGTTTTGCAGTTTGAGGCTAGATTGTTCTCAACTAATGTTATGCAACCTTCTACAAATTAGATCTTGAAGCTGTCATATATTTATGTTTCTTTTTGTTATTCTTACTGTCAGTGACAGCAAAAGGAAGCACCGTGTCTGGTGAAAGCAGCTTGAAGCAATCAGGCTATGTAAAAGGACACAGGAAACGCTTGAAACTAGTGAAGCCTCCCAAGAGGACGAGGGAGAACTCAGAAACTGAGCTTTCTGGCCCTTGTGAGCACTCTTTACCGCAGATATTATCTCCAAAATCAAGTCAGGCTAGAGAAGGGTGTTTACAAGGTGGTACAAAGGGAGAGCAGATGCAGGAAGATTTATGTGGAAGTACGAAGGCTGATTTTCAGGAAATACCAAAGGAGGAAATTTTAAAAGGTATCAAGCAAATCAAACATCAGCATGCATCATGTCTTAATCCTGTTATGTGAATCATAGATCGGAAAAAGTCTTAACAATCTATATCAAAGAGTTGGTTGCCAAAAACAGTCGCATTGGAAAAGTAGGAAAAGCTGTGTGGTTTGTTTGGAATTTCTGGAGTTCTCAGCAATCATAAAGGGAGGTTAAATTTATTGACTCCTAGCTAGGGCATTCGAGAGGATGGTCTGACCAATCTGGTGAAGAACTGTCTTGGGGTCCTTCCAAAGAGCGGTGGTCTTGCTTCAGCATTTTACAGCTGGAATTGTGTTGTTGAATTTCTGGCTTCATCTCACACAGAATGAATACGTATATCTAGGTTAAGGGTGTGCTATTTGAACTCCAAGGTAGTGCCGATGTCTCATGGCTCTATTCAACATCCTGATCAGTCGTTCGATATTAATCACTGGCAAGCTTTTCTCGAGTCTCCATGCTCACAAAGTGTGTTTTTGCTTCTCTAAAGTTGTAAATTTGTATTAAAAGTCAATGAAAACTCACCCGCTGAGCACTTCTTCAAACTGCACAAGCCTAGCTTGATTTGTTGAGGTTGTCATTGAACTGGGAGTGTTGGTGCACGTAGGAGGAATTACTGTTATGATTTTGGTACACCATGTTTATAGATGGTCAATGCTGTGATATTTTCATGGAGATCTTCATCGCTATATCATTGAACATCAATTCATCACTATGTCATGTTGGAATTATCTACATGGCTATATCATTGACATCAATTCATCCATTATGTCATGCTGAATCGAGGAAGCTGCAAAATTCTTGGATTTGATGAACACTGAGCATCTCATAGTTTAGATACATAAGACACGATGAGACTTCTATAGAATGTTACACAGCTGATGTTGGAGTAAAATTTGTACAGGTACTGTAATTCCAGACTCATATGATGACTTTCCTTCTCAGATGTATGCTGAGCAGGAAGGGATGCAAGCAAAACTTCTTCCGTCAAGGCATACTTCCAGCGAAAGTAAGAATCAGGGCCTAGTGCCAATCTCCGGTGACATTGCTTGCATGCCGGGCATTGCTGTAAGTTTATCAGAGCCTGGAGAGTTTGAGGAACCTCTTACTTTGAAGCATATCAGTTTTTACAAAGAGAGTAATGAGAAATTTGAGAGCGAAAATTCGGGATTAAATTCAGCACCGAAGACTGCATCAGACATTCAACTTAATAATGTTGTGGTTCCAGACTCTTGTGATATCAAAAGTCAGGATTTAAGTTTACTGACAAAAGTCCCACTAGAAATTCATCTAAAAAATGCCATTATTCCAGACTCGTTTGATATGGAGAGTCTAAATGAAGCACATTCAGTCACACAGGGGGCTGTAGTTGATTCACAAATTGTCTTGGATCAGGCTTCTGCTCTATTTGACAAGTCTGACAACTTGCCTAGCCATAGTGCCAAAGAGGAAAGTCAATCGAGTGAAGGAAATACACAAAAGGGAGAGTCAGACTCTTTAGGCCAGGAGCTTACGAAGTCAATGATCAGTTTGCTACTTCCACAAGCTCTGCAGATATACGATAAGAAAGGGAGGAAAAGGAAAAAACCAAATACTCGAATTGTGAGTGAGGTGGAGAAAGTAGATTTACCTAGTCTTGCAGCAGAGCTGGACGAAAAAGAGTCCTTTGTCAATCCCAAAGAGGTGAACAGGCAGATTTCAGAAGAACAGGGTTCTCAAAACGAAGATAAGAGGGGTTTCTTTGCTCCATGTGATGACATTTGTGCAGGAACGGATATGAATCAGCTGAACAGTATTAAAATAGGTCAATTCAACAAGCCCTTGAATGATGATAGTGGATGTGACAACAACTCTCATGAAGCTTATGTGGAAAGTTCTCATCAACTTGAGCAACAGTGTGACCAGGAAGCTAACTACGATCAGTCTAAATCTAAACAACCAAATAGCCTGAATAGTTGTATTGAATTTTTTGTTGATGAGCATCAGGCTACAAAAGATTTTAGCCACCAGCCCATGAACTGTACAGCTATCCCTTCTACAAATCCTGTACCAGAAGGCTCTACTCCAAAAAATGGTTTGAGTAAAGGACAGCTGTATAATATTAGTGACAGAAAAGACGTATCTTCTTCGAATATTATTTTCCAACCACCCCACCCTGAGGAAAAAGAGAGAAGTCCTGCTGATCAGGATTGCTTGCAAAGCCCAGAAACTGAAGGAATCTGCTCACCTGTGGCCAATTCCCTGACAATGATGGAGATGAAGGATACGTTTGTAGAGGGAATGCAAATAGAAGTAGAGAAAGGCACCTCACCACTGAAGGTGAGCAAGTCTTATATGAGAGTTCCATCAGATCACATTCTTGGTTTTGATGCAATGGAAAGTGCATCGAAGCCCACCATTGGACAAGAAGTGTCAGCTAAGGACCTTGCAGTAAAGCATAATGAATTGCAGCCAAAGCACTCCGTTATCTCAACTGAACTAATGGGACAGTTGGCTTATCAAGAGCCAAGCAATGCAAATGACCTCTTTGTAGAGCAGAGGACTGCAGATGTTTCTGAACTTGAAGTAAAAGATTATGCTCCTCAAAATGGAACATATGTGCCTAAGGTTTGCTTAGAGCACCCCATGCCAATCTTGGCCATGAAGTTAACAATTCAGGATGACCAGGTCCGACTCCTAATCTGTTGCGGATATCAAGATGCAACACGATTACTACTAGTATATCAAATGGCAGGCAAGGAGCTCCTGCCATCGATATTTAGCAGTACCACATTTGATATTCTGCACTGTAATTCTAATGCAGTATGTAGAGGGGTAAGTTTCAGCCCTGAGATGCTGTTGTCTTTCCATGATCATAAACTCATTTCTAAGTATCCAACTGTACTTTTTGAAGCTTGTTGAATCCAATGGACTACACTTTATACCTGGTAGGCCGGAGCTTCTTTTATTGGGCAGGTTCAAGATAAGGTAAGAGTTTTACGGTGGTCTGCATATTTATCATGAGGTATGCCTGTTCATTTCAAATAAAAGACTTATTGCCTTATCATATGTTAGATTCTAGAGAGCATCTTTTTCTTCTTGCCAATTGTATCTTATACTGCAATAGGTATTTGAACATATGATTTTGCAGGGAATTGACAGAAGAAAAGCAGGCATCTGCACTTGATCAAAAAGACAATAGTACTTGTGACATACAATTGGTAGCTTACAGTCCTGGTAAACTCCATGTCGCTTCCAGGCTCAGTTCTTCTGGAGGTCAACTATATTGTGTGCTGCCTGTTGATACACACATGGTGATTGCTGGAGGAGAGAATGGCTTAGTCATTGGATGGATTATGGATACATTATGGAGGTCAACCTCTGAACCCACTCTAATCATAATTCAGCATAGAAACTACCTTCTAAATCACAGCGAAGGGTATGCGTTTTGGGTGGTGGTGCCTTTTGTAGGTGCTGCTTCCTTATCCTCAGGCTTAGAAAGCTAATGCTGCAAACCATTCAGCCAATTGTTGTGAGAGGAAAGTAAGAAATAATTATCTCTAAAGCTTGGTTAGGTAGAATACAAAACACCAACCTTACTGTTTGCTGCCCTCTGACCTACAGTCAAGCATTCATCTGCTGATGAGTTGCGGCGGCTTGCTGGCTGCTCCTGCTCATCACTCTCTTGCCCTGCTTTTAGATAGTATGTCAAGCAATGAAAGAAGAGCTGAATCTGGATGTTCGTTTATAAGAAGGGTTGGCAATGATTTTGAGCCTGCTCCCTTAATGTTTTAGTTATTTGCAAAAACGTTAGGGCAGAGGGCAGATGTATCAAGTAAAGATCTGGGAATTTTCTTGAGCCGAAAGGCAATCTGCTTGCTGCCCGCAATGGCATACTCCTTATGTCAGCAGGTTGCGGGTGCAGGAGTAATCTACGATGACAACCGGTAGTTTCATCTGCCTTGCCATGGCAGTGGCCTCACCTCCGTTAGCCTATTTCCTTGGAAAAAATATAGGCAAACATGAGCATTTTGTCCCGCATAATAGTATATGACTGTGTGATTGTTGGCCAGTCCTTTCAGAGCAGAGATCAGCATCTGGCTTCAGGCCTCTCTCGCCATTTTAGACTTGGGAAAAATATTATAAGTCCATCAAGATGCCAAAGCTAAAAGATCCTGACTCTAAAGGATAGTACAATACCGGGAATGTGAACAGGAAGATCAAACTATACAGGCTTGCCGATAGGAGTGAGCAATTTATCAATCAAGTGGAGAATGGTGTGAAAATGTAGAAGCGTGTCCCAAGTCTATGAAGGAGATGCGAGAGGAGCATGCAGATATGGTAACAAACACAAAGGGAGATAGACATGGTGAATGCGAGGGCATTAACTCTAGCTCAACTCCTCACTCGTCAAGTTTGTAATCATGAGAATCAGCACAATGCCCTAGGGTCAGACGTCAGTTATACACTGACTTGGGGCAGGAGAGATTTAGAAAGGCTGAAATGTGCTAGGCCAAATTTGGGTCTCCAGACTCAATGAAACAATATAAATGCACCACCAAAACTAGTGGTGCCTGTGTAATAGATAGGCTCAAACTCATAAAATGCCAAAGGAGAAGGTTCATAACATTGTCTTTGGAGTTGATATAATCATCCTCATCATAGTTCCTTACAAAGTGGCAGTGAATGCTGATTTGCTTAGTTTGTCCACAAACAATATGAATATGCGCTAAAGTAATAGCAATCTGAGAATCGGAGTATTGGTAAGGGTAGGAGATAATGGTGGGATAGCAAGGTAATCCATTGCCTGCAAAAAAATTTCCTTGGTAGTATCAAAATAAGATTGATACTCAGCTTAAGTAGAAGAAGAGGTAGTGGTTTGTTGCTTTTGAGATCCTATGAGTTAAGAACTATAGAGAAGACAATAAGTAGAAGTGCATCTTCAAGCATGAACACAACCAATCCACCATAGCCAGCAAGAATATCACCACCAACAAAAGATATACCCTGGTCAAATTTCAGTGATGTGACATAGTGAAGTATTTTTTTAGGTGCTTGCTGAGGTTGCTCATAAAACTGAATCTAGAAATACATAGCAAATTGAGGGTATCTTTAAGTGTTAACCAAGTCATGTAGAGAATGAACAAATTGTCAGAACTCTGTAGCATTGACCTCACAAGGATCATTACAACTTTAAGTTAGGAATCCATAGAATGAGAGAAAAGTGCATATAATGTTCCAGGCTATTCTTCTCAACTTGTGAGAAAGATGGAAAAAATCCATAGAAAACGACTAGACTTCCAAATCAAGAAATAGTGCAATTATCCAAGGTTGGACATATCAGATGACTTCATTGTTGCATTACTGTTTGTACTCGGTTTTAACTTATGATGCTTATTTGCAGATCATGGAAGGAGAGTTTTATGTTACCATTACCTGTGATTGATAGAGATCCATCCTCCTGCATTATTCAACTATCTATAGTATCAACCTTGCCTTCGATTATTGTTGGCTGTGATGACCAAGGCTTGATAGCCATTTGGTATGTTATTTCACCACCCTTTGTCAAATAATTTGGTATCAAGCTAACAAATCATATTTCTAAAATTGGTGTCAACTGTTTGTTTTTCTTTTCTCAAGGTGATGGTTCATTGATGGTGCCCTATTTTATGCTAGGAATTTTGTTAGTCGACAACTCCTCAAAAGCTTAAAGCTATCAGTGGAGGCACCTTCACAGCTGCACATATTAAAGATGGATTTGATTGTCCACAGTGACTGTGAGGAATCAACTGAAGTTTCTCGGATGCTGGACCAGGCAGAAGCTGGAAGTATTGTTACTGAGCACGTGACTGCTTCTTTTCTCATCAGCACCTTGAGTTGCCATGGTGTAGCACCTCAAGATTATGCTGGGCAAAGTGTATCTAAAAGCTGGAGTTTGAAGGTCTTGAAAAGAGATGGCAATTCTGTTATGTTCAATCTTGATCGACTGCAAAGGTAAGCTTTATTGCACTTCTAAAGGTTTGCTTTGTTTTAACTGTTTGAAATGAATTAAAAGCACTAGAGGTCAAGCCACGACAAGAGTCTTCAATAGTCGATGTGAGAACAATTTTTTTCCCAATGTCTCTTGTTATATAAGAAAATGCTGTTATGAGAACTATAAGACGTCTTAGTTTATAATCTTGATCAGCATGGCATCATTGAGTTTCCACTTATTGGCGCTTCAACCTCAGAATTTCATGCTGTATAGCTTCATGCAATGAGTGCTAGCCGATAATTTTTATTTGTGCCAAATTGGGGTGCCTACAAACAAGGTGGATAGGTATGATAAATACGGTACGATAAAAACCGTTGTACAGTATGGGTAGTCGCTACCAGTATGAAAAATATGTTAAGTACTGATTATAAATAGACGTGCATGTCTACTTAGGCATGGTTGCATACATGTAAACATGCATGCATACACACCGACATACTGATTATAAATAGACGTACATGTCTACTTAGGCATGGTTGTATACATGTAAATATGCATGCATACACACCACATACATGCATACGTATGCATATATACATACATGTCTACGATCTAATATACATGCATGTATACACGCATGTATGTGTATTGACGAGTGCGTAGAAGTAACAACTATTACGTTAAGTACTAATACCAGTACGCATATTTATCGTACGGTATGGGAAGAATAATAATTACGAGTTTGGAATGCAACCTTGTCTACAAATTGGCTATCAAGGATTGGGTATAGATAATCAACCTCCATGATATCTCTCTCTGTACTATGAAAATGGAGGCTGCTGGAAAGGACTATATTTAGAATTTCCAAAGAGGTTACTCACTGTAGACTGTAACGCCCTGGTTGCCCGACCCAGATAGCTGCCCCCTCGACGACGAATAGGTCAATATATATGGAAGATTAAAAAAAGGAACCCACAAACCACCCGGAAGGCAAGGGAAAATCCTTTGGAGTTGCAAGAGCCTACATGGCTACAAGAACCAAAAACCCCAAGCTACACGTGGCTGGAGAAACTACCTCACTCCAGTTGGGCATAGCCACAAAACAGCTCTCACTCCCTCCCTATCACCTGCCCGTAGGAGATGTTGGGACCGACTAGACGGATCCAGAGAGATGCCCTAACTCTAACAGAGGTCAGCTTCACACCTCCTCCTGTCAGTTGTAGATAGAGACATGTAGATATTATTGGCACCTTCGAAGCAGCAGATATGCCTGCTATGCGGCTTAGAGCCAGAGAGGGAGGAGCATTACATATGTCATTACCTTGTATATTATGAGATAAGGGGACAAGATCATTGTCTCTCTAGGGAGGGGTTCAGGCTTTTGCGATGGTGACACATTATAGTGATCGCAGATACCTTATGTTATTCTTGCTGGGCTGGAGTTATGCAAGCACATACATGTTTTGTTATGGAGTTCAACATGCTCTAGCAGAGGACCATCCAAGGCAGGTAACAGACTTCTTCCAAAACAACAGCTCTCAGCAAGACCCCAGGACACCACTGTTCAGCTCATGGGACTCTTTTGGACACAGCTACAGAGATTAGTAGGTCTGTGCCGTCATCCCTCTTGCAGATCACACCACCGATATATTTACCATCGCTGCATCAGGCCATTTTTTGAGAAGCACAGGGCAGCTCCTACAAAGTTTTTTGACAGAGGATGAGTTGATGCCATGAGTTTGTTGTTATAGTGATCGCAGCTGGATCTCTGAGAGTTTATGTGATGGTACTTACAGTGGAGCCCACTAGGAGATGAGACTTTCAGAGATTGCTACTGGCTGGCTCTAGTATTTCACTTCTTTGTTTACTTTTAGTGTTTGTTACCGTAGTCTTTTGTATTTTATATACTGGAGAGTTTTATTATTTGACAAGGATGTAATTTTCTGGTTTTATGTCGTTTAGGCCTTTCAAAGACGTAAATAAAAAAATTCCTTTCATTTCATTTCTTTTCTGCTTGTGCATATTATTGAGCATAAAAAAGATCAAATCGATCATATTATTTTCATCTCTTGTGGTGTAAATTAACCTAAAACCAAGCATTGCAGGATCTGTACTGTGGAGATATCAGAGAGATTGGGATTGGCTGGAACAAATGATGGCCATGTTCTTCTATGGGATACGATGAGTGGCGTAGTTATGGGGACTCTTAGGCAATCAAAAGGTAGAATTGTACTTGGTGTTCTCTTGTTGTTAGTGAATGCATCAAGATGACTCATTCCAGCTTGTTGTGCCAGATGAACCTGTCAAATGTATTGCAATAGATCCAGCTTGTAACATCATCTCAGTGGCAGGAGGTGTCCATGCTCTAGTTTATTCAAAGCAAATGTAGAGCCAGCTTTGAGCTCATTTGGTTCCTTGGAGTCTGCTCTATCTTTTCATCTGGTGAAGACCTCATATATACGATGGGTTCCTGGCAAGGAGTTTATGTGGATCATACGTGTAGCCCTTACACCAAACCCACCCATGAACCCGATCTTACACCCCCAATTCGACATAGGATGGAGCTAGTCAGCTTGACACACTTCGTGATTGTAGCATATAAATGTTTAACCAACCCCCCCCCCCCCCCCCCCCCCCCCACCCTCCTTCTTTCATATACCATTATCTTGTATCCTAGTGTCCCATGGATAACCCCTTGCCACAGGACCACATGTTACTTTGTACTTCTGTCCTTTCCCAATACATGGAGGATAGAGTTTGCCAGCTTTGTGAGGGTGCTCGAGACAGAGGAACACTACATTTGCCGATGTACAGTGTACTATGACATCAGAGGAAGATATCATTGCGTCTTTTGAGGTGGTTTTGGGCCGTTGAGACAGATTATGCATTTTGAGGACCAAACATGTTGATTTTTTCTTTGAAAACGCCAACGATGTCAGACAACCATCTTGCGAGAGAGGAGACCTCAGCAACTTGGCACACTTAGGCAAAGCACAGACATGGATTTTTTCCTATCCTTAGGACAAAGTAGGAGTTGCTAAAATCAAGTCATTAGCAGTGGCACACCACCATATGCCTTCATCATCCACAGGAGTCATTTTGGATAGAGCAACCTCAATCGAGCGAGATGTTCACGACTACCAAGAGACCTAGATATCTCTACTTCCACAGG
Source organism: Adiantum capillus-veneris (assembly GCF_014529385.1). Taxonomy (NCBI): domain Eukaryota; kingdom Viridiplantae; phylum Streptophyta; class Polypodiopsida; order Polypodiales; family Pteridaceae; genus Adiantum; species Adiantum capillus-veneris. Next base: position 57,583,009 of record NC_140944.1, on the reverse strand, counting down.
ATCGTTCATTCTTTCCATATGTGTTAAGGATGATGATGATGAAGATGTAGGGTACGCTAACATACCTATCACTCTAGGTACCCTAATTTATTTTTATTTTCAAGTTACCTGAACATTGCACTAGTCACACATGGATGTAACCTTTTGGTCTCATAGGTCATTTTGGCCTTTTGAAGTCGTTAATATAAAAATTCCTTTCTCATTTTGAGCACCTAGCAATAGAGCTCCATCTTGCCTCCATCCATGGTCACCACTCACTATACATCCCTCATCGAGTCCTAGCATTAGTTTATTAGTTCGCTTCAGCTAGTCTTTATCTTCAATTCAGCTTTTGCTTTCTTGGAACGATTGAATATATCTCATGTCCATTGATTTGTCTCATATACCGAGTTAGACCTTTTGAAGATGTTTATAAATCTCTCTCAAAGTTCTTTCTAACCATGTTTGGGGTCTTTTGTTTTATGAAAAGGTGTTATAATGAGTTGAATGTTAGGTGTTATGGTAGAAATCAACCAAAATATTGTGCATGATGAGAAAATTTTAGTCCATATACAATGAAAAATCTTTGGTTTTTCTAATTTTAAATTGATGGCCTCTCTCTCTCTCTCTCTCTCCCCCCTTTTCCCCTTTCCCGCTACCTAGAGTCCTCAACTTCTCCAATGCGCAACAGCGGCAACAGAACGCCTCTCTCTTCTCTAAACACACATAGAGAGAACCTCTCTCTCTCTCTCTCTCTCTCGTCCTGTGGATTCGAGTGTTTGCACTTCGTTATTTGGTAACACCTCTGCACTCCCACCACTGTAGAGGACATAGTCGTGATATGTGGGAGCAAACTATATCAGCCTAAAAATCTCAATCTCTCTCTCTCTCTCTCTCTCTCTCTCTCTCTCGCCCGTGCTGCTGTGCCTCCCCCCTCGCCTTGTTGTGTTGCTCGCGCCTCCTCCTGCTCGCTGCCTTGTCCTCTCGCTCCCGCTCTCTCTACCCCTACGTTGCCTTGCATCCCCTCGCGCTGCCTTTGCAACCCCGCCCCCCCTCTAGCCCTGCTCTCTGCTTCTATGCGTATTATCCCCCCCCCCCCCCCCCCCCCCCCCCCCCCCCCCCCTTCTTCTACGCGTAGGAAGTCAATTTTTTTTTTTCATGGTATCAGATTCACTATGTTGTATCAGCTTGGTCTCATAGGTCATTTTGGCCTTTTGAAGAAGTTAATATATAATTTTATTTCTTTTTGATACTCCCTCTCCCCCCCCCCCCCTCTCTCTCTCTCTCTCTCTCTCTCTCTATCGCTCCCCCCTCCCTTGCCATATCGCCTCACGCTCCCCCACTCGCCCAACTACTGTCCCCGTTGCTAGTGTGGGTGCACACATACGTTTAGTGACTCCTTGGTAGACGGCGATCAAGCATGAGGAAGCTGAACGACAAAGCGGACCCCCTAGAGAATGCCATTCAAAAGTGCAAAGAGGAAATGACAGAGATCATTACCAAGATGAACCGCAATCTCTTTGGCACAATAAACATGCTCGAAGGGCGTGAGCTGATCCAAGAGAGCAAGATAAGTACGCTGGAAGACCGAGTGACGACTTAAGAGGAAGAGATTGCGTCGCTAATGAAAGATCTCACCGAAGCACGATCAAGAAACACACTGGAAGAGGGCAAACTGCAACCCTCAATAATCGAAGAAATCAACACAATCAAGGAGCAAGTACGGGCCATCAAAGAGGGAGAAGAGCAACACAAAGAAATGACAACTTCTTGGGTGGATGTTCTTACGAAAACTCAACAGAAGGCGGATGAAGCCGAAAAATGGATCAAGGGTGGCCAAGAAAGGAAAAGGCAAGGAGATAACGCCCACGTCCACACCCACTATCATTAATCAGACACTAGATGAGGAGCAACGGAGACGGGTGCGCGCTTTACATGTGAGAATTTGCGGTCTTAAAGACATCCCCCGAGTACATCAGTTTATGTATGACCCAGAGGAGAGTCCCCTTTCTCTATTTTGGATGATGACATATGGGAGTTCTCTCGGGATGGTGACATTATCATCCTAGGGGACTTCAATGCTAGGACTGTCCATCACCAGGCAATGTTTTATGATACTTCAGAAGAGATGATAAGAGAGCTAGATGTTGTGGAGACGGGCTTGTCCAGATTATCACACGATGTGGAATATATTGAGTATGGGCGACACTTGATAGACATGGGCACTGCACATGGATTGGCCATCTTGAACGGCCTACAAAGATTTCTTGCTGCGGGAGGTTTTACATGCTTCCCACACAGGTTGGGAGCCAACACAATGGACTATGTCATGGCACGGCCGAATCTCATCTCTAGTATCCAGGATCTCACAATTGGGCTTAGACCGGTCGGGGTAGCAGTAGATCATGCTCTGGTGTCGATGACCATCTCTTTCCAGTTCAGTATAGCACACAGGACATGGGTAGCAGCCCCTACTCGCTACACATTCACATGGGAGACGGATTTTGTATACATGGACGGGATCTACTGACGCCTATGCACTGAGGACCTGGGGCGACCTCTGGAGGAGCTACCTACTATACTGACACAGACATTACATGAGGCAGCAACATAAGCATACCCACACACCCAGGCTGAGAAAAGCCGCCGATCAGGGAGCATGGCTCAGAACAGCTAGTACAATGAGGAGTGCCACCAGACTAGAGCCAGACTTCAAAGGGAGGTTGTTTTGGGGGACGTCACTCACAGACAGTCACAGATTGACTTTCGACGCCTGGTTCGGCGGAAGAAGAGGGCTTTTTTGGCTCAACTTGAGCAGGATCTATATCAGCTATTCTTGAGTTAGGACTCGCGTGAGGCGTGGAGGCTCTTTCATGAGCAGTCCCCCCCCCCGCTATTTCCTCCACAGAGACCTGGGGTCAATACGCATCATCTTTGTACACAGTACGTGGACAACTGCCCCTCCCCAACCCCCCCGACCCATGCCCACACACATGTGCTTTCTTCACCGTTGAGATGGTGAAGAAAGCTATTGATAGGATGAGGACTGGGAGAGCATACGATTATGATGGCTTAGTCGCTGAGCATTTCATGCATGCCAAAGACCTACTAGCAAAGCTTCTAGCAGTTATGTTTAACCGTGCCATGTGTGAGGGCCTACCGAACACTTGGAGCCTATCTACGATCGTACCTATCTTCAAGTCAGAAGACCCCATGGAGCCTGGGAATTATCGCACTATTATGATTGGGCACACACTGGCATGGTTGTATGCATCCATTCTTGAGCAACAGCTGAGTAGATGGGCAGAGAGGGAAGGAATGCGTGCAACCGGGCAGGCACGGTTCAGGAGAGGCTTCTCTACTCTTGACCATATCTTGACACTCAGGGCCATCATCGAGGAAGGTAGATATCATGGGAGACGGATCTATTGTAGCTTTGTGGACTTCCGCAACGCTTTTGACACAGTACCCAGAGCTAGATTGATGCACAGATTACAGGAGATGGGAGTACCCACAAAGCTCATTTGGGGGCTCATGGCATTGTACAGATCAGTAGTAGGGCATGTACGCACCCCGGAGGGATTTTTTACACCGGTTCACTCCACTATTGGGGTGAAGCAGGGCTGCCCTCTCTCTCCTACTCTTTTCGGTATGTATGTGGATGAGGTTTTTGACTACATTGACAGCGATGGGGATAAAGGTGCACAGTTGACACGGACATGGATTCCACTTTTGTTATATGCTGATGAGATTGTGTTGATCTCCGAATCCCCAGAGGGAATGCAACGTGAATTGGATGCTTTGCATACGTTTGCCCACGAAAGTGGTTTGTCTGTCTACCTTGGTAAAACCAAGGTTATGGTGTTTAATACCACTCCACAGTGGATCAGGAGGTCAGCACCTACATTCACATACGGCTAGGAGACTGTGGAGTACACAGACGCTTACACTTACCTTGGAGTGGTTTTTAGCGGACGTACATTCTCACTCAGAAGAGCAGCAGAGACTAGATTGACTAGAGCCCACGCAGCATTGGGTGGATTGGAGAGGATGTGTTCGCAGGTTCAGTTTCAGGAGCCCCGGACGAAGCTCTGGCTCTATGACACCTTGGTGGTTTCAACATTGCTCTACGGGGCTGAGATATGGGGACCTTCATTGGATCACCACGGGAGGCCGGGTCGCACAGACGGATGGGGGAACATGGAGAAACCTCTCGTCTCCATGATCTCGCGACTCATTAGAGCCAAGGCATCAGTACCACGGGCCATTATCCGAGCAGAGCTAGCGGTCTCCCCACTAGTGGTGGAGGCGCTCATCAGATCAATCTCCTTCATAAACCGCACATGGGAACTTCCTAGAGACAGATATGCTCGCATAGCACTTGAGTCCTCTCGACAGTTAGCCATACAAGGAGATACAACATGCTGGTATGGGGAGATGACATCATGGTTTCAGGCGCATGGGTTTAGCATAGATAGGCTGCCACCATTCGAGTACTCATTGGATGCACCATCTCTCATTCTTATACAGTAGGAGATCACCAAGCTCATCCGCCAAGACCTGACCCAGCTAGACACCAGGAGGACATGGATACAACCAGCACAAGAATTGGGCACGAAGATAGCTTTCTACAGAGACCACCTTGTCCAATTGACGGAAGATGGTTTTGTGATGAGACCCAGATACATGGATACCCACTTGTCTCATGGGATACGATGTGCTATTGGCCAGTTACGCACATCGTCTCACCAGTTGCGGATTGAGATTGGGAGATACAGCGGAGTACCAACAGAGGCCAGGACATGCCCCTTGTGTGACATGGAACCTGAGACAGAGCTACATTATACATGCCGCTGCCCCGTCTACTATGAGATACGAGGCCGCTTCCATTGCTTGTTCAGAGAGGGTTTGGACCACTCTCAAGAGTAATGGGATACGAAGATCAGAGATGCCTGGGTTTGTTCTTGCTCGAGCTGCGCAGACATAGAGAGAGCCTGATGAATGGCGAGGCTAGCCAGTCTCAAAGACGGATCACAGACTTCTTCAGAGCAGACACGGGACAGCCGCAAGAGTCACTCCCACAGCAGAGCTCCCCCTCGTCTCACACCAGAGGCACACTGATCGACCGATCGATTGAACTGGGGAAATCCAGGCGCGCACGACTGCGAAGGACTACACAGCATCGACGGAGGCTGCGTCAGAAGATTCGGAGCACGCTGGCCAAGCATGCACGACGCCCGGTCAAACTACTAACCATGGAGGAAATTGATGAGATTCGCCAACGACCGATGCTAGATCTTTTGTGATTCAACTATCCCAACAAGCCGCCCATTTTTGCTTAGCTCACATCGACCAATCTAGGATCCCATAGTATATATCTTTGTTTTGTACTGTTGTTAGGTTATTTTGTTACTGTGACTTTGTATCAGATCCACCACCTTGTATCTTTCTGGTCTCATAGGTCACTATGGCCTTTTGAAGACGTTAATATAACATTTCATTTCATTTCATTTCTCCCTCTCTCTCTCGAACGAGTTTTAGGGTTTCTGCACACTCCGTGAAGTCTGCGCGTACCTTGTAGCGTTTCTCCTTGGGGTTTCTAAGCACTTGCAGCAGCGCTGTTTCAGGTTTGGTGAGCCGTGACCTGGGGATCCTACAAGGCCGCCTCTGCTACTTCGTATTTCAGCCTGGCGCCAGTACCCTTGCTCAGCTCAAACCGTCAGTTCAGTGCCAACAGGTCCTCTGTTTTGCTGCAGAACGTCATTGCCTACCCCTGGGCTGCTCTGTTTTCAAAGAAACCCTGCTGTTTCTTGGTGTGCGTCTCCAACTGTGGCCTCCATTTCTGCACATGAGTGGGCTTTGCAGCACCTTGATGGTTGTTCCATCCCTGTTGTGCACGAAGTGAAGATCCACTTTGTTGGCACTGCCTACTTGCAGGCTACTGCGCAGGGGCTTTGCGTGGATACAGTGAGGCACAGCAGGTTCGGTACCCGCAGGGAACCAGCGAGGCTTGGGCAGGTTGGAAGTCTTCTCGCTGTTGGCTGACCCAACAAGGGGGCCGAGTGCTGTTTGCTATTAATAGCTACAGGTATGTGAACAAGAACTGCGTGGTTTGGTTTCTATTGGCAGGTACAGGTGACAACAGCATAATACCAAGGGGCTGAGCCTCTGTGACTTTGGTGGTACTGGCTGAGCGCCCGCAATGGGCTGAGTTGATGTATACACCCGCATCAGGTTGTGGTATTTTGTTTCTCCGCCTGGACTCTACCGAGCCAGAGCGTCGAGCTGTTTTGGAGGTTATGCTGATTCCTTGAGTGGACCATGAACCCACATCTTTGTATGTTAGTAGTTGGGTGAGCCAGTGTACTCCGGTCCCTCACCATTTTGTATTGTAAGTCGTGGTGGGCTTGTCGAGCTGAGGAGGATATACCCTCGCTCGCCTATCCTTGTTTTTGGATTGGTTTCTAGTGTGCCCTGTCCGCATGGACTCAACCGAGTCAAAGTATCGAGCTATACCCGCATCGCCAATGGAGGCCATGAGCGCTTCGCTAGTATGTAAGCCCCATACGAAGGCAACTTTTGTGCTTACAAACAAGCGGATAACACAATTGGAAAGGGAGATGAAAGAATGGAAAGCAGAGACGGAGAGATGGTGGAAAGAGAAGGCCAACCTTCTTCAAATGTTTCTCAATGAAGGCGCGCAATGGAAGGAGAAAGAGGACTTGCACGCAGAGCTACAAGCATTTAAGGCGGATTCACAAGCACTTAGAGAAGAGGTCACAGCCCTCAAGCGAGAGCTTGCGGATAGAGTAAGCAATGGATTGGAAGAAAAAGAATTTCAGCCCTCGGTGATAGATGAGATCAAGGTCATCAAGGAGCAGGTACGGATGATCATCTCTGATCCTCGTATCGCATGACTCTAGAGAATGGTCCAAAGCCCTCTCTGAACAAGCAATAGAAGCGGCCTCGTATCTCATAGTAGACAAGGCAATGGCATGTGTAGTGCAACTCTGTCTCAGGCTCGTTGTCACACGAGGGCATGTCTTGGCCTTTGCTTCCGTTGTATCTCCCAATCTCGATCCGCAGTTGGTGTGAAGATGTGCGTATCTAGCCAATAGCACATCGTATCCCATGAGACAAGTGGATGTCCATGTATCTAGGCCTCGTCACGAACCCATCCTCCGTAAGCTGGAGGAGATGCTCTCTGTAGAAAGCCATCTTCGTGTCCAACTCTTGTACTGGCTGTATCCATGTCCTCGTGATGTCTAGCTGAGTCAAGTCCTGGCGAATGAGCTTGGTGATCTCGGACTGCGTAAGAGTCAGAGAGGGTGCATCCAGTGAGTACTGAAGGGAGGCAATCTGTCTGCTGAACCCATGCACCTGAAACCATGACGTCATCTTCCCATACCAGCATGTTGTATCTCCCTGTATGGAGAGGACTCAAGTGCAAGGCGTGCATATCTGTTGCTGGGAAGTTCCTACATGCGGTGTATGAAGGAGACAGATCTAGTGAGCGCCTCAACCACCAGTGGGGGGGCAGCTAGCTCTGATCGTACAATAGCACGTGGTACTGAAGCCTTGGCTCTAATGAGCCGCGAGATCACAGAGATCACTTTGGCCTTTTGAAGATGTTAATATAACATTTCATTTCATTTCATCTCTCTCTCCACGTGTAGTGAAAGAGTGTTTGCATTTGTCTCCAGATGCCTTGTAATGTGGCTATAAGTTAGGCAAAGCCTTGTTTTTTCAAATTAAGTATTCACTCCATCCTTGAGTGAGAAGAAGACACTTTTTCACATTGGTATTTTGAGAAAATGGCACCATTTCATTGACAACACTAATGAGAATGAATTGAGAACATAAATGATAGCAAATTGACAATACAAAAAAAATGTTTTCCATTTTCAAGCATGGATTATTATACAAGAATATTTGTTTTTTGAACATGTAGTGTGGGGCAAGATCCAAACCTTCATTCTTTATGTTGACAAGTTGGCCATTTACTCCACCCTGCAATATCATCACATGAAAAACCTACAAGGAATACAACCCATGATGCAATTCAGGGTAAATGAATTGCAATGTATGCTTTGGACATAAGACGCCTCACAAAAACTGGTTCAAAGAGATGCATGTACGAAGAAAATTAGATCTTGTAGAGACAAGTAATCGTGCATGTAAGGAAAAGCACCTTAGTTGTTATACACTTAGATGTGTGGGGATCCATGGAGACAACTTCAATTGGAGGCAAGGTTAAATGTGCAACACATCAATCATCATACATGCAAAGCTATCAACATATTTGAGGGAAAAATATGCTACAGTATAGTGTAATTGTGCAAAGGTTCTATGTTACAATAATGCACCCATTGCTGCCATACATGAAATGACTTAAAAGGAGTTCAATGGCAAGTAAATACATCTGTCATATTTGAGGTGTTTGGATTTTTAGCATATCTGAGTTGAGGATCTGGTTTGACCCAAAATCAGTGTAAAGCTTTTAGCAAGCTATACACGAGCACAAGGACTACCAATGTTTAATCCTTACATGTGAAATCATATTAAGCATAGCATACTTGTATTTTGTGACTAATTCAATAGTTGGTATAGTGCAAATTTTTTGGAAATTGATATGAAAAGAAAAGATAACCAATGAGGAGCTTCCATAGTCATGTTGGTTTCTTATGTATTGAGTGGACGTAGACAGCCTACGAACTTCTTGAAGGGTGAGTTCATAGTTGGGTAGATTGAGGCCGAAGGATAATTTACCAAATGTTGTAATCGAAAGGGTTGATAATAAGAATCAAGGTTGATTTTTTTTTGTCCTCGCCCTTCAAATCCACAAATTTTCATGATTTTTTTTTGGGGTAATTTTCGAAGGGCACTTGACATTTTTACTTGTAAAAATGGTCCAAGTACCAAAAAAGGAGTGTTTTATTTGTCCAAAATGTACCTTGGTTAGAGCCTCCCCCATAAACCCTATAAGGGCTCTTTAGTTTTTATTTTTGGAGGTGCCCCACATTCAAAACCTCTGGCAATTGGCAATCGAGTGGTGGAGTCTCTCTCTCTCTCTCTCTCTCTCTCTCTCTCTCAACAAATAACCTACTCACAAAGGATCCATATAGAAGCATATAACTAGTTTTTATAGAGGGACTACTCAAGATTGCCCATCATAGGTTACCGAGTCACACCCTCATTGGGGCATCCTTCTTGATCGAACCATCTAGCTTGACCACTCGCAACCCCTGATAATGTGAGGATCTTCACATCGTAGACAAGGTATCAGAGGCTAGGGAGCATCATTGAGCAACATCCCCTCCCTGTTGACCATGGAGGACATTTGAGGCCATATTATAGAGACCCATGAATGAGATGATCACCTGTTACAACCATGTAATCTGATAGTGCTTCAAGTATGCACGAGGAGGATGACGATCCCAATTCATCACCTAGCCGTAGAGGAGAATAATGAGGAAGCCTTCCTCATTCCCGAGCTTTATAGTGCATGGCCCACTGTCCACACTAGTAGCCGGTTGTCCTTGCACTCCGACACTGGTGTAGTGAACCCTGAATGGCACTTCACAGTGCCGCTCTGGCCATCTGGTCGATCGTTTGTCACAACATTATAGCCTATGTGTCATTATCCCCCCTTATAAAGAGTTTTCGTCCTCAAGAAACCTCTTGGTAATCGCTCTACGAAGTTCTCAAGTTTTCGCTTCTACATCTAGGTCTATCCACTTAACTAGTACCTCCTTGTATACTTTACGATGGGTTTGTATATTTCGATACCCTAGAATCTTTTCTGGTTAATGTGGTATCTATGTTGGCTCTATCAAGTCGACCAAAATCTTTGGAGAAACTACGTTCTCCAACCTATGAATGATTTCTTGAATTTACCAACGTGGAAGATGGGGTGAACTTGAGAACTCTCAGGTAACTTAACTTTATATGCTACGTCCCCATCTTCTTAAGGACTCGAAAGGGACTACAAATTTTGAGAGAAAGTTTTTCACTCTTTCTCGTTTTCAAGGTTCTGACTTTGTAGGAACCTTTAGGAATACAAAGTCACCTTCTACAAAGGTAACTTTTTTTCGTTTTCTTTGTATGTATAGGTCTTAGCACAATCCAATGCACTACGAATGCTTTCCTTTTTTGCCTTCATCATATCATTTATATCTTCAAAGAAACCCTTGACAGATTGAATCTTCTCTTTCTCTAGGCCTATAGCCATAGGGGATCTCCATTGGAAACAATACATGAACATGAACATGAATGGTGTAAATCCAATTGTTGATCGTTTAGAATTGCTATAAGAAAATTCCAAAACAGGTAAATACTCTTTCGAGCTAGATTGCTTCTTACTTACATACGAACACAACATGTCCTCTAGGATTTGGTTAGCTCTTTTAAGTTGACCATAAGACTGCGGATGATCCATTGTACTCACACTCAGAGTAGTATCTAGGTTTTTGAAGACTTCTCTTCAAAAGTGGCTACTAAATTTTCTATCTCTATCTGATACTAAATTTGTGGGCAAGCCATATAACTTGTAGAGATGTTAAAGACTTTTGCCAACTCTGGTGTTTTAATCGTTTTTTTTGTGGTAGTAAACTTTGCCATTTTGGTTGACCTATCCACTACCCATCCACATTGAGCCAGTAATGAAATCCATGGAAATGCTTTTCCATTTTCCTTGAGGAATCTGCAAAGGATGGAGTAGTCCCCCAACCTTGAGACGCTCATGTTTATTGACTTCACACTAATTCCAATTAAACACATAAGTTTGGACGTCCTTAAATAAACTATGCGAAAAAAGTTATCCTTTAACTAGTGCATATGTCTTTTCAATGGCACAATCTAACTTTCTACTTGCAGATGCAATCAGACACCCCCTTTGCATAAGTTCCCAACGGCTTCATTACTTGCATCTGTCTCTTAGAAAAATTGTTCATTCGGATTAACTATAATCAATGATGGTGCAACTGCTATAGCCATTTGTTGAGATTCCCCTCAATTTATGCTCTTTCTTTTTTACCTCAATTTGTCAATCATTGGGGTTGCGATCTTTGCAAAGTCCTTCACATATTGTCAATAGAACCCCGATATACCAACAAAAATCTGTAATTCTTTGAGATTTCTTGGCGTTGGCCACTTGAGATTAGCTTCCACTTTCTCAAGTTTTGTCCGCGTTCCCTTTGTGGATATAATTTGAGCAAGATACTGTATCTCAGTCTCAAAGAAATCACTCTTGCTTTCCTTTACAAAAAGTTTATGTTTTCTCAATAACTCGAACACTAAATGCAAATGTTGTAAGTGTTCTTTTTGAGATTTACACTACTACGGTTTTTTCTAAGTATGAATGTAAATATTGTCCATAAACATCATAAATGTTGATGGTGCATTGGTTAGCCTAAATGACATAACCAAGAACTCAAAATATCTAAAAAAATGTTGTCTTTGCAACATCTTCTAGTCTAATTTTAATCCAATGATAACCAGATCTCAGATCTCATTTTGAAAAATAATTTGACTCAAAGAGTTGATCAAACAACTCATCCATACGCGGCATCGAATACTTGTTCTTAATCGTTATCTAATTAAGAGCTCAATAATCTAGGCACATCCGTATAGATCTGTCCTTCTACGGACTAGTAAGTTTGATAAAGCCTTTGTTCAAGTATTTCGTCAATCGTTTTTCAATTCATGTGTTTTGGAGTGGCTTAATCTGTAAACATGTTTACTTATAGGTTTTGAACATAGCATAACATCGATGCCATGCTCTACTTCTGGAGATGGCGGAAAGCCATTCAGTAAATCACTGAGAGATACATGCTGAAACTACTCTAATAAATTCATTAAAGCATCTATGTACTTTTTCTTAAGTGTCTCTTTTGCTTTGGATACTTTTTGTTTCATGCATGCCAAACAGGGTTCTCAAACTACGGGTCTCGTCTAAAGCCATTTTTTTACCGTGCTTGTTTACGCAAAGATTACTTATAGTTTCAACGAAGAAAATATTTACATAACTTTAATTGACAACAAATACCTCTGCTATCTTACCTCTGCAGACTGCTTTGTGTAGCTCCATGGAAGAAATGAGAGGGGCGGAGGGGACACTACGGTCATCATGTAGGGTGATGACCCTACCACTGTGCTCAAACTATAGCATGTTATGCAAACTTGAGCTCATGCTATACAGCCACTCCCTAGCTAAATGCACATCTCATGTAAACAAGTGCATGAGCTAAAAATCAAGCAAATCCTCGTAGTCCTACATGGCTCGCGGCCTGCATCAATCTTAACACTAGGTTGGTAACCTAACAGGACATAAAAGTGTCCTTTCAGGGTTTTGAAAAAAACCTCCAAAACCATAGTAGATCCACTCATTTTGTAAAATCCTTTCATGAGGTTATAGTTCAAGGCCTACTACACATGGAAAAAATAAGAAACTTGTAAAATTTCTCATCTTTTGGTCACACCAAGTCTCCAAAGTTGATGGACCAGTACATTTTCATGAAAACAGTCATTTCTTACGTTTTGTTGCATAAAAATAAGATTAGGGATTTTTGTAGGACTTGAGATAAATTCCCTAGTTAACTTCAATGGGTTGGTGATCAGAACATATGATTGCTTCTCACTCACTATTTTTTGTTTTACCAAAAGAAATAGGTACAAAAAAGTTGAATTTTTACCATTCTGCAAACCTATCATCAAAGTTTCTATAGCCACACTCAATACAAATAATATATGCATGTTTTCTTAGTTCCTTATTGTCCTTTAGGTTCATAAGGAGCCATGGATCATGTCAAAATAATAATACATCTCTTACCAAGGGGAACCTTGGGGACAAATATGAAGTGCTAAATACAGCAAACATGAAAAAACTGGGTTCAACATTATGAGTTGTGGAATCCCATAGAAACTATTCAATATCTAGCCAAATTTGATCCTCATGACTAGATATGGTTACTACCTACAAAATGCATGTAGTTGTCACAAGAAACTAACAATATTGAAAAAGCTATACTTGATATACTAGAATGTTTCATTTTCTTCTATAATTGAAAAAATCAACCATCGTTGTTTACTATGCAAAATAGGGTATTAGATGCCCTAAAACTTAAGGAATATTAGCTTTATGTTACAATATGCGACATAGAAAATCAAAACTATATTTGGATATTATGAAAGCCACCAAAAAAATCATAGAAGAGCTAAAATTGGCTAAAAAACAGGATTTGACAATTTTTGTAATTTGGTCATAACTTACAACTTTAACATTTATTTCTCCCTAGAAGCATCAGGACATGTTGAGGACTACTAAAGATAGTTCTCTAGCATTATAAACCTCACAAACATGAATTCTAGAGTGGTATAGTTGCAAAAAGTTGAAAAAAGCCAAAAACAGGACCCGTTTTTTCACACAGTTTAGGTTGTGAAATGTTGTGCAAGGACAAGGTTAAAGATGGAATTGATATTCCAAAAAAATGTCGAGTTTTTTTCAGCTCATGAGACAACTTTCTAGATAGATAGCACCTCAAAATCCATTTTGAAACTCTTGACATAATTCAAGGAAAATGGTCACTTAACAGGACATAAAAGTGTCCCATTACCAACCTAGTGTTAACTTCTTAACTAACGAGTAGTTCAAGAAGTTATAGCTAGCTCCATTGTCTATGAGAATAGTAACTCTACGCCCACCTAAGGTGCCATACATACATGTGCACCATGTCATGAGGACCTATACTAGGCTGTCACATGGTTGGTGCCACCGAACAAGAATGACACTCATCACAGTGGCACACAGTCACCTCCCTGAACTCTTCAAAACACAGAGGAGGCCTCTACATTGTATGCAATTACTTAGAGAATTTACTATATCTCTTGGGCACATTGCCACAGTGGCACACAATCACCTCTGTAAACTTTGCGGAACACAGAGGAAGCCTCTGCACCATATGTAACTACTTAGGGACTTTACTATATCTCTGAGGCTCATTGCCACTAGTGCTAGCTTTGAGCTTTGGGCATTCGACCTTGGTGTGCCCTAGCTCATTGCAGCTAAAGCATCAACTTTTGTTTCTCTTTACATAATTCTTTTTTTTCCTGAATTTTGGACCCTCTTTTCTTTTTGAATGGTTGTGGGTTTTTAGTCCAACAACCACCTTGACTCCCCTCATCCGTCCTCTCCCGCTACCTCTCACTATAGAACCCTTTTCTTTTAAACTCCGACCCCTTTCTCTCTTTATTTTGAGCCCTACTCGCTTCATCTCGTGCACTACGACGCTTGATATCATCATAAATTTGCTCATATTTGATTGCTGCGGATAATTCTTTCGGCTGAAGAAGCTCAACGTACTCAACATAATCAGTTGTGAGGCCTCTCTTAAAGCCCTGTAATGTTTAGAATGCATCGATCTCTTTCAACTTGAGTACTATTTCTCTATAATCTGAGATGTATTGAGCTAGGGACTTGTTATATATCGAGTACTTATCCCATAACTCCCAACTTCTCTCTTTTTTGTTACTTGGCAAGAATTATCTTCGAACATTGTTTCGAACTCCACCCAAGTGGAAAGACGGGTATTCGACCATTTCATTAGGAACATATTCACTGAATCTTTGTTCCTCTCTTTCCTCGCCTCCAAATCTATGCAATTACAAATCCTTTAGGGACGAGGTTGTCTCTACGGTGGACGGCCTCATAGGCACATCGGCTTGGGCTCTTGAGACTTTGGGTGAGGCTACGCTCAGTCGTGTCGCGAGCGTCCTGCTACTACAAGACTAAGCAGCTATCAACGCATTTAGGCATGTGGGTATGCGATGTAAGATCGTGACTACATCAACCTGGACTTTCTGTAAGGTGATCAATTTTGAATTAAAATATTAAACATCCTGCTAGAGAGCTCCATCTCTGTCAGGACATTGATAGGATCAGTCGTAGTCCTCATCCTCGTCATCCAAGGGATCCTCATCGTCCCCCTCTGCAACGTTAGTGTCCATAAAGTTTGGCTCATTGTCCAAAGAAGGGTCATCGGGGTTGGTAGCGTCTACAATCACGCTTGGTCCAAGGACAAGATCTACAAACATGGAGGACATTTGCGGGTCAAGTGATGTAACCCACGAGCACGCTCTAGAAAGGGTGAGAACCTGGCATCTATAGCCAGACAATTTGATTGGAGTTAGGCTCGCAACTACTGATGAGAGAAAACTCAAAAACCCTAAAGAATTAGAGGGTAATGAGGACACAATGTGACAGACATACATTTTTTGTCAATTTTCTAGCAAATGAAATGAGAGGAAAACAGAAATAATGAAGATTTTCACAAACGCACACTAACAAATGAGCAATAGAGAATTATTTTCACCCCCTCTCTTGCGAGAGTCACAAACCAGTGTCAAAGTTGACGATGCATTGTAGTATCCAATGTGGGAGTCGGTTGTGCCAAGAGCTATGTCTTCATATTGCTATGCCGTTGTGGACTTCGTAGCCGAAGTTTTCTTGCTAAAAATTTCCTTGGAAAACCTCCCTGCCCATGTGTGTGAAGAGCCTCTTATTGAGCTTAGTATTTTGAAACTTTGAATTGCAATGATCTTTGTTCATACAAATGGTAGCAGGTTGTAGCGGGCACTAGCGGCAAAAAACAAAGGTGGTGGCGTAGTTGGCTAGGGGATAGGTGTAGGTTCCTACAACATCGAGGAGCATTGATGGTGGCTATGGCTGCCATGGGCTACTCTAGTGGCATGCGGCAGCATTGTGAGAAGCGGGCAATAATGCAAAAACGACGACGAATGGGGGCAATGCCCAAGAGTAGCGCCAAGGCAATGCAAGGCAAGCGATAAGAAAGAGAGCGAGAGATTGACAATGGAGAGAGAGAGAGAGAGAGAGAGAGAGAGAGAGAGTATGGGAGAGCCCTTCTCTACGCATCGATGGCCTTCAAGCTCTTTGTAGTCTTAGATGAAGAAGTGGCAACTTAGAAACGCTGAAGTGCGATTGCCAAGAGATTTTTTTTTGGAGGACAAAAACTCTTTTTTGGGGGGGGGGGGGGGGGGGGGGGGGGGGGTTTGGGGGGTAATGTCACATAGGGTGTAATGTTGTGATGGAAGACCTATCGGATGGCCAAGACCGTGGTCAGAGCGCCATGATGAAGTGCCATCCGGGGTTCAGTGGGTGAGGACGCCCATGCCACTACGGCAGGGCTAGTGTGGACGACATGCCATACACTATAAAGCCCGGGAACAAGGAAGGCTTCCTCATTTTTCTTCCCATAAAACTTTACTCTCCTTATCCTCTCAATCCCTTATTATCCAATCATTGGTGGATTAAGGTATATGTGAACCCATTCACACATAGACCTATGTTCGACTTTGATACCAATGTTATAACCTTGTAAACTGGCATTGTTCCGAGTATGCACAAGGAGGGTGATGACCCTAGTTCACCACCCAGTTGTAGAAGAAGACTTCCTCATTTCCAAGATTTATAGTGTGTGGCTTTCCGTCCACACTAGCCAAGCCCCCTGTGCACTCTGGCACGGGCATCCTCACCCAGTGAACCCTGGATGGCATTTTGTCGTGGACCTCCAGCCATGGCCCCAACCATCCGATCGGTCCTTCGTTAGAATTACAACCTACGTGACATCACCATTGTCTGCTCCACTGTGCACCTCATTAGCCCTCACGTGATTATAACCCCCCCCCCCCCCCCCCCCCCCCCCCCCCCCCCCCCCCCCCCCCCCCCCCCCCAAACAACACTCACACGTTTTGAGGTGATGCATAATATGAGAGGATGTTGAAGATGATGAGGATGTAGGTTAGGCTTACATGTCTACCAACTCTAGGCCTCATTTATTTTTATGTTTATGTTCCCCAGACACTATAATAGAGTCACACACATGGATGTAACCTTTTGGTCTTATAGGTCATTTTGGCCTCTTGAAGATGTTAATATAACATCTCATTTCTGTCGTTGAGTGACATCAAGCATGCCCCAAAGAGCTGACTATGGAGGACACTAAAGCCATATTGTAGAAACCACAAGAGAGTCTGTGGGATGATCACCATTGTACACCTCATTAACCCTCACATGATTGTACCCCTCCCCATATGTTTTGAGATGATGTATTATGTGATGATGATGATGAGGATGAAGGGTAGGCTTACAAAGCTGCCCACTCTAGGTACTCTTGTGTATTTTCATTTGTATGTTCCCCAAACATTGTACTAGAGTCACACATGGATGCAGCCTTATGGTTTCATACTATCATTTTGGCCTTATGAAGATGTTAATATAACATTTTACTTCACATCTCTCTCTCTCTCTCTCTCTCTCTCTCTCTCTCTCATAGTTCAAGAGCACTTGAACCCCACATTCTCGAGTCGCAAGTTTTATGTGGAGCTGGTTGACCTCCTCTCTAAGTGACACAGATGGTGAGAGGGGATCAACGGTTGGGGCCACGAGGGCTGGGCACTGCAAATATGTCATTGGGCCAAAAAGTAAATTTGGGTGGCACTCAAATCTTGTAGAAATTGAGAGTTGCGCAATTTCTGTCCACAAGATTTGAAGCTCCTTTATGAGTATTAATAGATAAACATCCATGTTCTTTGCTTCTATTTCCTTGGCACAATTAATGAAAAAAGAAAATGACTGTCCTTGATGGCTAACAATGGCAGAAGATGTTCACCAAGTAGATTGACCATGTGCTCCATTTGACCTCTACAATTTAAATGGGCTTAGTATGTGACAAT
Source organism: Adiantum capillus-veneris (assembly GCF_014529385.1). NCBI lineage: Eukaryota > Viridiplantae > Streptophyta > Polypodiopsida > Polypodiales > Pteridaceae > Adiantum > Adiantum capillus-veneris. Next base: position 57,565,282 of record NC_140944.1, on the reverse strand, counting down.
CCCTAGGAGACGGGGGCAACGAGGCTCTTCCTTCAATGCTTGTGCTACATCTCTTATTTGTTTCATTGCCAGTGATTCAAAAACAACCCACATCACATCATTTTTTGTTCTAGTTACTTGATGCCATCTCATCAAGCTTGTTATAGATTTTGATATAAACATGCTCTATATATGTGTAGTGATAAAGAAGTATCGTAGAATCTTTGTAGGGAAACCTTTTATAAAGTACATCCTCTCTAAAACTTTGTGAGCCACATTTGGAGAACTTATCCAAGAGCTCATACTCATTTTGGAGTAGTATACAATATTTGGAACATGCATGGTATCATAGCATTAGGGCCAAAAACGATTCAAAAAGGATTGTGTAAGAAATTGGTTAACTTGCTAATTAGCGGAGCCATTGATGGTCAAAACAGCTCCAAATTTAAAAAAGATATCATTTTCACACTATTTATTTGTGGTACACCTCGAAGTTTGTTCTCATTCAAGTGACTTGGTGGCAAATACAAAAGTTATTTCTTCACTTTTGAATTACTTCATTCCCTTCTCTCTCTCTCTCTCTCTCTCTCTCTCTCTCTCATGACCCTTTGTTTGGCTCTTCTCACCTTCCCTCCGCTCGTCTAATTCTAGTGTTGCTAGCTCTATTATACCTTGTATGGCTCTTTTTGCAAAACAATATCCCCTTTGGCTCTGTTATACAAAGCCAAAGTGCAGGTGAATACCTCCATGTAGATGACATGGGTGACGTCACTCTCACTATTTACTCGTTCATGTCATTGTAACTCTTCTGAATGACTCAAAGTAAAATTCTAGCTTTTAAAATTCTTAGCATTAGGCCCAAACGGCCTCTCATGATGTCCAAACGGGGCATGTAGCTAGTCGTTCTCGAGGTTTTTGGGCGCTCCAGATGCATCGATGATGTCAAAAATAGCAAATTTTGTTTTATTTGAAATTTATAGTTTTATATATTGTGAGGTAATCTAGATTTCATGTTTATGAACTAGACAATCATGATTTTTGGGATAAAATTTTTTTCTTGTTTTTTAGCAAATGAAAACCTCTTCATGTGCTCATTTTCCACCGACCACAAAGCTCTCACCCTTGATTTTCAAGTATTGCTTCATTCTCTCATCGTAGTTCGACACAAAGCAATAGGGCCATCTCGTAAATTTTTAAACCCCTCCATTCGCTTTGTTTGGGCTACATTCCTTATTCCATGTTGTACGGCGTGATAGCACTCATTTGTGACTCGTGGAAGCTCTGTCATCGCGCTGTTCAGGCTTATGGACTCTTTTCAATGACACTGCGGGCTACTTAGCACATCTTTTGTTAGCAAATGAAAACCTCTGCATGTGCTCATTTTCCACCGACCAGAGAAATCTCCCCTTGATTTTAAAGCATTGCTTCAGTCTCTCATCGTAGTCCGACGCAAAGCGATAGGGCCATCTAACAAAACATGTGCTAAGTAGCCTACAATGTCATCGAAAAGAGTCCATAAGCCTGAATGATGCGATGGTAGAGCTTCCAAGAGTCACAAATGAGTGCTATCGCGTCGTACAAGGAATAAGGAATGTAGCCCAAGAACAAAGCGAATGGAGGGGTTTCAAAATTTACCAGCAAATGAAAACCTCTATAAGTGCTCATTTTCCACCGACCACAAACTCTCACCCTTGATTTTCAAGCATTGCTTCATTCTCTCATCATAGTCCGAACAAAGTGATAGGACCATCTCGTAAATTTTTAAACCCCTCCCATTTGCTCTGTTTGGGCTACATTCCTTGTTCCCTGTACGACGTGATAGCACTTATTTGTGACTCTTGGAAGCTCTGTCATCGCGCTATTCAGGCTTATGCACTCTTTTTTGTGACACTGTGGGCTACTTAGCATATGTTTCTCATTCAGTTTTCTCCCCCCATCCCCACACAATGATAACGGGTGTTTGTGAATCCAAGAAGCCCCCCCCATATGTTTTTTGGGCTACTAAACTCTTCTCGATGACACACGGCCATTCATTCCACTCACCACTAAAATTCAAAGTTCAGAAGCATCGATCATCTCAGAAAGTAAGGGGGCCAATCTTGGATCCCCTTTCAATCTTCCATTCATGTCTGCGAAGATGGTTGCCAAGTCTCCCAAGCCAACTCCTCAGAAACCCAACTCACCACCCCCCAGGGAACCCATTTCCAAGTCTAACAATCCAACCCCTTAGGAGCCCAACTCACCACCCCCAGTCTCCCATGCCAACCCCTCAGGAGCTCAAGTTACCAAAACCCTCGTGAACCTCTTTCAGTAACATTCAATCACAACAAACAAAAAAGGCAAAGGGTCTCTGAAGATCCTGAATCATCCCATACAAAAAGAAAAGTTGATTTGGCTGGCTGATTACATTATTCCACAAGAGTTGTATATAATTTTGTTCATTTTGTCCATATGAACAAACACCCTTTTTTAGATTATATTTTTGTACTTAAATATTTAATATCAACAATTCAATTCTCAACTGTGTATCATTGTGTCATTTATATTTAAATGTACATTAAATGTTCAATCAACAATGTAGAAAAGACATGCATTTTTACAAAATGTAGTCATTACAATATTTGAGAAATTTACTTCAGCTTATAAAGTCCTTTCAAGTGGCTCAAATACAACTCTTTTTGGGGGAAGACATGTGATGCATGAGGTTGCATTCTCCATCCTTGTACTCACAGCAATGTCATCAACTTTGAATTTATGCTCAGGGGATGTTTCTAGATGTTTCATCCAGAAACATGAGAGATTCTTTGACATATCGTAGTCTCTAGTTTGATGTTACTATAAGGTTTCTAGGATTAGTGAATGGATGGACTATGATTTTCAATTCAAACTCTGGGCAATTCTCCTGAGAATCTAGAGGGACCCAACTACCTAGCCTGATTCTCCATCCCTTGTAGTCATTGCCCAAAAGTCATAACTGACGGCATAGCTCATATGAGATAGACATAGAGTTTGGGCTTACTCTACGATTGATATTGTCGCCAATATGGAAAGTCTCCTTGGTACCCCAGTCTTCTCCAAGTACAGTGTCTAATTTAATTATATACAGTATTCTATTGAGCCACATCATTCTTGTCCTCTACAAATCCATTGTTTTGAAACATGCCACAAGACATGTATAGGCAAGAACCATTAAATCTTCATCCTTGTTGAAATCATGCTCGGAGCCATTCTTTGATCTTGTATACTTGGATCAGGGGCTTCCCATTCTAGTGATTGTATGGTGGGAATAGGAAACTTATGTAGTTCTTCATGTGCACCTTCTCTTGATGAAACCTTGTACTCCGTAAAATACACAAACATACCAAATGTTTTGTAAAGAGAGAATGATTTTTCAACATCCATAACATCTACAATCCCTTTGTGAATAGCTTTGAATGCACCACTTAAGCTCTCAATAGGCTGCTACTCCATAGCTGTTGATGAAAAGATAACAGAAATTAAAGAAAAAAATAAATAAAATGAGAGAGCAATGGGATAAAGATTGGCTATATCAAATATATAAGCGTTTGTGTTCCTTACAGTGAGAATGGAGAATGGAATGGTCACTTTGAAGGTCGGAACACGACCTTTCCAATGGGTTTTCACTTCATCTGGCTTGGTTCTTTTCACTCTCTGGGCACCTTTTCATGAAGGGAGCATTGTTTCCTAGTCATTCACAGGAAAAGACATGGGTTCTCAAAGACTATTTCTATGATGTTATGAAAATCTCAAGAAGTTATACTATGAGAAGGACGACGTGTAGTGGACTCCATGGAAGCTCATAGATTGGAAAGGAAGAGTGTGTGACTTGAAAATGCAACGAAAACAGAGAAAACCCCTCACAAAATGGAGGGAAGGTGAAAAAAGTAGTCGTTTGAAAAAACTAGGTGATTTGTCATCAATGGCGTTGTTTTCAGAGCCTGAAAAGGGAGATTGCGTATCTTCTAGCTTGACTTTGTGAAACATAAAAATGGAACAAAAGGCCACTACTTTGGACCCAAACTTTAATGTTAGCCACCGAAAACACCTAGATCTCTAGTGGTTTTGGCCAAAAGACTGGGACATTTGGCCGTTCTCCACCAAAATAGGACCATAAAGACCCAAGCTAGAGGAGACAAGAGTGCCACTTTTGTATATGTGTCAATTGACTATTGGAATATTTCCTAATCCTTAGATTAACAAACAACTCTTTTTTAGCCATTTTTGGCCCTAATGGCAACGCATGCCTATGTATATCAATTTGAAGCTTTGGCATCACTAGAGAACATCTCATTATCATGTGGCAAACTTTCATAGTTTGCCACCATCATGTAGATAAGAGCTTAAACAAGAGCGACAATCTAAAACACAACTCATTACCTATCCTAAAACTTCAAACACAGTATGTTTCACCTAGAAAGCTCTATGACATTAGCATCAGGCCACCGATATATTGATTGTAAGTTCAACATCCTATCAATGTGCACAAATAAATATCTTTGTACCATGGCGAGCAAGTGCCTCTATCATCTGTCTCTCCTCGCATCAGAAGAGCGCAAAATCGATGATTCATATTTGTCATATTCCAAAATGAGGAGAAAATAAGAGAATAATGTCCCAATAAAAATGTAGGGTGAGACCATTGAGATAAAATTCGGCTAATAACATCAATAGCATAGCTTCAGCATGATCATAGAACAAGTTCATTTATTAGTGTATTTTTTATTGCGTTGAGCATTGTGGCTACGATCAAGTGGGTCATGATTAAGAGAGTTTAGGATAAGCGTCATCCCCACCCTAGCTCTCCATGACTAGCTCCATGTCAAGAAAAGGCATCCAATATTTATTTCAAGCTTTAGATTTTACTTATGTTGACACTAGGTTTAAAAGAAGCCTTGGAAGAAAGGTACACAAAGTTAGAGAGGTCTACAAGATTCAAAAGTCATGTACGAAGATAGACACATGATAATTGTGGCCACATTCTGTTTCTATAGTGCCTCTCATTAATTAATTACTTAGCAAGATTCCATTCGAAACTAATCCACCACTCCAACCCTCACTCTATCGCAACGTTCACACGCGTGTGGCCTGCACAACCTGCCCCGTATGCCAATGGCGACCTATGGAGTCTCGATCAATCCCCCCCACGGATCCTTGCTCGCATGTTGCTCACTCGTAGCTGCCAGGACAGACAACACTAATACTTCCTCCGCTTGCAAGGCACACGACTGCCCCAACCGTCTTGTGTGTGTATGTTTGACAGAGTCCCCCCTTTTGTTTGCTCGTGCTCCTTGGCCCCTCTTGTCCTCCGCCATACCCTCATGCACTGGTCCCTTGCAGGCGATGGGCAGCCTTCTTGTGTTGCAAGTAATCAGAGACGCAGGCAACCACCGACACAACGCGGTCCACTCTTACGCAGTGAGAGAGCGACACACACATATCTGCATTGTCTTGTTGTGCTACGAGTCGATGTCATGCGACATTTTCGAAATTAAAAACGACTTGATATTAAGCTGAAACACATTTTTCTTGTTCGCCACCTGTACCCCGCGCAAAAAGGATCTCTCTCCTCCACGTGCCCTCCTATCCCTTTTTTTCTCAAAAGCCTCCCTTTCCCTTTAGGCTCCTGGCTTTTCCATTAGTTTTTAAATGGCATCTTGGCTGATTCTTATCAAAACAAATGAGAAAAATACTAGAGGGACATGCCTTGGTTTTTGCATGTATGGAAAAGATTGCACAAATTTTATTCTACTTGCTTTTGTGAGACTATTGGTAATATGCATTGAGGAAAATCCGTTTATCGTATGGGACCTAGTGCCTTTGCCTAAGGAAGGAATACTATGTATTATAGGTGATTGGACATAGTGGAGCAATATAATGATGGATATATAAGCACCAACTATGATGGCAGTAGGCCCGGCCAATTTATTTTGGTTTTGGGGTGTTTTAAAGGGGTATCTTGAAAGATCCCATTTTGTGATGAAGTTTAGAAGTGAGTGGTAGAGGGAAGTCGGAGGGCACGTGGTGGAGAGAGAAGATATTTTTTGAGGTTGCAGATAGGCAATGTGGTTGTAGTCATATGTTTTGAGTGAACGCGATGATGTCTTGCACATGCACATGCCTCGGTGGCGTTCCGGTTGAAGTCGAGCAAAGCAGAGGCCACCGGTTTCTTGCGCACATGCAGAGCCGTTTGCCCCAAGGAAATGTTGCGCATTAATTGCGGCTGTCGTTGACAGGGCTTCGAGACGAGTCAGCTTGCTTCGTGCCACCCAAACGGCTCTTCACCGTTGTGATTGACAGTAGCTCTGAGGTTCCGATGCAAGCGGTGGAAAGCACGATGGTTTAGTGCAAGGGCGTGCACCGAGAGAGAAAGAGAGACAGAGAGAGTCAAAGTTTGAGCCTACTGCATGGGCAATGCTGCATTGAATCAGAATCCAGTGTCTACAGAGGAATGCAGAGCAGGGAGCGTAGTAGAGCACTCCATGATGGAGAATAGCGGTGCTGCAGGAGATAGAGAGATCAGTTGGTGGATACTGCTGATGAGGCTCGAGCAGCCAGAGAGAGAGAGAGAGAGAGAGAGAGAGAGAGAGAGAGAGAGAGAGAGAGATTGATTTTTGTTGCGACGAGGGCATTGTACGCAAAAGGATCTTAGGTGTGTGGTCGTGGAGCTGAAGCGTGGACTTGCGCAGGGTTCAGCCATTGGGAGGATGGGCGTCGTAGATCATGGCGAAGACTAAAACAGTTATCTTTTGCTCCTCTTCGTTGTGACCCTGTCATGAATGGGGAGAGAGGAGGAGGAATGGCTTGCAGGAGTGGAGATGGCTCTCGATTTGTATCTTATGCCCTCCCTGGTATTACACGATGTCGACGCTGCCCTCTGCAGGCTCTTCGAAGGCTTCCATGGCCAGCGGCATCGCATGCTTCTCATTTAAAGTTATTGAGGTTGTGATTGATTTGAAATGTTAGACGCATAAGGAATAGAAATTAGTATTTGGTCTAAGATGAAAAATGTGCGATTGGGGTTGGTTTTTGCATTGAATGGACATAGAAAATACAATTTTGCACAATGATTTGTGAAAAGAGGTTTGCACGGATCAACCACCAAAATGATGATTTGAGTCGGTCGTACTAAATGTAAATTGTGAGAAAATTACACACATTTGAAGGGCCCCCGTCCCCCCCCTCCCCCAAAACAAACCCAATACAAGATATTACAAGATCATTGTAAGGATTGTAACAAGCCCCTCCTTCATGCAATAGTTAGATGTATGGGCGTAGCATAGAGAAACTAAATTGGTTATTCTTATTTTTGAAGATGACCATAAAGGTGGAGGTGATGTTTTATTCCATGAATGTGCACTATTTTCTTGGCATTTTTATTTATAATTTGCATGGTGTTTGTTTTCCATTGCTAAATTATATGTTTAATATGTAGGTAAAAGCATGGTTTGGTGGTTCAAAAACGAGTGTCTTTGATATTCCCTTTGACAAATCTTTGCAATACGATTTATCTAAGTCACATGAGAAACTACCTATCATATGATATCATTGGATAGAGGTTTGAAGAAGAACCCAAAAATGGAAAGTTCGATACTTTTTGACCCAAACCACAAAATTTTACTGGTCCCACTTTTCATTGGTAGAATAAAAATTGCTCCTTTTTTTGTACCACAAAACCATGCAGATACCACTAGAATAATAATTAGTCCTCTTTTCTGTACCACCAAACCATGCAATTGGTCCTTTTTTTTAATAGTGGTATGATAATGGGCTTACAATCAACCATACCATGCTATGAAAAACATGTGTATGGTATAGGTGATTGTAAGCCCATTATTACACCACTAAAAGAAAAAGGTATATTGAATGCAATAAACATGTTATGCTTTGGAAAGATCCACAATGTGCAAGAAGATCATTGTTAGCTTAATCTTTAGATTGTGGAGGTGCATCTTGAGGTACCCAAAAGGTATGGAGAATTATGCCTTGTTTTATGAATCATATAATCTAGCAAATATTTCATTTGAGGTGTATAACTACACAAATGCAAATCTAGCTAATGGTATGGTATTAAGAATTAAGTGATCTATCAATGGACTTTTATACTCCTTTGGGAGCGACAATGTCGAAGTAGCTAGAAACATCCCGTCATTGCTTTATATGGTAAACACAAAGAAAGATTATCGAGGAGCTATAAGCATTAAAATGTGACGTAGCTTTTTCGCAAGTTACTACCTCATTTGAAATTAGATCTAACATGAAGTTTGACACACATGGAGAACATTGTATCACGCATAAACCAAACATATTGGGTTTTCTTTCATTTCATTCCAGATAGAATCACGACACGAAATCAACTTGATTACGATCACAAACAATAAAAGCAAATAAATTTACAAAGGCATTGCGACTTAAGAAGTTTTATGGATGTCAAACTATTGATATGTCACACTCAATAGCTTTAAATTATACTAGGAGCCAATAATATAAAAATAAGCTCAAATGACAATGGCCTAACACTCACTAAGTGCTATGTAACTATTACAATAGCAAGCACATGTACTAAGCACCACTAACCTATCAACATGCAACTATTCTCCATTGTCCCCACATTTACTCTAAGCATGTCCATGTTATGGATTATGACTAATGGTATGTTACTCATAGTTGTGTTTCATGCCACCTCTTATCGTTGTCTTAGTATCTTTGTGAGGAAGAAGGTGAAGTAGCAGTCACAACCTCACCTTGTGTATTGGAGTGTGAGTCCGTGTGTTCTTTGCTTGAGCTCGAGCTTATCTTCTATTCTTCATATTTCTAGGCTACTTGTAACTTCTTAAGGTAATACTAGCACCCCATCCTCTAAAACATATCTTAATTGATACCAACAACAATGTAATGAATAATCATTGATGTAAGTTTCTAATCTAATATGTATGTGTGCTTTATGTAATCAAGATGAAGCATGAGGGAAATTCCACCCTACATAGTTACACCTCTCAAAGCCTTATAGCACATGGTTGATGCATAAAATGATTGTCTATCGCTGCCCTCATACATTCAGCCCCCATAAAAGTGGATCTGTTTGTGCAATATCCTTGAGAAAATGATCCCCACACACTTTGAACTAGTATTGGTTATCCGTAGATACACATGTCTTGTTTCATCCTACATTTCTATCATTTAAGTGTGGTAGATTGATTATCCCAATTCTCTCTTGAAGAACGGGTCTTTTCAATACTCGGATAGATCTACAAGGTCTCTTGGGATTGTTCCTTCGACACTAAAAACTTCTCTTCCTCTTCTTCTAGAGTGGAGCCAGACATAGAATTGGTGTGCGAAACTAGTCAAGCCCATGGAGCTTAGTGTAGATCCACAATAACAATGACCAAACTTACATAATTGGTGAGTCAAAGCAATGCTATATGCAAATTGCATCTTGAGGCAAAAAGACATAGAAGTGCTGCCCAAAATTACTCAGCTTTTTAATAATGTAGGGTAGATTATAATGACAATGTCTTGACCTTACATGGCATGTGGCCTGTTCAAATTCTAATGTGTACACTCCACTTTAGGTAAGGTAGATGTGTACACGGCCGTGGTTCCGGCCAAAGTGACATACACAAATGACTTCTTGTTATAAGAGATCATTAAAAAGCATAAGAGAACAGAAGGCAAAGGAGGTAGGCATCAAGAAAGTTCAAATGTTTAAAAGACTTAATAATTATATCCACTGTTACTGGTAGTCTTTTAGCATTGATTGGAGTCCATAAAACTTGTGAAGTATGTGCCAGCAATGAGTTCTTTCACCATGCAACCTTTTGGCTTTCTAAAACAAGCCTTAGTAAAGAAGGGAGTTGGGCAAACGTTTTAACATCTTCATTATTTTTTATTTTCTAAATTACACCCTTCTTTTAAGAGGCTCATATGACTAGACATCTTTTTTCGTTTTTTCGTTTGTGAAATACTCCCTCCATTTAAGAGCCTCATTATACGACTTCTTTTTGTTTTAGAATGCCCACTTGAGAATCCCCCTTCTATTGAATAAAAGGAAGGACCAAGCAACAGACATTCAAAGCTTAATGCCATTGTAGCAGGTAGTAGTATTTCCTAATCTTGCATTAAGTCACAAAATTTGACACATCAAGAAGAGTCCATAGACCTTGCAGCAACAAATATTCGAAGCAACCATAAAATGCCGACCCAAACTGATCTTACAATTGACTAAGACCTACAAACTGATAATATTTCACAATGAACAAATGAACAACAGGAACCCAAAACTGAATGAATGCTAACAGCCTCTGTTTCATCCATATGGTGGCAACAGGGAGCCCAAATTGAAACACAGGATATTCACTTGTGGGTCGGTGTATAGCACACTAGGGTGTGTGCGTGTGTGTGTGTGAGAGAGAGAGAGAGGGGAAGAGGGAGAGTCACAAACTGGCTTCTCGTTGATGCACCCGAGCTTTCTCTGCATCAATAATGTGACTTATCAGAGAGACAGCTTTCTCTAGCTGACCTTCCGCATTCACGACCACGTAATCGAACTCATTCATTCGCTTCAGTTCTTCTCTAGCTGTAGCAATCCGCAGCAGAAGTTTGTCCTTTGTCTCCGTTTTCCTTGCAACCAACCGCTTCACAAGTGCAGCTTCGCTTTCTGCCACTAAAAAGATGAATACAGCATTCGACCCCAAGATTGTCCGGATGGTCGCAGCACCTTGTACATCGACGCGCAAAACAACATCAAACCCTTTCACAAGACAATCTCGAACCTGTAAAATTGATCACGACACACTCTTACTGATAAGAGGAAGAGAAACGTGGAGGTTCATGAGTGCAAAACGCCACTGACGTTTACCTGCCTCTTTGGAATTCCCTTGAAATCCCCATACACAATTGCATATTCAAGAAGCTCATTGTTTCGGATCATTGCCTCGAATTGTTCCCTTGTAACAAAAAAATAGTCTTTGCCATCCACTTCTCTGGGCCGTCTTGGTCGAGTAGTGGCTGTGACCACAAAGTGTATCTCATCTCTTACTTCTTTAAGTCTCTATAAGAAGAAGGCACCCACAAAAATAAACATACATATGACAAATACCCTCACACAATTGCAATATAAGAGCAGCCCATACAGATTCTAGAACCCGAATTTGATAAAGCAAGAACTTACATTGATTACTGCATCTTTGCCAACACCACTGGGACCACTTATTACCAGAACCAGAGGTTTTGGAGGTGGTGCTTGTGGACCTGTTGCAAGAGGCGAACCTAGTGCTTGTTCTATTTCTTTTAGCCGCAACTCCTGCAATTCCATGCAAAAAAGTTACGACAAAAATGATTATGAGTTTGTACCATGCCATTAGGAAAACTGCAACAAACCTTGAAACTGAGTGGTAATGTACACACTTTTTTTTTTGTAAATCTTGTTGATGGAATTTAGAAGTGGGAAACCTCAAAGCGAGGAAAACCCACGAAAAGTAAGAGAGAAAAAAGGCGGAGCACCATGAGGCTCCGAGGGCTAGAAACAGTCAAAGTAAATCCTATAGGCATCGAGAGTGATGTCCCCAGCATCATAAGTGAAATGTAGCGCTTGACCAAGCGACAATTTGAAATAGGGAAACAGGTCAACATCAGTGCCTTGAAACATTAATGAGTTCCGGTGGTGCCAAATGGCCCACAAAGCCCAAAATCTGACCCAATTATAAAAGACCGTAAACTGAGACTGCGGAAACTGGAGCACCCCAAAAAGCCAAAACCGTCTGTGGAAAGTGCCGGAGGGAAAACGCAGCCGAAGAGCAGCCGACACTTGCCGAATGAAGGATCTCAAGCGAGCGACAACCCCACAATAAGTGTGGCACAGTCTCTCAGCTTCATGGCATCTGAGACAACAAGAAGGCACAAATGTCGTGCATGCAACAAGCTGCCAACAAGGAGAGCTCCCACCAAGCAGCGCCACAAGAAAATACGTTCCTTCAAAGGTAGATGACTGCCAAATGCTAGACAATGTTTGTTGTCACCACGAGGATGACTTGGAGAGTGACCACGGCTGTGATTCCCATGACGCACAATCCACGCATCAGATTGCAAGAGGGCATAAATATTGCTGGCTGAAATGCATTCCAGTTTGGTAGCAGCAAGATGCCAATCAGAGAAGCAGAAGTCCACATTCAAAGGAGGAATGGGTGAAAGATCGGCAAGCATCCTTTGAATCTCCTGCCAAAGAGGAGTCGTCCTACCCAAAAACGAGACACCGCATCAGAGAACGAAAGAACATGACCCGTGTCATCCACCACTTGATGTACCAGGCATATTCCTTTTTGAGAGAGAAAATACGCCTCGTGAAGAGAGCGCTGGACCAAAGTTGAAGAGAATGACATCGTGCATCAGAGAAGAAGAACAGAGGTTTTTCATAAGCAAAAAAGTTGATACAGCTCGCTGCTGCTGTTGCGCTACCCACTCGCCATTGCAACCTCCCCCTGCCCCTCCCCCCCCTGCCCTCGTGCGCCACCGCTGGCCATTCCCCCCCTGCCCTCGCCGCCCGCACCTGCTGCGCGTACGCCAGCGCGCTGCCCAGCCTGCCCGCAGCCCTATGCCCGCCCTGCCCACCTGCTCGCCAGCTTTCCCCCACTCCCGCCTGCCGCCCCGTTTTCTGCCTCAGCCCCCCAGCCCCGCCTCCCAATCCTTCCTCACGACGGCCATCCTGCTCGTTGGGCCTCGCCAGTACCAGTGACGGGTTCGGTCCTGCAAAAGCTTCGTTTTTCGACTACGTTTCTCCGCCCCTCCCCTACAGCAGCAGACACAAATGGAGGCTCCAGCTTCGCCACAGAGGGACTCTGATGAAGCCCCCTCGCCCGACCCCGCTGAGCCCACCATTCGACTTGCTCTCTCGCCTACAGAGCAAGCGAGCCTTGCCGCAGAGGTAGAGAGATTGCAGGCGACTTCGGTCATCTGCAAGGTTCTCGGCACTCGACCTAGCAGAGGAGGGCTGCGAGACCTTATCTAGGCCCGCCTTCTCTCAGAGGTGGGCAAGATCTTGGATGTCCAGATTCTCGGATGGGGGTACTACCAGATTGAGTTCGAGACTTCCGAGATGGCTTCCAAGGTCATTGCTATGAGTCCACTGGCCATCCGAGCATCACGCGCCCACTTTCGACAGTGGCGACATGGTTTTGACCCGACTTCGGATGTGCTAGTAGAGGAGGCAGACATCCCCATCTCAGTCTGCTTTCCGGGTTTACGGAGGGAGTACCTTCCACTTCTCTCCAGGATTGGCTCCGCCATCGGGACAGTCCTGGAGACACCTCGTACGGCAGCATCAGTAGCTGCCAAGGCGGCTGGCATCCCTTCAGTTCGAGTTTTGGTCAGAGATACCCACACGCTCCCGAAGGTCATCCTTTTGCCTCGGGTGAGTGGGGGTTGGTTTCGACAGAGTGTGGAGTACTCGGGTCTCCCGAACCAGTGCTTCATTTGCAGACAGATGGGCCACCTAGCGAAGGCCTGTCCACGGAGGAGACCACGACCCGCACCCCAGCCTCAACCCCAACCTGCCAAGGCTAGGCCGCAGCCACAGCCAGCGACACAGAGCACAGATTCAGCGCCACCCTCCGAGCCTGGGGCTCCAGCGGAGGAGGGGTGGCAGCAGGCCCGTGGCCGTCGACGCCAGGGGCCACAGCGTCAGCCTGGCACTCAGAGTGGCCCCCAGGTGCCTACTCAGCAGCAGTGGGTTCCCACGGGGAACCGCTTTGGGCCTCTTGAGCAGGAGGAGCCTCCTTCGCCAGCCTCCACCTCCGCTTCACCCTCGCCAACCGCTCCGCCTTCCGATCTCCCCTCCTCCTCCTCATGCCCTCCCCCGCCCTCTGCTACCGCTCACCCCCCACCTCGCCCCCCCCATGTCTCTGCCGCCCCACCCCGCTTCTCCTCTCCCCCGCCCCCCCCAGCCCCTTCTCCCCCTCCTCCTGCTTCAGTACCTCAGTCGGCTCAGGAGACTGGACCCTCGCCGGCGGCTAGGAGATCTCTTGGCAGCGCCTTTGCCACGAGTCGCCTAGCGAGAGAGGGTCAGCCCTTCATGCGGCCCCCTCTGCAGATTCAGACATCTTCTCTTGCAGCTATCCCGCGTGGTTTGACGAGCATTGACCTCCGACGCCGCTGGGATTTCTTCGATTACGGGTTTACTCGTTTTCTTGGCGACTCAGCAGCAGACCACGAGGCAGCCTGCTTCAGAGTCCACACTTTGTTCCTCGCCGATAGGGGGACAGAGGCCTTGGACTCAGCAGTTGGTTTCTCCTTCCCCCTCTGTGGCAGGACTGAGACAGAGTGGTCCCTCGACTCAGTGGTGGGATGGTTGCATACACAAGTTCTCGAGTTCTCTCACCACATGGGAGAACTTGGCGTTACAGATTTGCTGCAGACGTTGTGGCCACTGGCCAAGTTTGCGGTGACACCCCCAGACTCAGCAGGATGTAGACACATTGTGGTGTACTTTTTTGCTGATACGCAGTGTTTGCCTTGCTATGTATTCATTCATGAGGACTCCTGGACAGAGGAGGTTGCTTTACGCACGGCTCGCTCTGCTTGGGCTTGGACCAAGCACTCACTGCAGTCTCGCCTATCTAGAGGACGCTCGGATGCGGATTACTCCCCATCCAAGCCTGCTTCGAAGGTAGCTCGTCTTGCTGCTGCGGCAGCATCTGTTCTCTCTCGCTCCCCATGAGGATCGTCTCATGGAACGTGCAGGGACTAGGTGGGCCCCAGTTTCAGCGACAGCGGGGCCGATTGCGTCAGGAGCTTCAGCGTTGCCTTGTGGGAGGAGAGATTGATCTCCTTATGCTTCAGGAGCACCATTTGTCTGAGAGCCGCATTCGGCGATGTGGTCAGATTTTGCGTCGACGTTATGATACCTTTTGGTCAGCTCCTTTTGGACCTGGAGGCATCCAGGGTGGGGTATGTATGACTATTGCGGACTCACTTCAGCAGGCCATTGTGGGCAGAGGGATTATTGTACCAGGCAGGGCTCAGTGGATTACTATGCAGGTTCAGGGTAGCCTTGTGGGTTTCCTGAACATCTATGCGCCCAATGTGGCGAGTGCTCGTGCAGAGTTTTGGTCACAGATTTGTTGAGTCTTTGCCACAGGTTGACCAGTGGTGTGTAGGAGGGGACTTCAACATGTTGGAGGACCCTTCTGACAGGATCGGAGGCAGCCATGCTACTGTGCATGGAGTCGAGTTAGCAGCTTGGGAGAGGTTTTGTATGACGCTGAGGGTCTCGGATACATGGCAGCATTCTGGCTTTGTGAGGCCTCCAGAGAGTCTTGCCTTCTCTAGATCGGACCGCAGAGTGGGAGGAGTGAATCTATCGCGCATAGATCGCTTCTACACTAGTGACCACTTCAGTGACTTGGGGGGATCAGTGGGCATCCTGGCAGGGACATCCTTCTCGGACCATGCACCAGTGATTCTCACAGTGGCAGATAGGCAGAGGAGTGGGAGCACGATGCTTCGCATCCCAGAGCGGGTCTTGTTGGACTCAGCACTCAGAGAGAGGGTCGAGGCTCTATGGACAGAGGGCATGGACAGCCAGGCTCCACCTGCAGACAGAGTGGCCTCAGGCCTAGCTCAGCTTAGCCACTTCTTTCTCCAGGAGTCTCTGGCTCGACGGGCTGCAGCGAGAGAGGAGGTGCAGCGTCTCAGACGAGGCATTGCTTCACTACAGAGGATGCAGGAGCAGCAGCCAGACAGTCCATGGTTGGAGGAGCACTTATAGCAGGCTCGACAGGAGCTTGGTTGCACAGAGGAGAGGCGCCATGAGTTTGCCTTTCATCGACAGGCATCTCAGTGGACTCAGGTGGGTGACAGGGTGACAGGTGGTTTTTTTGAGACAGTGGGACCTCGGCACTCGCATGCCAAGGTCAATCAATTGAGGAGACCCGATGGGTCAGTTGTTTGTGAGCCTGAGGATATGCGTGCAGTCGCTACTGACTTTTACAGTGAGCTACTGTCGGCTGAGCCCGAGTCAGAGAGACATGATGTATGCAGGGAGCAGGTTTGGGCACAGATGCCCTGTCTTGTGACTCAGGAGATGCGGCAAAGGCTTGAGTTACCTCTTCAGCTTGAGGAGCTGCACACGGCTCTTAGGGCCCTCCCTCGTGGTAGCTGTCCAGGTGAGGATGGGCTGACTCCCAGCTTCTTCTTGGAGTACTGGGACCTGCTTGGCCCAGATCTTTGTAGTGCCTTTCAGTACATTCTGCAGACAGGAGTGATGCCGGATAGCATGAGTGAGGGCCTGATTTACCTCATTCCTAAGGAGGGTGGCTCCTTGGATGAGATTCGACAGTGGCGCCCCATCACCATTCTCAACTCAGCCTACAAAATTCTTGCCAAGGCTCTGAGTTTGAGGATTCAGCCACTTTTGGAGAGCCTTATACATGGGACTCAGACAGGTTTTGTCAAGGAACGCAGTATCCTTGACAACATCTTCACTTTTTGGGAGGCTTCTGCCCTTGCACGGCTCCGTGGGGAGGACCTTGTGATTCTTCTTCTCGATTTTGAGAAGGCATACGACAGAGTCGACTGGGACTTTCTAGAGGGCACGCTACGCAGGATGGGCTTCTCAGAGGCTTGGATCAGAGGGGTGTCAGCTTTGTACAGACAGGCTCACAGTCAGGTGCTTTTGGCAGGAGGTAGAGGTGAGCGCTTCATGCTCACACGATCGGTCAAACAGGGTTGTCCTCTTGTCCCCTTTCTCTTTCTGTTCTATGCGGAGGCGATGAGCAGATTTTTGGTGTCACAGTAGGTTGGTTTGAGGGGCTTAGCACTCCCTCTACGGGGAGATGAGCTTCTGGACGCTAAGTTTGCCGACGACTCAGCCTTGTACTTAGAGGGCCAGGAGGCCAATTTACACAGATGTGGGCAGGCTTTGGAGACCTTCTGCTGTGCATCGGGCGCACTGATCAACTGGAGAAAGACAGTGGCTTTCTCGGTTGGTAGTGCTCCTGTGCCAGATTGGATGCCAGGAGAGGGTTTCAGGTGGATTCCTCCAGGGACTGGAGTTCGGTACTTGGGTTGTCAGGTTGGTTTGGATTTGTCCCCCGAGCAGCAGATTGCTCCTCTTCTCCTGTCCATCAGGAGAAAGCTGTTACATTGGAGCTCAGCCCGACTTTCGCTGGCTGGTAGAGTAGTAGTTGCCAACCAGGTGTTGTTGGCGACTATGTGGTACATCACTTCTTGCTGGATCTTCTCGAGTTCTTGCATCAGCCAGGTACAGAGGCTGATCAGGAACTTCCTTTGGTCAGGTCGCGACACTCAGATTGCCCGAGCCAAGGTGGCTTGGTCGGTCATCACACTTCCTTGTTCTCAGGGAGGGCTTGGGATCATTGATCCAGCACAGCAGAGCAGAGCCCTTCTTGGGAAGTTCGTCGTCAGAGGACTTCTTCCAGGCGAGGAGCCCTGGAAGGAGTTCTTGTTGTAGAGGCTTCGTGCCAAGGTGCCTCAATCAGGAGGCCCTTGGCAACCTTCGACCAGATGGATCTTTACAGAGTTGCGTCGAGTTGGTTTGAGCAGGAGACTGGAGGACCGATTCGCTGTGAGTCTGCTTCGTTCTTGGGAGCTATTACGGCGTGGCCTAGAGCAGAGACAGCCGACGTGCACGGAGGAGCGCCTACGGCAGCCCCTCGTCTGGAACCCCATGGTTAGCACTCAGCGAGGCCACTTGGTTGGGAGTAGGCCTCATGTTTCTTGGGGTCCCATGGCAGCAGGTCCAGCGCGCTCTCTAGGTGACTGGCTAGAGTTCACAGGTTTGTCAGAGGAGGTGCAGGTTGTCCAGCTACAGGGCATGAGAGGGGTTCAGAGCATGTGTCAGGACATCTCAGAGTCAGTTCCAGCTGACTGGCTCACGCCTGGGAGCCTTCACACGACTGGAGGTTCTCATTTCAGTCAGGGCTTGCTCAGAGACTGTCCCAGCCCTGTTCTTCGAGCTTCAGGGTGGGGGACGACTACAGAGAGTTGCAGTAGAGGCCCCGCAGGTAGCAGAGTGTTGTTTCCAGAGGATCCGAGTTGTGGGCATCTGTGGGAGGACTTGCGTCATAGACCCTGACCCAACAGCTCTTGAGACAGGACACTCGAGGCTATGGGCTTGGGAGTGCTGTCCACTGGCACGAGTACAGTGGGATCCTGGTGAGTGGCTTTGGAGGGACCCATTCTCTTCTGCAGACCGCCCAGGAGTCCCTTTCTTTCAGTACACTGTTCGGCTTGGACGTCATATACTTGCAGCACAGAGTGAGGCCCGCCCCGCTGCAGCACGTCATTGGCAGGAGGAGGGTCTCACAGTTGAGTTCTTGGCAGCTTTTTGGCAGAGGCTGTGGGACTCCAGACAGCCGAGGCGCGTCACCTTGTTCCAGTGGTTGGTTGCACACAAAGCCACAGCAGTAGGGAGCTGGCTTGTACATAGTGGTCTCTCGGCCGCATGTACAGCCTGTGACCAGTTGGTGGAGAGTCAACATCACTGTCTTTGGGACTGTCCCTCGGCCCAGCAGGTGTGGCTACGAGTTCTTCGGCTGATGCCTGCCCTCTCCACGGCTCGACAGTACACTTGGGGGGCAGCGGCTTGGTCCACCCTCACGGGCCCGGCACTTCAGTTTGAGCTATCTTCCACCAGCAGGATGATAGTGATACAGGGGGGTCGACCTACACTCCAGCCTGCTACAGACCTTACTCCACAGGAGTGGAGCAGTGAGAGAGCGGAGTGTTGGGAGCTCATCAGCGGCCTAGCTCTCTGGTTCATCTGGCGGGCCCGTTGTTTCCGCATCTTTGAGGCTCGCCTTGTACCACCAGCAGAGACTGTTCGTGACTTTTGGCTAGAGCTGATCCATACTCTCAGAGGACAGCTTGAGGGACTACAAGGCAGCTCCGACCGCATGCGGGAGCACCGCGAGGCTTTCCTTCGACTCTGGCGCCCTGGGCCGTTCTACTCCATGGTCCAGGGGGTGCTCAGATGGCACTACTGTCCACCTGTGTGGCTTTTCCCTCCTCCCATCTCTTGATTTAGCCCCATTGTACATATGCTGTTTTTTCATTGGGAGTGTCTCCCCACCATGCTTGTTGTAGCCCTCTCTTGCAGAGGTGGATGTAGCCCTATGGGCAGTTTTCATTAACTAATAGAAGGATCTTTTTCTTAAAAAAAAAAAAAAAGTTGAAGAGAATGCCCTGCTCCAATGCAGACTCTCCAATCGAAGGGAGTTGCCTAGAAAGGATTGTCGACCATGCCATGCCAAATGCGAGGGGACAACCTTCCAATCAACAATGAGAGACGACATAAAGGGACATCATAGCTTTCCAAGCTAGAGCATGACTTTGCAAATCCAAAAAACTTGTCCATAGATAAGAGGCGAAGACCCTTTCTGTGAGAGGAGGTGCACCAGAAATGCTCCAAAATACTAGACATAAGGGATTGCAAGCGCAATTGAGACCAGGATAGTAGAGGTAAGTAAAATTGCACATAAGCCATGAGAATGCACTGGACAATCCTGAGGCGCACATGTAGTGGCCAAGTGGACAATTTCCAATAATGTAACTTGGAGGGCAGACGAGTACCCAGTCCAGTTTAGTTGATACATCCCAAGCCAATGGATAACCTAAATAGCCAACTATGATGTGTGGAGGAACAATCTCCCCTAATCATACTCATTCAAAGGCAATAACTTGGGTTTACGAAAATTAACTTTGAGTCCTGCCGTCAAACTAAACAAGTGAAGAGTATGCAAAATTTGCTCCACATCATCATAGTGATTGCGAGGCATAAATAAAGAGTCATCCACATAGGCTTGAGTGCTGCCTAGATGGTTATGTCAGGCCATGCAATCTTGGCCGATAAAGTGCTGCCTGGATGGTAATGTAGGCCATTCAATCTACCAGTGGAGGTCAAGGAATTCAAATAAATAAACAAGGGGTGAGTAGCGATTACATAAAGCAAAGAACTGAAAGGACATCCTTGCCTTACTGAATGTTCCAGAGGCCAAGAGTCTGTGAGGAGTCCATTTAAACTTGGATACAAGAAAAATACCACGCGGGATAGCTTAGGCCCAAATCCCAAATGTTGCATGGTAAAGGCCTTTTCAATGTCAACCTCCATGACCAAGACATCCTGTCGAGTGTATTTCGTATATTCCATTCCAATGATGACATTTGGTAGGTTATTAGTAATTTGACGTCGTGGAATGAAGCCATATTAAGATTGATGTAAGCCTTCATGCAGAAACCACTTGAGTCAATTAACAAGCATTTCTGCCATCATTTTATATACCAAAAGCATGAGTGTAATTGGTCACCAATGAGAGAATCCTTCACATAGTGCATGCTTGGGTATCAGCTTGAGTAAGCCTTCTTTCCAAGAGGAGGGCAGTTCCTGCTTTAGGTAATCCCAAAAAGACAAGAAAATTTCCACAATAAGACCATTACAACTAGGAGCTTTCCAACGGCCCAGATGAAGCAAGCTAGCATACAATTCCGTCTCAATAAAAGCAACTTCCAAGTCTTGAGCCTTATGCATCGAAAGAATGGGAGTAACATGCAATAGAAACAAGTGACGCGCTTGGCGCGAGCTTCTTGTGTGGGACGTAAATCTTGCCATGATGAGAGTGCACGGCTTGTGCTAGCTCCTGTAAGGAGGAGGTCCACTGCCCTGATGAAAGTTTAATTCTTTGGATAGCTTGAGACTACCTACAATGATGCAAATGCTAGAAGAATTGTTTAAAAGCACAAATTTTGTCAGTAAAAGCATGCTGGCGAGCTTGAGTCTGCCATTTGGCCAATTTCCTCTCATCGTTATGTCGTAACATAGTGTGAGCAGAGAGTAACTCAGCCATTTGAGTCTCCGTAAGAGAAGAATTGTTAGCCAAGTGTATTAATCTATGACAAGTATCTTTTGTCTGTTTAACTCGTTCTCTCAATTGCGACAAATAATACTTGCCATAATCTTGGATGACACATTGAACACGCATAACAAAGCGAAACCAAGCTGTGTCCATATCAACATGCATCTGAGATGTCAAAGGCGGGATGATGTCCACAATCATAGTGCAAGAAAGTTCATGCTTGAGAGAGAGAGAGAGAGAGAGAGAGAGAGAGAGAGAGAGAAATGAAATGAAAATGAAATGTTATATTAATGTCTTCAAAAGGCCATAATGACAAAGTGGTGGATCTGATACAAAGTCAGAGTAACAAAATAACCTAACAACATTACAAAACAAAGATATCTAATATGGGGGCCTAAGCTGGTTGATGTGAGCCAAGCATAAAACTAAGCGGGAAAATTTGGGTGGCTTGTTGGGATGGCTGAATCACAAGAGATCTAGCATCGGTTGTTGGCGAATCTCATCAATTTCCTCCATGGTTAGTAGTCTGATCGGGCGTCGTGCATGCCTGGCCAACGTGCTCCGAATTTTCTGTCGTAGAACCCGTCGATGCTGTGTAGTTCTTCGCAGTCATGGGCGCCTGGATTTCCCTAGTTCAATCGCTCGGTCAATCAGTGTGCCTCTGGTGTGAGACGAGGGGGGGCTCTTTTGTGGGAGTGGCTCTTGCGGCCGTCCCATGTCTGCTTTGAAGAAGTCTGTGATCTGTCTTTGAGACTGGCTAACCTCGCCATTCATCAGGCTATCTCTGTGTCTACGCAGCTCGAGTAAGAACAAACCCAGACATCTCTGATCTTCGTATCCCATGACTCTTGAGAGTGGTCCAAAACCCTCTCTGAACAGGCAGTGAAAGCGACCTCGTATCTCGTAGTAGACAGGGTAGCGGCATGTATAGTGTAGCTCTGTCTCAAGTTCCGTGTTACACAAGGGGCATGTCCTGTCCTCTGCTGGTACTCCGCTGTACCTCCCAGTCTCAATCCGCAACTGGTGAGAAGATGTGCGTAACTGGCCAATAGCACAGCGTATCCCATGAGACAAGTGGGTATCCATGTATCTGGGTCTCGCCACAAAACCATCTTCCGTAAGCTGGAGAAGGTGGTCTCTGTAGAAACCCATCTTCGTGCCCAATTCCTGTGCTGGTTGTATCCATGTCCTCCTGGTGTCTAGCTGGGTTAGGTCTTGGCGGATGAGCTTGGTGATCTCTGACTGTGTAAGAGTGAGAAATGGTGCATCCAGTGAGTAATGGAATGGTGGCAGCCTGTCTATGCTGAACCCGTGTGCCCGAAACCATGATGTCATCTCCCCATACCAGCATGTTGTATCTCCTTGTATGGCTAACTGTCAAGAGGATTCAAGTGCTATGCGAGCATATCTATCTCTAGGAAGTTCCCATGTGCGGTTTATGAAGGAGACTGATCTGGTGAGCGCCCCCACGGGGGGGCCGCTAGCTCTGCTCAGATACTGGCACGTGGTACTGATGCCTTGGCTCTAATGAGCCGCGAGATCATAGAGACGAGAGGTTTCTCCATGTTCCCCCATCCGTATGAGCGACCCGGCCTCCCGTGGTGATCCAGTGAAGGTCCCCATATCTCGGTTCCATAGAGCAGTGCTGAAGCCACCAAAGTGTCAAAGAGCTAGAGCTTCGTCCGGGTCTCCTGAAACTGAACCTGCGAACACATCCTCTCCAATCTACCCAATGCTGCGTGGGCTCTAGTAAGTCTAGTCTCTGCTGCTCTTCTGAGTGAGAATGTAGGTCCGCTAAAAACCACTCCAAGGTAAGTGTAAGCGTCTGTGTACTCCACAATCTCTTGGCCGTATGTGAATGTAGGTGCTGACCTCCTGATCCACTGTGGGGTGGTGTTAAACACCATAACCTTGGTTTTACCCAGGTTGACAGACAGACCACTTTCGTGTGTAAACGTGTGCAAAGCATCCAATTGACGTTGCATTCCCTCTGGGGATTCGGAGATCAACACTATGTCATCAGCATATAACAAAAGTGGAATCCATGTCCCTGCCAACTGAGCACCTTTATCCCCATCGCTGTCAATGTAGTCAGAAACCTCATCCACATACATACCGAAAAGGGTAGGAGAGAGCGGGCAGCCCTGCTTCACCCCAATAGTGGAGTGAACCGGTGTAGAAAGTCCCTCCGGGGTGCGTACATGCCCTACCACTGATCTGTATAATGCCATGATCCTCCAAATGAGCTCTGTGGGTACTCCCATTTCCTGTAATCTACGCATCAATCTAGCTCTGGATACTGTTTCAAAAGCTTTGCGGAAGTCCACAAAGCTACAATAGATCTGTCTCCTATGAGATTTGCCTTCCTCGATGATGGCCCTGAGTGTTAGGATATGGTCAAGAGTGGAGAAGCCTCTCCTGAATCCTGCCTGCCCAGTTGCACGTATTCCTTCCCTCTCTGCCCATCTACTCAATTGTTGCTCAAGAATGGATGCATACAACCGTGCTAGTGTGTGCCCAATCATAATAGTGCGATAATTCCCAGGCTCCATGGGGTCTCCTGATTTGAAGATAGGTACGATCGTGTATAGGCTCCAAGTGTTCGGTAGGCCCTCACACATGGCCCGGTTAAACATAACTGCTAGGAGCTCTGCTAGTAGGTCTTTGGCATGCATGAAATGCTCAGCGACTAGGCCATCATGATCATATGCTCTCCCAGTCTTCATCCTGTCAATAGCTTTCTTCACCATCTCAGCGGTGAAAAAGCCACATGCATGTGGGCATGGATCGGGGGGGTTGGGGAGGGGCGGCTGTCCAAGTACTGTGTACAAAGATTATGCGTATTGACCCCATGTCTCTGTGGAGGAAATAGCCGGGGGGGGGGGGGGGGGGGGGGACTGCTCATGAAAGAGCCGCCACGCCTCACGCGAGTCCTGACTCAAGAATAGTTGATATAGATCCTGCTCGAGTCGAGCCAAAAAAGCCTTCTTCTTTCGCCGCACCAAGCGTCGAAAGTCAATTTGTGACTGTCTGTGAGTGACGTCCCCTAACAACACCTCCCTCTGAAGTCTGGCTCTAGTCTGGCGGCACTCCTCGTTATACCAGTTGTTCTGAGGCATGCTCCCCGATCGGCGGCTCTGCTCAGGTTGGGTGTGTGGGTAGGCTTCTGTTGCTGCCTCATGTAGTCTGTGTCAGTATAGTAGTTAGCTCCTCCAGAGGTCGCCCCGGGTCCTCAATGCATAGGCGTCTGTAGATTCCGTCCATGTATACAGAATCCGTCTCCCGTGTGAATGTGTAGCGAGTAGGGGCTGCTACTCGTGGCCTGTGTGCTACACTGAACTGGAAGGAGATGGTCATTGACACCAGAGCATGATCCACTGCCACCCCGACCGGTCTGGGCCCAACTGTGAGATCCTGGATACTGGAGATGAGATTCGGCTGTGCCATGACATAGTCCACTGTGCTGGCTCCATGTCTGTGTGGGAAGCATGTAAATCCTCCCACTGCTGCAGGAAATCTCTGTAGGCCGTTCAAGATGGCCAATCCATGTGCAGTGCCCATGTCTATCAGGTGTCGCCCATACTCAGTATATTCCATATCGTGTGATATTCTGGAAAGGCCCGTCTCTTCAACATCTAGTTCTCTTAGCATCTCCTCTGAAGTATCATAAAACATTGCCTGGTGATGGGCAGTCCTAGCATTGAAGTCCCCTAGGATGATAATGTCACCGTCCCTAGAAAACTCCCATATGTCATCATATAAAATAGAGAAAGGGGACTGTCCTCTGGGTGATGCATAAACTGATGTACTTGGGGGAAAGTAGCAAATAGCTACATAGAGGTATCTGCCTGTCTCCGCTTTCAGTCTCACCCACATGTACCTGGCCTGCTCATCCCTGCAGGCTATATGTATCAGTGGCTGCAGATCCTCTCTAAATAACACTGCCACTCCTCCCGAGCCCCGCCCTCTGTGCTCTGAGCGTGTTTCCTGTCTATAGGCTGTCTCCCACCTGTATCCGTTGATGTGAGGCATGGATTGCCCAGGGGCCTGGTGTGTCTCAGAGTAAAAGATGATGACTCTTCCAGTAAAGCTATCCTCAAAAGCCCCCACATCAAGACGCATAGATCCATTGCAGTTCCAGGCAGCCACTCTGAGTGTGGTCCCATAAGTCTCGCACCGTCATGTGGAGCGTCGCTCTAGTATCACCACTTTCCCGTCTCGGTAAAAAGCAATCTTGCCTTTTCCCCTTGCCGCTCTAATCTCCGGCATTACTTCTTGCATATGAGCAATCTGCGAGAGGGTGAGATCATCCCCGAGAAAGATGCCAGTCTCTTTGAGAGTTGGTCTTTTCTTCAGGAATGACTTCTTTGCTTCCATGGAGGGAAAACGGAGGATGAGTGCTCTTTCTTTTCAGGTTTCTCCATTGCTTCCATTTTTCTTTATGTTGCCCACTCTCCATGCCCTTGTGTGCGTCGGCTCAGGAATCCCCATCAAGGTTGTGAGTTCTTTTACTTCTTCATCCACATTGCTTTTGTCGTTAAGACCGCAAATTCTCACATGTAAAGCGCGCACCCTTCTCCTCTGCTCCTCCTCTAGCGTCTGATTGATATTGTTGTTGGGTGTGGACGTGGGCGTTATCTCCTTGCCTTTTCCTTTCTTGGCCACCTTGATCCATTTCTCGGCTTCGTCCGCCTTCGGTTGAGTTTTGGTTAGAACATCCACCCAAGAAGTCGTCATTTCTTTGTGTTGCTCTTCTCCCTCTTTGATGGCCCGTACTTGTTCCTTGATCGTGTTGATTTCGTCGATTACTGAGGGTTGCAGTTCGCCCTCTTCCAGTGTGTTTCTTGATCGTGCTTCGGCGAGATCTTTCTTGAGTGACGCGATCTCTTCCTCTTGGGCCGTCACTCTGTCTTCCAGCGTGCTTATCTTGTTCTCTTGGATCAACACGCGTCCTTCGAGTATGTTTATTGTGCCCCAGAGATTGCGGTTCAACTTGGTAACGGTCTCCGTCATTTCCTCTTTCCATTTTTGTATGGCATCCTCCAAGGGGTCGGCTTTATCGTTCATCTTCCTCATGCTTGATCGCCGTCCGCAAGGGAGTTAGATGACGTGTGCACCCACCCTAGCAGCAGGTGCGGCAACTGAGCGAGTGGGAGGGTCGTCCGCAAGGGGGTCACCAGGTGTGCGTGTGCACTCACATTAACGACGGGCGCGGCAGGTGGTGGAGTGCGAGGCAGTAGGGGCCCGGGGGTGGGGGGTTTAAGGTATGGTAGAGAGAGTTGGGGAGGGGGCGGGGAAGGGTTCCAAAAAAAAAAAATTAAATGACTTCCTACGCGTAGAAGGTCATCCTACGTTTAAAAGAGAAAAAAAGGAGGCATGCTACGCATAGTAGAGGCGGAGACATGCTACGCGTAGAAGACAAAAAGGGGGGGGCGTCCGACGGGCTACAGGCGGGCACAACAGCGCGGGAGATTCCGATTGGAGCAGCGCGCAGAAGCGTGGGTGCAGAGGCAGTGGGCGGGGGGCGAAGGGTGCAGAGCGCGCGAGCCTACAGTGGGGGTAGGGGCAGCCAGCAGGCGTGAGGGAGGTGCGCGAGCAGAGGCAGCGGGCGGAGGCAGCAGGGGGCGAGGGCAGGGCGCGCGAGCCTGCAGCGGGAGAAGGGGCAGCGAGCAGGCGCGAGGGGAGCCAGGGGGAGAGAGAGAGAGAGAGAGAGAGAGAGAGAGAGAGAGAGAGAGAGAGAGAGAGAGAGAGAGAGAGAGAGAGAGAGCAGGGGCAGCGAGCAGGCGCGAGGGGAGCCGGAGAGAGAGAGAGAGAGAGAGAGAGAGAGAGAGAGAGAGAGAGAGAGAGAGATGAAATGAAATGTTATATTAATGTCTTCAAAAGGCCAAAGTGACCTATGAGACCAGAAAGTTACAATGCGGTGTATCTGATACAAAGTCAGATTAACAAAATAAATTAAACTAGGATAACAAAATATAAATACTGCGGAATCCTAAACTAAGCTGATAGGTGTGAAAGGTGAAAGGCGTGAAATGTGTGAACTAAGCAGTACATTGTGTAGACAATATGGGAGGGAAGTAGAGATCCATCTTCATCTGCACTCTGGACGACAAAAAAGTATGGCTTGAATCCTTTGCTGTAGCCTCCTTCGAAACTGTGTAGCTCCTCTTCTTCATCGGGGTCGTCTAGAGAGAGAGAGAGAGAGAGAGAGAGAGAGAGAGAGAGAGAGAGAGAGAGAGAGAGAGAGAGAGAGAGAGAGAGAGAGAGAGAGAGAGAGAGAAGAAGACGAAGAAGAAGAGAATTTTAACGTCATAGGAAACTATCCCAAGAGACCTTAAAGATCTATCCGACGAGGAGAGTTGAACTCAAATGTTATTCAAGAGGGAAATGGCATAACCAATCTACCACACTTGGGTGATATATATATATATATATATATATATATATATATATATATATATATATATATATATATATATATATATATATATATATATATATAGAGAGAGAGAGAGAGAGAGAGAGAGAGAGAGAGAGACTCCTGAACCAATCAACCTAGGCAATGAATAACTGAATGTGTAATGCAATGGAGGCAAGGGGTTGCTTATATAGCAACCTCAGTAAATTTCCCTACCCAGACTTTTACAACTAAGTAAAATAAATACTTGCAAGGGGTTGCTTATATAGCAACCTCAGTAAATTTCCCTACCCAGACTTTTACAACTAAGTAAAATAAATACTTAAAAGCCAAACTAAATAATGTAATCACATTGGGCAATTCACTTGAGATGCCAAAACTCTAACTCCCTCTCTGCAGCTCATAGTGGACATCAATAATGAGACCAAGTCGATGAAGAAGCTATCATGGACACCCTAGAAGTGGCCACCAATTGGATACACCTCGGTGTTGCTCCTCTCAACTTTGTACCTGAGAATATTGCCATCTTGAGCATCGGTTGCCTTTGTAGAAAATTTGAACTGTAGACTACACTACGTTCAATAATCCCCATGTTGGGTCTAAAGGCCCTCTGACCACCCTTGAATATATTTTATTATTCTTTGGGTGTGAACCACTCCTAAAGTGACCCTCATATTTGTACCCATATAACACCAAAAATAATGCGTGTGATAATTGAAACACGCTACCCTAT
The DNA here is from genome assembly GCF_014529385.1 of Adiantum capillus-veneris. Taxonomy (NCBI): domain Eukaryota; kingdom Viridiplantae; phylum Streptophyta; class Polypodiopsida; order Polypodiales; family Pteridaceae; genus Adiantum; species Adiantum capillus-veneris. The sequence continues at coordinate 57,537,270 of NC_140944.1, read as the reverse complement.
CTGCGTACGTTCTCTCTTTTCTCTCTCTCTCTCTCTCTCTCTAACAAACTGATGACGTGTCAAAGCCTAAAGAATGGAGCCAACTTGCAGATGTCAGCCGAGGGGCCTAAACCCTAAGAAGAACAAGTAACAGAAGAAGAAGTACTACCAACTTATGGGGACCCTGTTCGATGGGGCCCCAAGTGACAAAGGATTAAAATAAAGCAGGACCCACACACACAGACTGAAGAAATTGCGTAGTTGCTGATGACGTGGCAATTTCCGAAAATTGCACTGACATGATGACGTGGCAAGCTGTACGGATTTTTGTAAATTACGCTGGCAACTTTTGGCTTTGCTTTTTGGACTAGAAGCTTTTGAGTTTTGAAGGTTTTTCACAGTAAGTGCTTTTCAGGCCAAGGGCCTTTAAATATGAGGTTAGGGCTCATTCTCTGGCATGCTTCCTGGCGAAGGTGCAAAGTCTAGAGTACCGGCTTGTACTGTGTTGATGCTATATAAAGAAATACCGAAAGGGGCGCCAAGGTTTGGGGCCAATACTCTCTGGGGTGGAATTCCGCCACTCCGTGTTGCGTGTCGTCTCTCTCTCTCTCTCAGTTCTACTTTTATTGAAGTGCTAAAAGTCTGTTCAGTCTGTTCTTTTCTATTGGCACGTGGTGCCCGTCTTGTGACACTCTCTCTCCTTCGTTGTCTGCAAAAAACACCAACGCTACCCTCTGCCTGCTGCTAGGCAGCCTTGCTTCACCCCAATAGTGGAGTGAACCGGTGTAGATAGACTCTCTGAGGTGTGTACATGCCCCACTACTGATCTGTATAATGCCATGATCCCCCAAATGAGCTCTGTGGGACTTGGGTACTCCCATCTCTAGTAGTCTGCGCATCAATCTAGCTCTGAATACTGTGTCTAATGCTTTGCGGAAGTCCACATAGCTACAATAGATCTGTCTCCCATGTGATCTGCCCTCCTCAATAATGGCTCTGAGTGTCAGGATATGGTCAAGAGTAGAAAAACCTCTCTTGAACCCTGCCTCCTGGCTGCGTGTATCCCCTCGTTCTCTGCCCATCTACTCAGTTGCTGCTCAAGAATGGATGAGCAGCTCAAGAATGGATGTGTACAATCGTGCCAATGTGTGTCCAAATTCCAATCATGATAGTGCGATAATTCCCAAGCTGCATAGGGTCTCCTGACTGGAAGATAGGTACAATAGTAGATAGGCTCCAAGTATCAGGCAGGCCCTTACACATGGCACGATTGAACATAACTACTAGAAGCTCTGCTAGTAGATCTCTGGCATGAGCCATCATGATCATATGCTCTCCCAGTCCTCATCCTGTCAATGGCCTTCTTCACCATCTCAACAGTGAAAAAAGCACATGTGTGGGGGCATGGATCGGGCCCCGGGGGGGTTAGGAAGGGACGCCTGTCCAGGAACTGTGTACAAAGATGATGTGTACTGGCCCCATGCCTCTGTAGAGGTAATGGCAGAAGGGGGGAGAGTGCTCATGAAAAGAGCTACCATGCCTCACGTGAGTCCTAACTCAAGAATAGCTGGTATAGATCTTGCTCTAGTCAAGCCAAAAAGCCCTCTTCTTCCGCTGCACTAGGCGTCGGAAGTCAATCTCTGACTGTCTGTGAGTGATGTCCCCTAAAAGCACCTCCCTCTGAAGTCTGGCTCTAGTCTTGCGGCATTCCTCATCATACCAGCTGTCACAAGACGAGCACCACGTGCCGATAGAAAAGAACAGACTAAATAGACGTTTAGCACTTCAATAAATACACAACTGAGAGAGAGAGACGACACGGAGTGGCGGAATTTCACCCCAGATGGCCCCAAACCTTGACGCCCCTTTCGGTATTTCTTTATATTGCATCAACACAATACAAGCCGGTACTCCAGACTCTGCACCTTCTCCAGGAAGCATGCCAGAGAATGAGCCCTTACCTCATATTTAAAGGCCTTTGACCTAAAAAGCAATTACAGTGAAAAGCCTTCAAACTCAAAAACATTTGGTCCAAAAAGCAATGCTCAAAAGCTGCCAGCGTAAAATCCGGAAATCCGTACAGTGAAAATTGCGTTGACATGATGACGTGGCAAGCTGTACGGATTTCCACGTTTAGCGTTGGTTGATGATGTGACTGCCACGTCATTAGCTGCGGATCTTGCTTTATTTTAATCTTTATCTCACTTGGGGCCCCATCGGACGGGGTCCCCATAAGTTGGTAGGACTTCTTTTGTTACTTGCTCTTCTTAGGGTTTAGGCCCCTCGGCCAGCATCTGTAAGTTGGCTCCATTCTTTAAGCTTTGACACGACAACAGTTTGTGACATCTCCCCTTCTTGAAAGAGAGTAATCGTCCGCGATTACAGCATATCTGCAAAACAACTCAAGTTAGCTCAAAAATTTCCGAGGGACAATCAGTTTGCTCTTTTTGTTAAGGAGTTAGCTTCTCCTTTCGGCTCTTTTGATCAAGGAGTTAGCTTCTCCTTTCGTCCAGATCGGAACTCTTGATATTCCGGCGTAGTAAAATTAGCCATCACACCCAGACCGTACTGATCTTCCACGGGTGTCTTGATGCACTAAAATTACATACCCAGGCAATCTCATCCAATTAGGAATATTCAATGGTTGACACATCACAATGCAACACAAATGCTCACATATGCATGTTACAAGACATAGAAACATAAAGCCGCCGATGAACACCCCCCCCCCCCCCCCCGCAAATAACCATCCAGTCCGGGCCATGAGCTGTTCAACGACTCCCTCATCACTTCTCCCGCAAATAACCTAAAAAGGTCCGGGCCATGAGATATAGAGGCCTTTTACAACCAAACGCCCCCCAGACCGCAGCTTGCGTCGTTTGGAGGTGCTGAGAGTAACCACTGCTCAGACTTCATAATATTCCCCTCGTAAATAACCATGCATGTCCGGGCCATGAGTAACAACAACAATACTCCCCCCGTAAATAACCACAAGGGTCCAAGCCATGAGTAAAAACAACATTTTTGAATCATTCAATACTCCCCCCGTAAATAACCACAAGGGTCCGTACCATGAGTATGAACAAGCATTCTCAAACATCTTTTCTCACCCTCCACCCGGGAGTATAATCACCAATCGTAGAAACCAGTATTAAAACCAGAGTCAAACATTTCAAATCGGCACCAAGACACGTTCAAAACAGATACCATCCATTTCAAACAAATTTCAAACAAAGCTTCAAACAATACTTTTTCAAAAGCATCTAACTATAGAACAACTAGAGAGTTCATTTAGGGTTTTGTTCGGACAACCAAACTTTGAGGACGACTGGCTTGCCCTTCTACATCACGGTGAAGGTTCGGTTCCGAACTTGGGAGAGTCGCATCATTCTTGTCATGCAAGGCATGCCTAATAGAACGTCACAATTGCCCAACTTCATAATGTGAAAATCGGCTTTTCCACGATAATCTTGGATAGTCACTAGAAGAGCACCAATGAGTGGTACCACTTTTTGAGTTTGTCCTGTGGCTAGCTCAGCTTCAATTTCTCCACCCTCTGTATCATAATCAAAGTCCATCTGCTTCAAGAATTATGGATGGATGAAGTTCTCTGTAGCTCTTGGGTTAAAGAAAATTAGGGCTTTCAAACCGTTGACTTTGCCATATGCCCGACACAATTCATTTGTACTTTCAAGGCATATGCCATAGATGTCAGGTACTAATCCAATGGTCGGTTTAGCTCGTTTTTGGCTGGAGATGGTCCTGGGTTTCTGTCGACCGTCGTCGCGAGAGTCGGCTCCGCGGGTATGTCAGTGCGTTGGGGACAACCAAAATAGTTATGTCCTGTTTGAAAGCATCCAAAACATCGGCCTTCTTGTAGTAAGGTGTCTCGTTGTTGAGGTGTCAAACGAGGCCTTTGTGGTTGACTTTCACGAGACTCTCGAGAATTTGTTCTTTGTTGGCGAGAGTTGTGGTTAGTGGCCGGAGATTCTTCTGTGGTAAACTCTAGCTTTCCCTTCATCAGTTTGTAGCCGACTGCGGCATGGTCCATAAGTTCTTGCATGGTGGAGACTTGCTTGGATAGACAATATTCCCGCAATGGTGATGGTAGTCCAATGGTTACCGCTCGCATTGGGCCTCCAAGGGAACGGATCTAAAGAAGGACACCGAAAGGTACACGTCGAGAAACCTTTGGTTATATTCGTCCATGGTTTCGGTGGCAAGCATTTAAAGATTGCCCCACTCTGCCAAAATCCGGACTTCAAACATAGAAGTCATGTAACTACGAGCAAAAACTGTCTTGAAAGCTTGCCAGGTCCTTGGAGCATGCGGTTGTGTCGCGATTGAACTCCACCATTGCATAGCATTATCTTTAAGAAATCCCGCTGCTCGAGAAATCTTGGATTCTTTTGTATAGTTCCCTAAGCATAGATGTTGTCGAATTGCTGCAAGAACTGCAATGCTTTCTTGCGATCTTTCACCCCGGAAAAAGTGAAAAATTTGCCTGTCATGCCGCCATCTTTGAAATCTTTGGGTTGGTTAGGCGCATATCTCAGGTATGGATAATAAGGGTATCCATATGGGCTCCAACCGTTGTAGCTTGGTGGTGGTCGTGGAGGTGGGGGCAATGGCGGTGGCAAAGGCGGTTGTACTGGATCAGGGTCAGATGGCTGCACCATATTCTTGAAAACTCCCCCCATCGGAACAGACGGCTGAGAAGGTTGCCGATTGGAAGCTCTCGTACTTTCTGATGCCGGAGGAGGAGGTACCACCTGGGGCATCAGAGGGGGTAGCATGTAGTTCAAAAATTGTTGAAAACTTTGCAACATCGGAAGATTCGCTGAGGATGCCGCGAAAGAATGCCGTGAAGCTCGTTGAGCAGAAACTGCAAATATTCTGCTGAATCCATGAATTCCAAGTCTTGGGTTCTTTATGGCTTATGCCATGTAAAACACAACAATGAAGACGGGAGCGCGCCCGATGCGCGATGAAGTAAGGTGGGAGTGGCTGATACGTCCGGGTTGGAGGGCGAAGATACATCGAATCAAATTCCAATAGCTCTGTCTGCTATTTTGTAGGACAGATATGCTTTCACAAAAGCACACGCCTGGATGCTCTAATACCACTATCACAAGACGGGCACCACGTGCCAATAGAAAAGAACACATTGAACAGACTTTTAGCACTTCAATAAGTACAGAACTGAGAGAGAGAGACGACACGGAGTGGCGAAATTCCACCCCAGAGAGTATTGGCCCCAAACCTTGGCGCCCCTTTCGGTATTTCTTTATATTGCATCAACACAATACAAGCTGGTACTCCAGACTTTGCACCTTCTTCAGGAAGCATGCCAGAGAATGAGCCCTAACCTCATATTTAAAGGCCTTTGGCCTAAAAAGCAATTACAATGAAAAGCCTTCAAACTGAAAAGCATCTGGTCCAAAAAGCAATGCTCAAAAGCTGCCAGCGTAAATTCCGGAATTCCGTACAGCCTGCCACATCATCAGCCAACGCAAAACGTGAAAATCCATACAGCCTGCCACGTCATCATGTCATCGCAATTTTCGAAAACTGCCACGTCATCAACTGTGTATCTTGCTTTATTTAATCTTTATGTCACTTGGGGGCCCATCGGATGGGGTTCCCATAAGTTGGTAGGACTTCTTCTCTTACTTGCTCTTCTTAGGGTTTAGGCCCCTCGGCCGGCATCTGTAATTTGGCTCCATTCTTTAGGCTTTGACACGACAGCAATTTGTGACACCAGTTGTCCTGGGGCACGCTCTCAGAACGACGTCTCTGCTCAGGGTGGGTGTGCAGGTATGCCTCTCCTACTGCATCATGTAATGTCTGTGTCAGTATAGCAATAAGCTCCTCTAGAGGTCGCCCTGGCTCCTCAGTGCACAGCCGCCTGTAAATCCCATCTATGTATACAAAGAGAGAGAGAGAGAGAGAGAGAGAGAGAGAGAGAGAGAGAGAGAGAGTCTCATGAACCAATTAACCTTGGCAATGAATAACTCAATGTGTGATACAATGGAGGGAAGGGGTTGCTTATATAGAAACCTCAGTAAATTGCCCTACCCAGACTCTAACAAATGAGTAAAATAAATACCTAAAAGCAAAACTAAATAATGGGATCACATTGGGCAGTTCATTTGAGATGCCAAAACTCTAGCAGAAGCATGTGAGAGTCCCCAGTAGTATTATCCGCAAGGTTTGGTGCATTATTGAAATCCCCACAAAGAAATGCATTGGAACGCCAACAATAGGAGGAGACGACACTCCACAACCGTACCCTATCAACAGATGCTATGTATGCATACAATCCGCCGAATTCAAATACTTCCCCATTAACAATACATTGGATGACCATTCATCTCCCAGCCGGGTCATTGAAAACCAAGGTCAGAAAGAGCTCATGTCGAAAAAGCATAAGCACTCCACAATAGCCAGTTGATCCTGCATAAGCTATCCAATAGCCCGCAAAATAAGAAGTTTGTCCGGCAAAATGATGCTGGTTATTCTCTTGAAGAACAACTATGTCCGCTTTACATGTATGTACATAGTGCCAGGTAAGCGGCCACTTTTGTGATTGCATAACCCACACACATTATAGGAGATGAATAAAGAACTATGCATCCTATATGGTATATACAATGGGCAAGGAAACAACAAAAAAGAGACTTAAGTAGTTGTGCCCATTGGCACATCCTCATCAACGGTGGGTACGTGAGGAGACGTATCATAACCGGGACCACAAGGACTGAAGACAGGGGCACCTTGCGATGTCACGTGACACATCCAACCCTATGTGTCCGTGGACAAGCTACAGCACGACAAGGGTTCAGTCAGTCCAATCAGTCTAGATTTAGAAGTGATCTGGCACTTTTGTGAGTTTGTTCACAGACCGTGCATGCCCAGACACTTAGATTAGATGCATATCCTCTGGTTGCACACAGCATGATCATAAGAATTTCCATCAGAATCCTTCAGGGGAATTTTCCAGTGCATTTAGCCTATTTTACCTATTTTTGACATTTTTCGCTTATTATTTTTAAGTGACTTTTGTTGGAAAGTAGGTGGGGCAAATTGAGTAAGTTTGTATATAAGCAAACCTAGACTAGCACTAATTGGCAGAAGAGGCAGCAGGAGCACCTTGCTCAACAGGCAACTTCTCAGCAAGACCCCCCCCGGGCAGGAGACTTAGCGTTTTCAGCCAAGGACAGCCAGCGTTTTTCTCCATTGTAGATCAGCCCCAGCGTTTTGCATTGCAAACCAACCCGGCGACAGCAAGACCCAGCAGAAGCCTAGCGTTTTTGCAGCAGAGCCGATTTCAGCCCATAGCGTTTTTGGACAGCAGATAAAAGGTTGCAGATTTCAGCCCTAGTGTCGGCCTTGTCATCCCCGTCGTCGTCGTCGACATAGCCTAGAGTTGCATCAGCCACATGCATCAGCATTGTAGTAGTTTGTACAATCATAAGTAGACCACTCTCGCCAACGAGTGTGGGGCCTTCAGAGGAGGGTTTTACAACGTCTCTGGTGTCGTATCCTCTTCTCTATCTCTCAGTCTCATGCATTTCCATTCACAGTGTCCATTCACTTTGTTTGTGTCCATTGCACTCTCTCACTAAAGGAACGGAAGGCTCTCCCTTCTGTAAGTAAAAGGAACCCTTGAGCACAGTTCGGAGCACTCATCTTGAGCAAAGCGCAAACATTCATTCCGCTGCACCTTACATTGGTATTAGAGCTTTGGCAGTGTTCTGTATCACTCAAGGAAAGAACCACAAGAATCACAAGAAAGTTTTTTGCTTGTTGAGGTCGCACGAACCCAAGTTCACTTGGGCGTGTCGATTCCTAATCTTGTTTGTGAAGAGTGACAAGAATCCCAGGAAAGAAGGGTTTGTCCAGCCTCCCCTTGTGCCCTCTTTTCACTCATTAAGAGCGGACCGTGCACTTAGCGGCCGGCCAATCGACGTGAGGTGGGAAAAAGCAACCTTGGTGTGAGCGCAAGGCCGCCAAGGGGTGCACCTGTGGAAAAGAGTAGAACTTGGGTGAAGAGAGATCCTTCTCAAACACGGTTTGCAAGCGAAAGAAAACCTCAAGAACCTCAAGAACCTCAAGACCCGCAAGAACCCAAGTTCCTCGTGAACTTAAGAACCCAAGACCACAAGAACCAACGACTTCAGAATGGTCATCACTCGAAGCGGAATGGATACTTCGCTTAGAAATGATGAGCATGAGAGAGGCGAAGAAGAATTTTTCCCACCAGGAGGTTTTTCCGACCCTCCCCCTTTCCCATCTACATCAAGGATTGCACGAACTCCTATGGAGGCTTTGAACCAGATGATTATGAAAAGGAAGTTAGAACACGCAGCAAGACATGCAGAAAGAATGGCAGAAATGGAACGCAGACACGCAGAAAGAAGAGCAGAAATGGAGCGCAGACACCAAGAAAGAATGGCAGCCGCCGTACCAGTTTGTGCAATCATAAGTAGACCACTCTCGCCAACGAGAGTGGGGCCTTCGGAGGAGGGTTTTACAAAGTCTCTGGTGTCGTATTCTCTTCTCTATCTCTCAATCTCATGCATTTCCATTCATAGTGTCCATTCACTTTGTTTGTGTCCATTGCATTCTCTCACTAAAGGAACGGAAGGCTCTCCCTTCCGTAAGTAAAAGGAACCCTTGAGCACAGTTCGGAGCACTCATCTTGAGCAAAGCGCAAACATTCATTCTGCTGCACCTGACATGCGATGGCGAGGCTTCCCCTATAACTACATCTTTGTAGGAGCGTACACGAGCACTTAGAAATCTGAAAAATAAAATACTTTGCAAAAGGGAGAGAAGGGAGAAGATCGCTGATTCTGGCGCTTTCTAGAGAGAGGAGAGAGAGAGAGAGATCACAGATTTCAATCCCCTGCGTAGCTTTTAGCGCTGGCTTTTTTTTAATAAGAGCCTTGCTTTATTTTATTAATAAAAGGGCTGGTCACTTAAAAGTGACCGGCCACTTTATAAAATAAAGTGTGAACCTGTTCAAACTTTAAAAACTCACTCAGTTAGTGAAAACAATGCTACACGAACACATTCCAGGCGTCCCCCGGGTGCAAGACACGGCACAGATGCAATGCAGACACAGAATCCTCGCGGGAAAGCATCTGTCTTCCCGCGAATGTTCCTGCTTTTCGTAAAAAGCTTCATTGAACCCATCTTTATTCTTGTGCTTGCATTCTTACGCGTATTTTCTTACTCAGTTCGGGTTTCCTCCTTAGCCTACGGGATGCCCCCTTACTGATGCACCCGTCACCCATCATGTGACGCATCAGGGGCACTCGTAACCCGGCCCTTTCCACCGAACTTACGGAAACTCCTTCACGATGTTTACCGTCACCCATCAAATGACACATCAGAGTTGTCCGTTCTTGATGGCAGTTCCTGTAGCTACAATCTTTTAACAGTTCTTAGTGCACACAATAGAATATCCTAAAAAGAGATTAATCATTAAAAATAAGAAAATAGTCCAATTAGCAACATCCCTCTGGCTTCTAAACAGTTGACCTCAACTGTAGTGCTTGGACATATACCTCCAGTATCTCGGGATAAGCTGCTAATTCCTCCCGCGTCATCCACTGAGCATCTAGATTCGAATAGTTCTTAAACTTAACCAAATACTTCCGTGTTATCTTTCCGGATTTGAGAGGCCACTCCTGATGACTTACTATCTGCTCCGGTTGGAGTATTTCTTCTGTTTCCTCAACCTCAGGAGGTTCCTCAGCACTAGGCTGGCTCGGAGGCGGTCCCACATACGGCCGGAGTAAACTGACATGGAAAGCATTATGGATCTTCCAATTAGGCGGTAGCTCTAATCGGAAGGTGACATCATTCACTCGCTCAGTGATCTTAAACGGCCCATAATAGCGGGTAGAAAGTTTTACCACCTTCCCCTTATGAGACGCTTGTTTCTTAAGTCTTGCCTTCTCAAACTTGAGTAAGACTAACTGTGCGACTGTTAAGTCTAGATTCCTCCTGTGCTTGTCTGCAGCTTTCTTATGCTTTTCTTGAGAGCGTAGAATAGCTCTCCTAACTTGCCCGTAGGCTGTGTCCAAATCCCGAACAAATTCATCTGCTGCAAAGATCTTATCCTTAGTTAAAAGGATTGGTGGAAGCAAAGGCTTACCATAGAGAACCTCAAAAGGTGCTTTCCCCGTCGATGAGTGTATGGTGTTGTTATACGCATACTCGACAAGAGGCAAATATTTCTCCCAGTCATATTGCCGGTCTGACACATAAGCTTTTAACATATCCAATACTATGGAATTGGCTATCTCACTTTGCCCGTCCGTTTGAGGATGGTAGGCAGATGAAAAATTCAGCTTTGTACCAAGATTATCCATCAAGGCACGCCAAAAATTTCCTGTCATACGAGGATCTCAATCACTCACAATAGACTTAGGCATTCCATGATGCTTAAAGATCTGTGCCAGGAAGACCCTAGCCATATGATCGGCTTTGATCGTTTTCTTGATTGGTATAAAGTGTGCTTGCTTGCTAAACCTGTCCACAATGGTCCAGATCGCGTCATTTCCAGTCTGAATTCTAGGGAGGTCCATGATGAAGTCCATGGCAATACTTTCCCAAGGTTCATTAGGCACAGGCAAAGGTTGTAGCAACCCAGGCGTCTTATGCCAATCATACTTCACTTTTTGGCAAACCAAACATTCCCTGACATACTTATCAATGTCAGCTTTAAGGCTAGGCCAAAAGAAATATCTTTCCATTGCTAAGGTCGTAGGGAGAATACCCCGATGACCCGCGTAAGGCGAAGCGTGTGCTTCGTCCATGATCTTCTTTCTTAATGGTTCCGCCACACATATGGCCTGATGGTGATAGAGATAACCGTCCCGAATGGAATAGGGAAACTCATTTTCTCCACAATGTAGCTTCCCCAAATGGTGGAGAAATCTGGATCATTCAGATACAAATCCGGTAGTGCTTCTAATTCTTGGTGATACACTGAAGTGATAGCGTTCACCCTTGGCCGCCTAGACAATGCGTCCGCAACCACATTCTTACTCCCAGCCGTGTGAAGGATCTGAAAGTGAAACATAGACAAAAAGTTGGCCCATCTCATCTGCTTCTCAGATAGTTTCCTTTGCGTAAGAAAATACCGCAAACTCTGGTGATCAGTCTTGATCACAAAATCCGCTCCTAGAAGATAGTGCTTCCAGTTGGATAAGGCGTGAATCACAGCCGTGAGTTCCTTTTCGTAGATTGATGCATGCAACTCTGCATCCTTAAGCCGTCTGCTTTCGTAGGCCACTGCATGGCCTTCTTGGTTTAACACTGCTCCGATGCAATCGCCTGAAGCATCGCAGTGAACCTCAAATGGTTTCCTTAAGTCAGGCACTATAAAAATAGGTCCATGGCTTAGCAAGTACTTGAGCCGATCGAAAGCTCCTTGTTGTCTCGATCCCCATCTGAAAGGAATCTTCTTCTTTGTCAAATCATGAAGGGGTCCTGCTACATGAGCAAATCCTCGAACAAACCTTCGATAATACGAACATAATCCCAGGAAGCTACGTACATCATGTACCGTAGTGGGAATAGGCCAATCTTCTACCACTCGGATCTTGGCAGGATCCATACTCACTTGATTGTGAGAGACTATATGGCCGAGATAGTGTGTCTCTGAGAGAAAGAACTTGCTCTTCTTTGCATTCACATGCAACTCATGCTTTCGCAATTCTTGAAACACTAAGTCCAAGTGCTTCCGATGTTCCTCTTCTGACTTAGAGAAGATGAGTATGTCGTCAAAGAATACTCCCGTAAAAGCTCGATACGGGCTGAAAATGCGGTCCATCATGCGATTGAATGTCGCAGGAGCATTGGTCAAGCCGAAAGGCATTACCAAAAATTCATATAGTCCAAAGGTTGTGTGAAAAGCAGTCTTGTGGACATCCTCAGGGGCGATCCGTATCTGATGATACCCACTCTTTAAGTTTATGCAACTGAAGATACTTGCACCCTGCAACTTATCAAGTATATCATCAATCCGAGGGATCGGAAAGCGATTCTTGATCGTGATCTTGTTTAAAGACCTATAGTCTATGCATATTCGAAACGTGCCATCTTTCTTCTGCACCAGTAGAACTTGAGAGCAATAGGGTGAAGCACTTGGCCGTACTAACCCTTTCTCTAGAAGCTCGTTGACTTGCTTCAAAATTTCCTCTTGCTGAGCAAGACTTACCCGATAAGGGGGTTGATTGGGAGGCGAGCTACCCGGTATGAGATCTATGCGGTGATCTTCCGGGCGTACCGGAGGGAGTTCATCAGGAAGTGTTTCCGTGAAACAATCTTTGTACTTTTCAATAAATTGAAGACGCTTAATTTCCAGACTAGAGAGAGAGTCCCTACTAGTTTTATCCTTCTCACGTGCAAAAATCAAGTAAGCAGAAACACACTTCTTCATTTCTTTCTTAATGGAGATATGGCTTACAATTGGGAACTGCCAATCTCCTGCATCAACATGAATCTTTATATTCTTACCCCCATGATCAAAAGTGAGGGTCTTTTCCACATAATCTGGAATAGGTGTCATGTGGAAGTGCCATGGCATACCCAAGATGATATCACATCCCACGATGGGTGCCATCAAAAATGATTCGCGGTCCTTGTACTCGCCAATCCGAAGATTGAGCTGTCCTTGCACAGGAGTTGCATTGGTTGTCAACCCCTCGAAGGCCGATCCGGATGTAACCGGTGTGCCAAGCTGAGCCGGTGTGAGGCACAAACGTTCCGCAGTATCCAGGGAGATGAAGTTATCCGTGGATCCTGGATCATAGAGAATCAGTACTCGCTGGTTGTTCAAAGACCCCAAGCCCTTCAAAAGTTGACGCTTTCCTTTCTCCGTTTCTGTGTTTCCTTGAACATTTGGGATTGAGTTCGAGCTTGGCGGTGCGGGTTCCTTCCTTGCTTTCTCTTGCCTCATAGAGGCTTGTTCTTGCCGTTGCTGCTTTAGCGGGCAATCCGGTTTCATATGTCCTTTCTCACCACAGTAGAAGCATCTTCCTTCCTCTCTGAAAGTTTGAAGTTGAGTAGGAGAAAGATACTTAGTTCGCTTGCCATTGCCCTCTGGCTTCTTAGAGTGATCATCGTCCCTAGATGGAGGACGTTTTCTTCCTTGGCCTCCTTGGTCATCATAGACCCCTCTTTGTCTTGCAGGATAAGTGCTATGCTCCATTTTTCTGGGTGTCCCGGTTGAGTGCAAATCCTCAGCAATGATTGCTGACTCCATCATCCTCTGAAGAGTATCATGCGGATACACTTTCATACTCTTTCGAAGTTGGGGTTGAAGACCCGCTTCGAACTTTCGTTTCTTTTCCTCGTCGGCAATCTTCATGAAGGGAATGACCTTCAAAAGAACCGACCAATACTTGTCCACATAAGTCGTTGCTCTTTCATGTTCCTTCTGGGCAAGCCAGTCCCATTTCTTCCGTATGTCCTGCTCGAAGTCAGGTGGAAGAAATTGTTCATAAAATTCAGATTTGAAGCTCTCCCAAGTTCTGGCCTGAGAACCTTCCAGAATCTTGGCTAACCACCAATTACTTGCCGTTTCCTTGAGGTGCATCCCCACATGGCGTAATTTGGATCTTTCTGTGAAGTGCCCATTGGTAGAGGCGACTTCAAACTGCCTGATGAAGGACAGTGCTTTGGAGATGTCTCTCCGTCCGTTGTAGGTTTCGAACTTGATGTCCTTGTCGCCCGATTTGAAGACTCTCATGCGATGTTGAGACTTGCGACCATGCTTCTGGAATCGAGGCTTATCTTTAGGTTGATGTAGGGTAGTAGTAGTAGCGGCTTCCTTCTTCTGTCGAGATGATCGAGAAGTAGAAGTATAATCAGGAGAGTAGGATGGAGATGAGATAGAGATGTCCTTCCTCTCGTCTAGCAAAGAGAGCGCTTTTTCCTGGCCTTTCCTTGGAGTAGGCCGTTCATTCCGATCCGAAGATCCTTTGTGCACCTCGGCACGTTCTTCTCCTCTTTCCCTGTGGTCTCACGCCAACAGTGTTGTCTGGATGCTTGGCTGCATCAGTTCCATTTGTTTTCTTCATTCCGCCCAAGAGCTTTTGGACGTCTGGCAACAGTAAGATTTGTTGCAAATCCGCAAGCTGAGCTTGCACTTGTTGAAGCTCCTCTTCAACGCTTCTCCCTTGGCCCGACATGGTTCTTCCCGTTCTTCCCGGAATCGTCCTTCTTTGCAGAGAAAGAGAGGAGTCCGAGCTCTGATACCACTGTCACAAAACGGGAGCGTACACGAGCACTTAGAAATCTGAAAAATAAAATACTTTGCAAAAGGGAGAGAAGGGAGAAGATCGCTGATTCTGGCGCTTTCTAGAGAGAGAGATCGCAGATTTCAGCCCCCTGCGTAGCTTTTAGCGCTGGCTTTTTTTTAATAAGAGCCTTGCTTTATTTTATTAATAAAAGGGCTGGTCACTTAAAAGTGACCGGCCACTTTATAAAATAAAGTGTGAACCTGTTCAAACTTTAAAAACTCACTCAGTTAGTGAAAACAATGCTACACAAACACATTCCAAGCGTCCCGGGTGCAAGACACGGCATAGATGCAATGCAGACACAGACTCCTCGCGGGAAAGCATCTGTCTTCCCGCGAATGTTCCGGCTTTTCGTAAAAAGCTTCATTGAACCCATCTTTATTCTTGTGCTTGCGTTCTTACGCGTATTTTCTTACTCAGTTCGGATTTCCTCCTCAGCCTACGGGATGCCCCCTTACTGATGCACCCGTCACCCATCATGTGACGCATCAGGGGCACTCGTAACCCGGCCCTTTCCACCGAACTTATGGAAACTCCTTCGCGATGTTTACCGTCACCCATCAAATGACACATCAGAGTTGTCCGTTCTTGATGGCAGTTCCTGTAGCTACAATCTTTTAACAGTTCTTAGTGCACACAATAGAATATCCTAAAAAGAGATTAATCATTAAAAATAAGAAAATAGTCCAATTAGCAACACTAATCCTCCTCGACCCTGGTCTAGTCCTCCTCGTCCCTGGTCCAGCCTGGGTCTAGTCACTTGCCTGGTCTAGTAGAGTCTAGACCAGTCTTCAACCAGTTCAAGGTTTTCTTGCCCAAAGCTTGGTTGGATTGGTGGTCGCTGCATGACACATACAAGGCAGGCAGTCGAGCGTCAAAGCGCACTACTGAGTCCTCTGAAGTCTACAACAGAAGACGACCCTTGGTACCTAGTAGAAGTCAATCAACCTCATCACCCACACCTCCCCATACGACATCACCCATTCCTCCATCCGGTTCCACATCTTCCAAATCATCTTCCCCAGTAAAGCTCTCTCTTATTCTGTTACAGCACGCTATTGAGCAACGGGCTCCTGAGCAAGGGGCCATGGAACCGTTGGCTAGTGTTTTGGCCAAGGTAAACATCAAGTTCCCTACCTTCAAAGGACTCTCTTCAGAAGATGCTGACGACCATGCAAGGAGGTTTGTATCTTTCTGTAGGGGTCGTGGTCTTAATAGAGAAGATGCTTATTTGGTACTCTTTCCATCTACCTTGGATGGCTTAGCAGATAAATGGTACAATCAATTTGCAGAGAACCATTTTGCAACTTGGGCAGCTTCACGACAACAGGTTTGTGCGGCATTCAGGCCAGGTGACTACCAAGAAAAGGTTTTAGATGAGTTGGCCAATATGGTGCTCCAGCCAGAGGAGAGTTTTGCAGAACTAATGACTAAAACCAAGTCTCTGGTTGCCAAGCTTCCTCAGCAACCAGGGGAATTTATGGTTAAGAAGTGGGTGGAGAAGGCTCTTCCCAAAACTTCTCAGCAAAAACTCCGAGAGAGTCTCAGACCTGACGCCACTCTGGAGGAGTTTGTCGCGGCTGCTACCAGGATAGAGGGAGTAGGAAGCTGTTCACCAACTCTCCTTAGGTAGAGACCCCCTCAGTGTCTTTGGAAAGTCCTTCTGATCCTTTAACTTCTTTACGCAGGGAACTGGAAGCCCTAAAGTTACAGCGAGCTCTTCAAGAGGAGAGGTCCTTCTCTCTTAGACAAGAGAAGCCTCCACATCACAAGGCATTGGAACAGATCAAGCGCGAGCTAGAAGAGCTCAAGTCTTAGCAAGAGACTAAGGCTATGGTTTGGTGTACCTCATGGCGCTCTCCACAGCACCCTCCACAGGAATGCCCCCGCCACTTTTGTGAGAAGTCTGGACATGAGGACAAGGACTGCTACTACCTCAAGGGATTGCGACAAATACAGCAAAGTCTTGGTCCTACTCTTCAACAAGGGTCAACACCTACATCCAACATGGTTTCTCCCTGTGGCCATCCACACCATATGCCACCTTTATTGACAGCCCCTCCTATGCAAGGTATGCAAAGTACTTTTCCATCTCAGAGCTTTTATCATACCCATGCTCCCTCATCACCTCAAAACTTCTATGTCTCCACCTCCAACTCCATGCACTAGGAGCAAGGACCACCTCGCCCATTGAATCCGCCCATTTTGTGCTACAGATGCGGGGAATATGATCATTACCAAAGCAAATGCCCTCTGCCCGAAGGGTCCCCTCCCTGCTGTCATTGCCCCAAAACGAAGGATCACTACAATAAGGATTGCCCTAAAATTCATGCATCCACGGCTTCGAACCCAAGTCAAAGCTAGAATGAGTTTGCCTTTCCCAAGCTCAATTTGATAGCAGTTAGCACCGTTTCTCAGCCGCCCCCTTCTACCCACGTGGTTACCCCTCAAAATAAGCCGCCGCAGTTGGTAGAGGAGCCATTTGGCGTCCTCACCCGGGCCCAGAGAGCGGCTCTCGGTCTTAGCATTCCAGCAAGTTCAACTCCCCCACACATTCTCACACCAATGGATACCTTGCCTTCAGCTGTTAACAAGCCATTCCCCAGAGCCATGAAGGAATCCAAATCTTTGCTCTCCGATATTGATGAAGCTTTCTTGGAAGCAGTTTCAGATCTACAGAAGATCAAGGTACCAGAGAAACCACTGGTAGAACAAGAAAAGCTTACAGCAGAGACAGTCTTGAAGAACACTTTCCAACAAGTGTCCCTCTATGACATGTTGCGGCTAGATGCGAGTTTCAGAAGTGACACCATTGCAGTTATTCGGTCACTTTACCCTGGAGCACGTCCTAGTGGCGAGCACCTCCCAGTGCGACCGTCAGAGTCCTATATTATATCCAATCCCGCTGCTCCACTCACTGATTATAGAAGCCCTCGCCTGACAGTGTCCGTTTTGGGTCGGCAATTCTCGGGAGTGATAGTGGATGGTGGATCTGGCATCAACCTGATGCCCGAGTTCACTATGTTAGCTCTAGGTCTACAGCCTACTCGCCCTGCTCCCTTCACAGTTACATTGGCCGACCAACGGACAGTCTACCCAGTGGGCATAGTGGACAATGTGCCTCTGCAGGTACAAGACTTTACTTTTAACTTGGATTTTGTTGTGGTTCGTCTTCCCCAGGTGGAGGGCGGATTTCCCTTGCTCATTGGAAGGCCATGGCTGCGACACACTAAAGCACTTCATGATTGGGGGAAACGATGCAATGTGGATACATACTTCTGGCTCCCCCATGCAACCCATTCTCTTAGGAGGAGGTATGGATCCCGTGGTGTAGCAAGTTTCTTTGTCAATGGAAACTAACCCTGAACAAGAACAGCCTACTACACCTAAAGGGTCATACGAAGATCTGCTGGAGTGGTTGGAAGCTACCAAACCTATGCCGTGTTATGGAGTCTCTATTCACTCCTTGCCTAGAGAGAATACTCCTGATGCGCCCTTGGTGGAAGCCTTTGAATTTGGTGAGCCTATGAAGAATCATAGAAGCGGAAAGAAATCCCCTCTACAGGAGTTCACCCCCCTTCACCATCAACCCCATCAGCCCCTGTGCCTGCTTCTCCGACCAGAACAAAGCTCTCCTCTGTGTCTAGCTTCCACAAGACGGGATACAACCAAAAGGATGTTGCTTTCAAGTTTTATGAATTCTCTGCTCATGATAGCTATTTTTCTCATGATACCTCCTCATGCTCTCCATCAGCTGCTGCGCTCTGTAGCATCTCCTCTTTCAGCCAGTGGACCACGGAATTCATCTACAGTGGAACACGAGCTCTTCCGGCTATACTTTGCATTGAAGATGAATGTTTGTTGTCTCCTATCCCCTCGACTCGCCCTCTGTCCACTCACCCTCACCCCCTATCCTCCCCTCGCCCTCCCCTCCACTGCTCTCGCCCCCCTACCTACCTAGCCCTCGCCCCTACCCACCCCTCGCCCCTACCCTTTCCCCCTCGCCCCTAGTCCCCCTACCCACCCCTAGACCCCTACCCACTTCCCCCTCGCCCCTATGCACCCCTAGACCCCCTACCCACCCCTAGACCCCTACCCACCCCTCGTCCACCCTACCCACCCTTAGACCCACTATCTATCCCTAGACCCCCTACCCATCCCTCATCCCCCCTACCCACCCCTAGACCCACTATCTACCCACCCCTCGCCCCCTACCCACCCCTAGACCCCCTATCTACCCCTCACCCCCTATCTACCCCTCGCCCGCTACCCACCCCTCATCCCCCTACCCACCCCTAGACCCCCTATCTACCCCTCGCACCCCTAGACTCCCTATCTACCCCTCGCCCCCTACCCACCCCCTACCTAGGCCTCGCCCCTACCCACCCCCTATCTAGCCCTCAACCCCCCTACCCACCCTTTCCAGCCCTCAACCCCCCTACCCACCCTTTCCACTCTGCTCTGCCAGGGCTGCTAGCTTTGGAGTTTCTGCTAGCTTTGTAGTTTCATAAGCAGGTCTTTTGGTGTTTCACAACAGGCAAGCAAGATGAAGAGCCTTTTAGCTGTTTCCTTGTGGCTTTCAAGCATTCACCTGGTTGCCATTCCGTTGCTGTAAATGCTTTCGTTATGCCATCACGATGGCGCTTAACCTTAGTTGCAGTATTACTCGAGCTTCTGGTCATCCCTATTTTCGAGCAACTTCATCTGCAAGCATGGACCAAGTCATTTTCCTCTCACTATGGTTATGGAGGATAAAGATGCGCTGGATCCAACCAAGTATATCTCTTTGTTGTGGAGCCTCATTCTGTTTTGCCAATTGGGATTCTTGGACTATGCAATCATGTTGAGTTCTTGCCTATTCAAAGGCTTAAGGTGTTTGCAAGCAGTGCAATGTTTTTAACTCCACTTTTGAGGCATGTAAGCTCATGGTTGGGCCTAGCACCTGCGCTTCAAGAAAGACGTACAAATGCGGTACCTAGTGGTTTTCTTTCACAGTGTTTTTCAATATTTCCTCTCACCGAGACGATGAGCGGTTTTGTGGCGGGCAACCTGTAGTAGGCTACAGTGTCACTTTCACAGGACACACAGTTAGTACAGTTGGTCTGGTCTGGTTCACACTGGACGAACTCTCTGGGTTGGGCAGAGACACGTAGCAGGGATACGATGGTGGTTCTAGTGGACATCGTGGCCACGTCATCATCACCACTTAGTTTGGAGATAGACTTAGATGGCTAACATTTATGAGCCGTTGGTGGCTCTTTATGGTGGGACATGAGTAGTAGTTGTTGGGTCATCGGATTATCTTCTTCATATATGGTCCAGCGTCGTCGTGAGGAGTAGCGAGTCTATACACACATCACTTCTTCACCATCCCTGTACATTTTGAGCCTCGACACCCCATTGTACCTGTGAGTCTTGGGCTGGAGTTGAGTGTGCTGCCACTTTATCAGTTCTTTGAGATAGTCGAGTCATATGTTGTGGTCTGCTGTTGTGTCTCTGTGAGCTCAGTTGTTGTCTATTTGTTCCTTTGTTTTCAGTCTGTTTGAGTGAGATTGTCACACACATTGCACTGAGGAGCACCCACTGTAGAGAGCACGACACACTATCCGCACTATAGTTGCCTTGGTGTGTGTGTGTGTGCGCTAAGTTTTCAGAACGTCTCCCTTCAGTGTACAACGGGTTCCGCCACACCTTCCATCTGCTCCTACAAACGCAAGAAACAGATGGTTGCACAGTCTTTGGAAATGGGTGAAATCCGAGCTTGCTTATTGGAGGACTTTGAGGATGCAAGCAATGCCTTGAGGGTCAAGAACCCACCACTAAGGTGCTCTCAAGCTCATAATAATGCTCACTCCTTGTATCGTGCACGATTAGATCGGTGGTATGTCCTCCACATGCAACAATATGATGAGTTTGTGTGCAAGATGAGCACAGACCACACCTTGCTGTTGTTTTTTATCATGCCCTTGTTTTGATGACCTTGTGCTTTGGGCGTATGCATTGTGATCAGTCTCTCTCTAGAAAGCATCTGCTACACTACTGCAATAATTAGTATCTTTCACATGAGGCGTTTTGCGAGATGATTCACAATGTTATTCCCCCACTAGTCTCTCAAATGTGTGTGATTCAGAATTATGGCAAGCCCTACATGCTTCAGTTATGCGGGGATGTTGAGGATGCCAAGCATGTTATCAAGAGCTCAACTTTTGTCTCATATCATGTTAAAAACAAGGATCAATCTAAGCTAGGGTGGATGAAATCTAGTGCTTGGCATGATGCATGTGTGTGTGTGCACCTGTGGACAAACAATGTTACTCAAGAAAATTAGGTCCCAAGATGGAAGCTTGGGCTATAAACATGATCTTGAGTATAGACAAGGTGACCGCAAGTTCATAATAGAGCATTGCACTCAAGGAACACAAACTTGGATGGGTTTTCATTGAACTAAAGGCCTCCTTTTATACTTGGCCCTTCACCAATACATTGCATGTGGGATAAATGCCCTTTGCTCTCCTTCACTCTACCAAACTTGACCTCAAACTTCAACACACCCCCTCAAAGATACAATCTTTGCACTTCCTACTTTCCTAGTAGCATAGCCCGCACATGGTGCCCTAGGCTCCTTTAGCCCAACAATGGCTAGCCCGAGCCTTCACAAATGCACAAAATACGATCGGGGTAAACTAGAATAAACGGCTATTATTTTCTTCTTCTTCATGTACAACTGCTACATTTGCTTGTTTCTCCCAACAACCTGGTGCAAAGTGTCCACTTTTGCCACATCGATGAGAAATAATGTGACCCCTTCCTCTGCCTTCTCCTCGTCCTCTTGTCATCCTTCCTCCTTTGAATCCTCCTTGGTTGAAAAATACATGTTCTCTTGGTGCTTCTATTGGAGCCACATTGTCTGGCTCAGTCCTGTGCTTTGATTCAAATTCCATGAGCGTTGCAATTAAGCTTCTTTTCCATATTTGTTCTTCAATTAGTGTGAACGCAAAGGTCTTACTACTTGTGCATCTAGTCACAAGAGCAGTGTCTCATTGCGCATACAAGAGCCTTTTGAAGCTAAATTTGGCATACAAAAAATGATGGGTGGTCTTACCGAATGCTCAGTTGCACAAGCAGTGTCTAAACCCTTTATCACGATTCACACACACATTCATGATTGTAAGTACTGCATACAAAGATTGTGCTCTTACAATGGCATATGCTTCAGAAGGCTTCATGTATGTGTGATTCATACATTTTGGAATTTGCAAACATGTAGGCTTTGTGCGAATACGGATTTTGTGAAGTTACTCTTCACCCTTTGGTTGAAGCACCTCTTCACAAAATCTCAAGCTTGCAACGGCTAGCAAAAAACAAATGAACTCAAGCAGTTAGCCTGCCACAAAGAGTGTGTTTCAGAATTGATAGCTTTACTTTAGCCTCACTAATCAGTTTACCCCTCTTAGACCCTTAACTGGCTATGTAATGCCTTGCCAAGGTAGTTAAACATTGGCTGTGCGCGAACCGTGCCTTGCCAAGAGCTTTCAAGAGAATAACCTAAGTTAAAGGTAATGCATTTTTTGAGTTATTTTTACACTTTTAATGTATAAGGAAACTGTAATGACGAGGCCGAGGGCAACGGAATAAAGGGTGGGGGGCATTCAATGTGGTCAATGTTAGGTGCAGTGCTTCTCTTTTGCGAACAGAGCTCGCCACTATGTCGCCAGCCATTACTTTAGGCAAGACAGTGGCTCCCAACGAGGATTCGCATTGTGAATTGGAGCTCCATTGCCTTGATGCCGAGCCTGTAGCGCATTGACCTTGCCTTTTCGAATTGCTCTGAGCGCCTCTCTTCTGCAGTTCCGTGCCAAGTTATGCACCTTGTTGTCGTCCTCACCAAGGTTCTCCTTGGTTTGTTGGTATTCCCTCAAGCATCAACACTTGCACAATGGAGCTCTTACACGTGGCTTTGATTTCCTCAGCAGCACCACACCGCTCCTCTGCAACCCCCCTTCCAACTTCATACCTTCCTTCGTAGTAGAGACAAGCTTCTTACCATCAAACTCCTTTAACTGCCCCACAGTGTTGCTAATTGGACTATTTTCTTATTTTTAATGATTAATCTCTTTTTTATGATATTTTATTATGTGCACTAAGAACTGTTAAAAGATTGTAGCTACAGGAACTGCCATCAGGAACGGACAACTCTGATGTGTCATTTGATGGGTGACAGTAAACATCGCGAAGGAGTTTCCGTAAGTTCGGTGGAAAGGGCCGGGTTACGAGTGCCCCTGATGCGTCACATGATGGGTGACGGGTGCATCAGTAAGGGGGCATCCCGTAGGCTAAGGAGGAAATCCGAACTGAGTAAGAAAATACGCGTAAGAACGCAAGCACAAGAATAAAGATGGGTTCGATGACGCTTTTTACGAAAAGCAGGAACAGTCGCGGAAGGACAGATGTTTTCCCGCGAGGAGTCTGTGTCTGCATTGCATCTGTGTCGTGTCCTGCACCCGGGGACGCCTGGAATGTGTCCGTGTAGCATTGTTTTCACTAACTGAGTGAGTTTTTAAAGTTTGAGCAGGTTCACACTTTATTTTATAAAGTGACCGGTCACTTTTAAGTGACCGGCCCCTTTATTAATAAAATAAAGCAAGCAAGGCTCTTAATAAAAAAAAGCCAGCGCTAAAACTAAGGCAGGGGGCTGAATTGCGATCTCTCTCTCTCTCTCCTCTCTCTAGAAAACGCGATTTTCTCTCTCCTCTCTCTAGGAGCGCCAAGCTCTGCTTTTGGACCCCTATTCCTGCCGGGTGTCAGACCCTGTAAAAGGGTAGCCAGCGTTTCAGTTTGAAAGAGCCGGAAGCAGCAGGAAGTGCAAGCGCTGGGATTCTGGAGTAGAGCTGACGACAGAATTTGCAAGTGTTCGCGTGACGACTGAGTACGGAGGTCGATTCTCCGAGCAAGGAGCGACAGGTATAAGGTGTTGATACGCATTGAAAATTGTTGATTTGTGTGGTTTGTTTTGCAGGAATCTCCCGTCTCACGGGAAGGCCCGTCACGGGAAGTACGGCTTCACGCCTAAGTCCCTTACGGGAAAGTATGGCTTCGCGCCTAAGTCCCTTACGGGAAGGAACGGCCTTGTGCCCAAGCCCTTTACGGGAAAGCACGACCTTCGGGTCTAAGATTACAGAACGGAGGGGTTTCCTCGGGTTCTCGTGCTTGTATAAGAATCCTCCCTGAATAAAAGAATACTCTTAACGGGGGGGGGGGGACCAACCCATCTTCTCGTCCCCAATACTGTGTCGATCTTCTCCCTTCTCTCATGTTTTCAAAGAATTATAATTTTCAGATTTTCTAAGTGCTCGTGTACACTCCTGTTTTGTGACACACAGCATCACACGATCCGAAACTACAACTTTCTCCACCTTATCACCCAAGATGTCTTGCACAACCTTGCACAAGGTTTCAAACTTATTTTTGAGCTCTTCCTTCCGCTTCTTCTCACCCTTAGAATCCTTCTCTTGCTATCCTTCCCGCTTACACAGTAAGCAGGTGCTGCAATTTAGGGCAAATTAGGTCCCAAGATGGAAAATTGGGCTCATAAACATGATCTTGAGTATAGACAAGGTGATCACAAGTTCATAAATAGAGCATTGCACTCAAGGAACACAAACTTGGATGGGTTTTCATTAAACTAAAGGCCTCCTTTTATACTTGGCCCTTCACCAATACATTGCATGTGGGATAAATGCCCTTTGCTCTCCTTCACTCTACAAAACTTGACCTCAAACTTTAACAGTACGTGCCTATTAATTGAATGTGAATCGACAACGCTTTGTCAAGCTCGAGTATGTCTACAACATAATGATAAACGCAAACTACATAAATGGCAGACCCATGCTGGACATCGAGCGTTTGTGGATAAGAGATGTGCATCAAAAGAGTTTTTTAAGCACCTACATCACTGAAGGGCCTCTAAAACCATCAAGAGGGTTATGCTTCAATCGGATACTTGGATAGCCTCAAAACGTGAGCTTGCTGATGCCATGGCTTCACACTTTGGTAATGTTTTTGTTGTTCCTCCTTCAGCTTCTGTTGAAACTCTTCATGCACTTTTGTTATCTACGGTGCATTCAATTCTCTCGCCTCAGATGCACAAGCCATGGAGGTGGATTTTACTAAAAATGAATTGCACTCAGCATTGTTCACTCTCAGCCGATGGCCTTCCCTTGGTTGGGATGGGATCACTGTGGAATTTTCTCTCCCCTTTTGGGAGCCCCTAAAAGAGCCCTTACTCTACATGATGAATGCTACATGGACTAAGCACAATTTGCCATTATCTTGGAAAGAAGGCTTGCTGAAATTATTACCCAAACAGGCGCTTTGTGAGCAGTTTTCTCATTGGCGGCCGATCACCCTTATGTCGGTCATATACAAAATATTGGCTAAGATGATTGTACATCGCATCAAGGAGCCTCTTCTTGCGAGTATCCATCCAGCTCACTATGGCTTCATCGCTCGTCACCAAATCATGGATAATTTAGCTAATGTCTTAATTGGAATGGAGTATGCCAAATATACCCAACAAGATATACTCGTGATGCAGGTAGATATTGAGAAGACCTTTGATACGGTATAGTGGGATTTCATTTTGCCGACATCATGCAAGCCCTTGGATTCGGTCCTAAGTTAGCCAATGTTGTATAGTTCCTGTATGCCCATAGTACCTCTTCTAGCCTTCTTGATGGTGAGCTGACTGGCCCTTGGCCACTCGGATGCCCTGTCAGGCAAGGTTGGCCCCTTAGTGCCTTATTGTATGCCATTGTCACTCACCCCTTGTCGTCATATTTGGATCACTTGACTTCGCTTGGTCGTCTTCATGACCCTCTGAAGATTACTTCATTGGGCAAGCTTATGTCGATAACTTGTTGTTTATGCCTTGTAATAGCCACTATGACATGCGAGAGATTATGCATGCACTGGAATCTCGATACGTTTGGGCTCGTGGCAAGTCTTAAAGCCAATTCCTGAAAATCCAAACTCCTGCCTTCTTAATGCACATGACACATCATCTTCTGTGGCCTGAAGATATTCTTGATCCGCATGTGATTGTTAGAAACTTGGGGTATCCTATTGGCTGGAGGTTACCAATACTCAACAAGTGGATTGGGTTATGCGACGCTTGAATGTCAAATTGCAATATTGGAAACTATCCACATGGCCATTATATGTTCGGCTCCGTACTGTCCAGAGCATTATGATGGTGAATGTTCAATTCTACTTGCCGTAATTGCATTGGCCCCGTCCAAAGCATTATAATGGCATATATTCAATTCTTCAATCTACTTGCCGTTGTAGCTTTGGCATCGTCCTTGCTTCACATCGCTTATATCTGATATATTATCTCACACTCATTCTCGTAAGAAACGGCTCTGTTTGTTATCAATGGAAAAACTATGCACTCCGAAGCGTTCTCAGGGGCTGAATATTTTGGACCTTCGTCACCACGCTCTTGAGAGGAAGGCATGTTATTGCCTACTCTTGCGCAACAGTCTCAACCATGGACATCCATCATTGCCTCATTATTCCAGCAAGGAAGAGAGAGAGAGAGAGAGAGAGAGAGAGATCGTGCGCTGCCATAAGAGGGTAGCGCTGGTGTTTTTTTTAATTTATTCAACTATGCTCCTCTTTTTTTTTTAAGGATGGCTGCCCAATTATTAAGTGGGCGGGCGGCCTATTTTAAAAATGGTCTGAACCTGTCCAAAAACTCAATAAAACCTTATAAGTTGAAAACGATGCTTACACAGCACTTCCCGGGCGTCCTTGGATGCAACCACATGCATAAATGCAATGCAGACATAGACTTCCTCGTAGGAAAGCATCTGCTTTCTCAAAAGGCATCCATTTTTCCTCAAAGTTTCCTGTGAACCCATCTTCATTCAAGTGCTTGCTCATCCTTGTGCACAATTCTAACACAATTCAGAATTTCCTCCCGACTATGGAATATTCCCTTTCTGGGGCCCTCGTCACCCACCTTGTGACGCATCAGGAATACCCTCACCTAGTTCTTTCCTACCGAACTTACGGTACAATCTCCTTCGGGATGCTCTATGTCACCCATCCTATGACGCATCACAGATGTCCGTTCCCGGATGGTCGGATCCTTCTGCCCAATGCTCCCTGTCACCCATCGATGTGACGCCTCAAAAGTGCCCGTTTCTAATGGCCTTACAGATATTCCCGTTCACAGTGCTCCCGTCATTACTCTGAATGACGCACCAGAAATACTCTGTACTCAAATGTCTCCAGTGAGAAAAACCCTCTCACTTAAATTTCAAATAATTTATTTTTCTGCCAGATAAAGCGAATTTAGCAACACCATCAGTACCACGAGGGGGGGGGGGGGGGCTGCCTATATAGGACAAACCAAAGTTTGCGCTACTCAACCTGGAAAACCCCACGACCCCATAAATGGCTGAAAATAGCTAATAACTATGTAAACTTACTGAAAGTGACCACGGACACATATTTAGTAGCATGATTGCAGATGACTCGAGACACTGACCCCGAGAAACCCTAGGAATGGGGGTCCCGTCTCATGCCAGCCTACTGGGTGAGAAATACAGTGAAGTGCACCACCAAGAATAGGTACGTCTACGTCAAGTGTGGCCGAGCACAGCCACAAAACAGCCCTCTCCCCTTGATCTGCTCCTGGGAGATACCAGAGCTACCACCGGACAGGAGAATAAACTCTACCAATTTCACGGGGTGGGGGGGATCAATGCCAGTGGGGTTGGTATTAGGCTTGGTGTGGTGAGGTGAGGGGTTGGTAGCATCACAGATTGAGAGGAATCCTCGACAAAAAGGGTTACTAGGGAGTGATAGGACTAGGGAAGGTGGTGATGAAATGAGTGAGTGATGCAAAGCGAATTATTGCAGATATGCGGTGTTGAAATTCATACGTATCTTGGTGTGGAGTCAAGTAGAAAGGAAGGTCCCAAAGGTATTGTACAGCTAGGAGAAGCCGACTCTTGAGGTGGATTGAGCAGATGCCACACTTGGAGATTGATGCAAACGATTCCTTTGATGCAATCTTATCTCCTAAAAATGACTATTTTTAAGTGTTTAAGTGATGTTGCCACGTGAGTGGTTAAGCCCTTGTAAAACAAAAATCTTCTACTTATGGATGCATGCCTAGTGATAGTAGTGCCTTATCCCAACCTACTCATTCTTGTATAAAGGGGGCACCCTTGTATGCACATGTTATGGCCAGTCGTTTGTTTGTTTCATTTCTTTAGTACAACGTATTTCTTTCTCTGCTGCAGTTTGGCGACCACAGTAGGACAAGAGAGCTTCGATCGCTCTCTCCCCCACAGCTGGCCTCCCTCTTATGGATGCTCCCCCCTCCCCTATGACATATGGTCAGCTTGTTTGTTGCTTCTTTGCCTTTGCACCCCTCAATGTTTCGTAATCAAATAATAGAGCTACATCATGTGCAATAGCTGTGCTTTCTCTCTGACATACTGTGCAGCAATGCAAGTTGGAGAGCTGGCCGCATGAAGAGAGTGGACCTCGTATGGCATCACATCAAGGCTCTGGCATCAGATGGTTGGTCAGGAAGTGGCTATCTCCTGCTGATGTGAGGCCCCATCAATCTTCACCCAGCTGAAATTGCAGTCGATTCTTGGAAAGGGTCATGAGTAAACCAACAGGAAGCTAAAGGTGTTATGTTTGTGATCGATTGCTGATGGCCCTTCTTCCCAAACTGTTCCCTCCCATTCTCTCTCTACAGTCCAGTCTGTGAGCAAAGTTTTCCCTCTCCAAAAATTCTATTTTCTCTCTCTGCTTATTTATACGATTGGAAATTTCTCTCATGCCCTCTCATTTTGTCTCGATCCTTAGATTGTTAGCAGGGAGTTGCAATTCCCTGGCATACTAGGTCGGCAGTTGCAAAGAAAGCCGAATGAGTGGCTGGTTTCACTTACCAGTTTAACACTATGCTGCCTCCCCCCCTCCGACCCCTCGTTTAAGGCCTTCTCCTGGGCCTTCTCTCTCTCTCTCTCTCTCTCTCTCTCTCTCTCTCTCTCTCTCTCTCTCTCTCTCTCTCTGTGCTTAGTTTTTTGCCTGACTCACATCGACCAACTTAGGACCCCATAGTATATATCTTTGTTTTGTACTGTTGTTAGGTTATTTTGTTCCTCTGACTTTGTATCAGATCCACCACTTTGTAACTTTCGGGTCTCATAGGTCATTGTGGCCTTTTGAAGACGTTAATATAAGATTTCATTTCTCTCTCTCTCTCTCTCTCTCTCTCTCTCTCTCTCTCTCTCTCTCTCTCTCTCTCTCTCTCTCTCTCTCTCAGAGGACCAAAGATGTCTTGGACTATATCTACTTGAGTTACACAAACACAGAGATAGTTTACTGAGGAGACTTGGAGAGAGACAATCCCAAAGACAGATTATTGATTTCTTCACACCACACAATGGACAGATAGAGGAGCAGACACCACTACAAAGCTCAGCTCATACTCACACCCCCGGTTCTCTCAAGCATTGGTGCTAGGGAGATCGAGATTCGAGCCACCCATGTCTGAGGAGAGGAGCTTCACAGCATCGGGAGACTACAATAGAGGATTTGAGCCATACTATCTCGACATCCAGAGTACAAATAAGGATGGATTCATCACCCGTTATATCACCCTCTTGTATTGGGCATCCAATGTGTGATCACACATACCCCACTCAGTTCCAACTAGTAGCATTTCTAGCTTCATTTTAGTATCTCTTTTTTTGTACCCAGACATGGTATCAAATTCACCAATTTGTAACGGAGTGGTCTCATAGGTCATTTTGGCCTTTAAAAGACGTTAATATATCATTTCATTTCATTTGATTAATGGTGATGGGGTCCTGCTGCACTTGGGGCTGGCTGCCCATGAAAGCATTGATCTGATGATTGAGTGAATGAGCCAAGGGCTACTTATATATGATATGCATGTCTTGGTCAGGCAATGCCATATTAACCCCACGACTTATAATTATGTTGGGCATATTGTCATTATTAATAAAAGGTGCATCATATGCTGCTAACTACCTAGGTTAGATATTAATGCTAGGTTCATAAATGCGAGCACTCCCTAGTGCCTACTCCTGGTTAACACCAGAGGTGACCTTGTGCAATCAAAAGGTATGCAACTAACTAAAGTGTCGAACATGCACGTCCTGCATACAAGGTCACAATGGTGCCAAAACACTTCCTAGGTTGTCTTAGTGTTACAAGACGAACACCACGTGCCAATAGAAAAGAACAGTCTGAACAGACTTTTAGCGCTTCAATAACAACTGAACTTAAAAAGAGAGACGACACGTGACACGGAGTGGTGGAATTCCACCCCAGAGAGTATTGGCCCCAAACCTTGGCGCCCCTTTCGGTATTTCTTTATATTGCATCAACACAGGACAAGCCGGTACTCCACGCTCTGCACCTTCTCCAGGAAGCATGCTAGAGAATGATCCCTAGCCTCATATTTAAAGGCCCTTGGCCATTAAAAGCATTTACAGTGAAAAGCTTCAAATTCAAAAGCATCTGGTCCCAAAGCAATGCCTAAAAGCTGCCAACATAAATCACGAAAATCCGTACAACTGCCACGTCAACAATCGGTGCAAAACGCAAAAATCCGTACAGTCTGCCACGTCAGCATGTCAACCCAATTCACGGAAATCCGTAAAGTCTACCACGTCAGCATGTCAGCGCTTCACGGAAATCTATACAATCTGCCACATCAACAGTCAGCGTGAAATTCAGGTTGTCCGTACAGAACTGCCACGTCATTAGCTGGCTGCATATCTTTTGTGTGTGTGTGTGATATGGTCTTGCTTCATCTTCTACTACTTCTACCTCTTCACTTAGGGTTTAGGTCCCTCAATCAGAATTTTCACAGTGGCTCCATTCTTCAGTGGCTTGACACGTCAGCAATTTGGGACACTTAAATCCTAGAAATAGGAGCTAGCTTGTCTACATGCACATAGCGTTAGATGTGCATGTGACTTCTCCCCTTTTTAAGGTGAGGTATTGGTAACGAGCTGCATGGCTTCTTTGTAGTCCACCAACCTTGGGTAATTTATGAAGAAATCTTCGTCGGCCCACACTGTTTCGTGGGTTCTACAATACTTGAAGAAAGAAGCTTTGGATCGCCGGACTTGACCCATACTCAACTCAAGATCAAAGCAAGTGAGCTCAAGAAGATGCATGAAGGCCGCAAACAAGGTAAACGGGCAGTCTATCGAGGTGGTAAGGCCGTCATCCACGAGTTCAGAACTCCCAAACCGGATTCGCCCTCACCTGACCCCCTTAGGTTTTTGTCCCTTTTCTTTTACATCACCCTCCCGATGGGCCCTCAACCCTTAATTGTTATGTATCTATGCTTTACCTGAAGACAATTTGTTGTAATGTTTTGTTTTCAGTCCCATGGGTCATATCTGACCTCCGTGGACAATAACTCTCTCTCTCTCTCTCTCTCTCTCTCTCTCTCTCTCTCTCTCTCTCTCTCTCTCTCTCTCTCTCTCTATCCAAAACACATTTTGCCATTGTCACAGTTTCCATTCCATAGAAATTTGCATGAATTGCATACTATGGCATTGTGAAAATTACCAATGCTTACTATGCGACCACAAACTAATAACAAGAACGAAAAAAACATGGCTGAATTTTCAAGCTGTTTACAGTATCAGAACAGACTTAAACACTTCAACAAGTCTATAAGCTGGGGACCCAATTTGAAAGCCATAATCGAACTAAAACACAAGCCAAAAGTGTCAAACGAAAAGCAACATACCTTATTGCTAGTCTCCATGACTCCAACACACACTTTAGACTGCTCTCTTCCTACAGAAAAGCTTTCAGAGAAGAAAGCCGAAATGGGTTTCGCTGCAAGTCCAAGCCTCTGTTGAGACCAAGAAACCTGCCTCCGCCCACACTTTCGGAGGCCAGTTCGGTACGAACATGCAGAAAAGCTCCTTAGTGCAGACCTTGCTGGCGATACTGATGAGAGTGCTGAAGGAGGCAAGAAGAGCTTGGAAATGTGGCAATGAATCAGAGAGGCCTTGCACACGTTCCATGCTCGCACTCCGGACATCTTATGTACTGCAGGCCACTTGTCTCACAGTCATGGCCACTCTCAACGTTTTACTTCCATTGCTCGAAAACCTGGGGAAAGAAATATATATGCTTTCAAAATATCCTTTTTTTTTAATTTATAAAAGCAAGCATTAGAGCCCCTCACAGAGCCTCGTCTGTATGTAACACGGGGTTATAGTAAAGGGATCAATGGTGGGAGTTACATTGGCCGTTCATTGTTTTTAAAGGGGCGCATAGGCCAGAGGGAAAGCGAAAGCGGAGATTAAAGAAGGCGAATTTTGGGGGCGCTGGAAAACGACGTCGAGAGTTAAACTGCTCGTAAATAACCCTGTGCGCACCCGTTACCTGCTCGTAAAACTCTGCGCCCGCTCTGCTCACTTGCTCACGGAAACTGCTCCGAGGTGCTTGCCTGCACAGCTCTGCGCAAGGACCCACAGCGCCGCCTCTGCATACAGAACGAAGATTACTTGCATGTGCTGGCCTCTGCACACATAATCTGCAGAGCCTACACCGAGCCGGTTTGTGAGGTTGCATGAAGGGTTGCAGTTGAAACCGTCGAGATCGTAAAGCAATTCGAAAATGCAGTTTTGGAGCTGGAGAGAAAGGTCATTTTAGGCTCTGTTTGCCAACCTGTTTGTATACAAGTGTATTGCTTCAGTGCCGATTTTTTTTGCTATACTATTGTATCAAGAAGCTCATCTTTGCATTTGATCTTATGGCCCCAAGAATGGATGGAAGGGCATGCACCTCTATCAATAGTATTTCGAATTAATGGTCAAACTTTTCAATATGGTATATGCCGGATTGTGTGCAAGGTGTAGGGTCAGTCCTACTTTACTATTGAAGTCATTCAAACGAGTGCAGAGATTAATGCTAAGGTATTTCAAAGGTGTGCAGATATTACTGCTGAGTCATTTCAAAGGTGTGCAAAGATTACAATATCGGTGGCTTCAACTCAAGGGGAGTCTAGGGTGTAGTCCTTCTACGATAAGATGGCGAATCATGAGGTATGACCATGAGCTCACATTCTTAGAATTTGTCACACAATGTCGTTGTGAATTGCATGTGTCTCTGGAGATTTGGGGATTTTGAAGCATGTAATAGGGATTAGAAAAATTGAATGTTGTTTTTCGTTTCATTTTCAAGAATTGTCTTCGTTCATTGAGGTTGTGGGAACAAATGGGAATGTTATTCGTGAGTGTCATGCATCGCAAACATGTATTGACCAAAAGGTTTCTTACGAAAGGCAATGCCTTCTTATTACACATCTAAATAATGTGCACAAAATCACAAATTTTCACGTTCCAGAGCACCAAATAGGGCGACCTAAAACTAGTGAACGACCACCACGACCAGTGTCTCCTAAATCTAAACACCGATGTGTTACAAGGTTTGGGGATGTTGCATATAAAGTCAGGGCGGCACGAAGAAAGTTTCACAAAGACTTACAAGTGCGGGCAACCAAAGAGTGGGAAAGAGTCTTTGACACAGAAGGAAAATTGCAAAGAGAGTGGGAAGAGGCACAAAAGTATGCATGGAAAGCAGACATGCATGTAGGATAGCAAAGTTAGTGGAAAAATTAAGTGCGGGTACAAACCTCGCGCTTATGGAGTTCCACATGATGCTAACATCCCTCGAGAGAAAAATGAGAGGGACGACGAAGAGGACATTAGAGTTTCAAACGATGAGTCTTCCATCATAAGTTTACTTTCTTTAATTGCACACTCCCGTTCTCTTTATAGTGATAATTTTTTACATTTATTCCTGTTATAGAAATGATATTTTATGATTTATTGCAGCTGACAGGTGGAAAAGACTAGACCCAGCTTGACCTATGCAAATGTATTTGTATATCATGTACATTTTATTATTCAAGTGCTCTTTTATGAGCTTTGGCCAATTATAACCGGCTGGCCAGTTTGTAACCAATTTGACCGTTCAAGAAATCTATATAACAAATACGTGCAAGAGGGAAATGGTCACTCTTGCACGGGGGGAGATTGCACCCAGTGTCTGTGTACTTCTTCTCTCCTCTCCCCTCTTCTCTCTCGCCGTACCGGCGTAGCACTCCGCTCTAGGAGGTGCGCCTACACGCATTCTCTTCACTCTCTCCCGCTCACTATCTCTCTTTGTTCGTGTACATCATTGATTATGTGCTAGTGGATGCGTCAGGTATGCAAATTCGTGTATTTCGTTGTATATAGCATAGTATTTGTATATTTTGCAGGGACGCCACGACTTCCGTTTGTAGCAGTGGTAGCAGAGCTGAGGTTATGTTCCAACGATTGCAGATTGGGATAACCAAAAGCTAAGTGCTCTTGTTTTCTTTTGGTTTTTAAAATTTATAATTCTATGTCCTTGTTTTATATTATCTTTTTCATGGAAATCTAGTGTTAATCTTTCATTAATTTGTAATTAGTGAGAGAAAGCTAACTAAGATAATAGAAATGACAATTTTATACTATGCGCAAAGTTTACATAGTATTAACGCATAGACTAGTTATGTTGAAATTAATACATTAATTAGCACTAGTTTCATCCATAATATCATCCACATGAATCATCACGCTAATCATTAGCACATGAAAAGTTTGGTATGCAATGGCGATAGATGTATCAGATTAAGGAGAGACCTGATAGAAAAAGTTAGAAGAAAAAGAATGCTCGGCCTTAGAATGGAGTGTAGATATGGAGCAAGCAAAGAAAAAGGGAATTGCATTGGGAGAAATCCTTGTAGATTTTCAAACAAGAAGGTACCGGCGAAGATGAAGAAGAAAGATTTTTGTCTGAAATACATGTGTTGTAGAACTCGATAGCTATCTGATAAGGACTCACTCCAAGGAGATGCTCGATAGTGGTTAGACGCGCACTTAGGTCAAAGATGACCTCTTGGCTTAGAGTCATTGTGAGAACCTACCCCATATTGATTTTATTTCAAAGTAAGTATATTATATATATATATATATAAAAAAACCGGAGCTCTCTGCATAGACTGACGCAACTGCCCCATGGCGCGATAGTTTTTGCTTACGATCCTAGAAAGACCTCCTCCCTTTGCGGCATGGCATTGACAGGCCACTCGCTTACCTCCTTGCCCCCCCCCCCCCCCCCCCCCCCCCCCCCCCACCCAAGCCAACAACCTCCATGCATGCTGCCAATTTGGGAGTGGATGCCCTTGCAACGTGCAGTAGCAACCGTCAGGGAGTGGATGAGTAATCCCCGCGTCAATAAACTCTCTCTTTCTCGTCAGCTGGCGGCCACCTTTACCTTGAACCTCTCCTCCCATGCATCAACCGTTCACACAGGTCTCCACCAATCGCGTCGCGATCAACCAGAATCACCAACCACTTACTACAAACGATGGGCTGCTATCATGGGCACATCCTGCATCCCATGGGTGACCACCCAGCTCACCTACAAAACTCTCTCTCATTTGCTGTCGGCATGCACACATCTGCAGCTTTGCCAACTCACAACAAACACATGCGAACTCTCACCCACCCACTGCAGTTTGCTTGAGCAGCCAATAAAAATAAAAATAAAAATCCTTACTGGTCGACTTCCCTCTCGTTCTCACTCTCTCCTCCACTAGCCGCCATGCGGCATTTGCGGCTGTGGTCACTTAACGAGCTACAGTCCGCCCGTCTCTCTCTTTTTCTCACCATGCTTTCTCTGCACCCGAGTAGTTACCTCTCTCTTTTAGTGGCGCCCACCTTGCAGCTATCAACCACCTACGGTTTTCTTCTGTGGCCACCACTCCACCAAAATCCTCTGGCTTCAACTCCTAGCTACACACACGCACGTTCAGTTGCATGCAGTTTCTCTCTCTGGTCTACTGGCGGCCACAAACAGAGTGCCTGTTTTACTCTCTCTCTCTCTCTCGCTCGCTCGCATGCGGACCACACTTTCACTGTCGCTATTTGATCATATTCAACCACCCTTCTCATCGAGTGGACGACCAAAAAATCCTCCCATATCCCGCTCTCATCCAACCACTTCACTGCAAGCAATACCAACCATTGGATATCTACTCAAAGGAGCCGCTTGCAGACTCAATAGCAAAACCAATGAAGCACACACACTGCTCTCCTAATCCGGACAAGCCCTTTCTCTCTTTGTCTTTTGGTGGTGTTGGCTGCTTGAAAGAGCCATGCAAGATAACTGTCGCACACCATAAGCGACCACTAGTCGAGCCGCCACTGCAAGCACGTTCGGTCACCACTCCAGGCCTAGATTACCGTAAGCCCACACCATGAATAGGACATCAATCAGTATCTCGCTCTCTATCTCTTTCTTTTGCAGACGCAGGTACTCTTCTTGTTCTAGTATCGCTACAGCTTGTGGGGACAAGGCACTATTTGAGCACGTTAAGGAAACCACTTGCCTTGTTGATTGAGCACGCTCTTCAACACACGGTACAATTTGTGGAAGCTTTTGCGGCAGGTATTGACTCACTACCGGACATTGACGAAGATCTTTTCGTGTTCACCACCCCAACTATCAGGTGGTGCTCCACACGCCAACTTCTTCAAAAGTGCTTTGATTACGCGTGTCGCATCATTTTTTTTTTTTCATGGCTCTCCACGACATTAGGATTTCTATTCTGCAAGATTACGCCGTCGGCAATGACATCTGCTGGGGTATTGAAGTCTGTCGCTACTTTCCCACTGGTCGCTCAATTACAGATTATTTGGTACCAACACTCTCCGCGCTTGGCATGAATATGTTGAAGGGCAACCAGAATTTCGTGGCCTTCCAGACCTCGGCACACCTCGCCCCGGAAACATCGAGTGGGCTAAGGCAAAACTTCGCACAGGAGAAATCCACATCACCAATAAAATTCTTTACATTAGCGCCTTTGACTTACTGCACTCGCCGATGGTGGAGACCACTCGGGCTCGTAAAGCACTCATCCTCAACCAACAGTGGGGTTGTTTTCCTATTGTTATGTTTAAAGTTTGGGACAGGTCTGTCAAGCATAATGTCTATCAGTCTTTTCATTGTGTACCACCCGACCACTTCCACAATGTCTTTGGTAAAATTCTATGTAATAACCCCCACAATATCCTCATCATGTATGATACTTATCACAAACCATGTATGTCTACGGATTTTCGCGACGTTTGCATTCGTAATCAATGGGATGTTCATTCACCCTATCTTTCTGACCATCTATTAGAACACAGAGCCGAAATCCACACACGTGAACACATTCCCACTACCAATCTTACCCTTTTCGATGTTTGGTACGATGACCATAAACCTTATTTTTCTCGCCTTGAATATGGCCCATGGCAGTCTCAAGAACCACAACACAACCGTTCTGACTGGAAAGAAATGACCCCAATTGCTGCAAGTTACAACTAGGAAGCAGAAGTTCACCGTATCTACGGTGATAAAAAACCCCTCTAATTTCTTTATTGATTCATTACTTGTCAATTTTTCTAGATTTTCTAGTCTATGCCTACACTAGTCCCAACATAAAACTGCAATTTTCATCACAACGTCCCCTGCGCAACATAAAATCATCATCTCTTCTCCGACCGCCAAAGAGAACCAAAAATCTATATTCTCATCCCCAGTTCTAGCTCTACTTAACACATATTTTTTCATAATAAAGCCTTCTAGGCAAAGACAGCTCAAGATCAAATTACTTTTGGGTTGTTTGTCCAATCAGTCACGATTAATCATCGTAGACGTCTGTCAGTCCTCAATGTAATTTTGTCTCCCACATTGCACTATAAAATCCAATTAGATCTCCTGATTTACATTTTTTCATGGTTTTTGTCTATCTGTGCTATTTCGTTAGGACTGCAACATTTTCTCACATTTCCATTTTCGCAGGACTATGGCTAACTTTTAATTTGTGTTCCAGCTTCAGTTAATTTATTTTCCGATGGTTGAATCAAAGTGCTAACACTGTATGTTCTAAATATGTGAATCTCACATTAATCTTGAATCAAAATTCTCAACAGACCACATAGTCTTTTATTTTATTTCAAATTACTAACACAAAATTAACATATTTTGGAATTTTTTAATTATACTATGGTGCAAGTTTGATAGTCGCAATTCTCCTTAGCTTCTACAAATCTGTTTGACATGCCTCAGATGCAAGTTACAGTCATATCTCTCTCCACAAACACACTCGCTCATATAATTTTGATGCAGTGTACCCTCAAGGTATGTACATTAACCTCACTCCCCTTTTCATAATTGCTTTACCGACAATGGCAACCCAACATCTCTCATGTCATCACTAATACTTATAAAATGGAATCTCAGATACATCACTTTTATTTTTAAATTTCATTTCACTACATTATCTGCCCACTGAATACTCCATCAAATGCTTCGATCATGGCCTCTAATTGTACTACAAGTACTTTTTGATGATTTGTCAATAAGCCCTCCAGCTACTCATGTGAGCCACGGTGTTTTGGGATAGTGCACAAAATTTGTAGGTGCCTTGATATATTGCAGTGCGATATCAATATAGTAACTATTTTTATTTTCTCCTTTATGCATTGTCTACTCCATTGGTCACAAGCACACAGATCCGCCGATTTAGGCAGTGTGTCAATGCTCATCCAGTGCAGATTCGCCGATTTAGGCAGCACATTGATAAATAACAAATTCATGATTTTTAAGCAATATCAAATGCAGATACGCCAATTTAGGCAGCATTAGTGCAGATTCGCCGATTTAGGCAGCACTTCTTATTGGTGTAGATTCGTCGATTTAGGCAACACCAATCACAAAATCATGCAGCAGTGGCTGGCCACCACTGCAATTGGTATGATTTTGTCACCCGGGTACATAATGAAAGTGGTTTGGATTTGGACTTATGCTGTGGAATTGGAATTGGATTGGGATTTGGTATCTGGTGATTATTATGACAATGTTCATGTGATGAGACTTGACATTATGAGCTCGACGATGAGTGTGACCAATGATATCTTGATTCATTAGGGTATGACATATACTACTTATTCTAGTGGTATGGGACACTAGAATAGGTATTATGTGGATGACAGCAGCCATAAGATAATGTTGTTTAGTTTCATAAATTTTTCTTTTACTATGTGATGTTTTTCACACAACATACTAATCACTGTTTTTGACAAGTATTGTTTGCAGATTTTTATCTTCGCAACTGAGGACAGTTGCTTTCCAACGGAGAGGTATGTTATAGAAATGATATTTTATGATTTATTGCAGCTGACAGGTGGAAAAGACTAGACCCAGCTTGACCTATGCAAATGTATTTGTATATCATGTACATTTTATTATTCAAGTGCTCTTTTATGAGCTTTGGCCAATTATAACCGGCCGGCCAGTTTGTAACCAATTTGACCATTCAAGAAATCTATATAACAAATACGTGCAAGAGGGAAATGGTCACTCTTGCACGGGGGGAGATTGCACCCAGTGTCTGTGTACTTCTTCTCTCCTCTCCCCTCTTCTCTCTCGCCGTACCGGCGTAGCACTCCGCTCTAGGAGGTGCGCCTACACGCATTCTCTTCACTCTCTCCCGCTCACTATCTCTCTTTGTTCGTGTACATCATTGATTATGTGCTAGTGGATGCGTCAGGTATGCAAATTCGTGTATTTCGTTGTATATAACATAGTATTTGTATATTTTGCAGGGACGCCACGACTTCCGTTTGTAGCAATTCCAAGTTATAATTTGATTGTTATTGTAGCATATTTCATCATCGACCTCTAGCTTTGCGCATGTCGAGACCATTACTTTCTTGGTGAACCATGATCGCCTTGTATGTGAGAGCCATGACTGCAATATGGATCAGTTCTTGGATAGGTTTTTTACAAACATAGATTTACTTTTTCGCATGTAAATCTTTCAAGTGTAATTAGAAAAGTAACAGTGTAAGTGTGTGCATTTTTTCATAGGTGTCGTAAGGGAGTTACTTTTGTTTTGCGATCTTCTCGAGATGGGCTTGGGTCAGGGTTAGATGTCCATGTCATTGACGATGTTTTAGATCTTGAGGCTCAACAAAGACGATTAACCTTTTTGCATTGTGAGGAAAAAAAATTTATGCCTAAGTAACATTATATATTTTTTGCTTTGTTCACTTGTGTATTTGCTACTTCATAGGTGGATGGAAAGCATATTTCCGCCCGATGTTCTCTCAACTACGTGGTGGGTAAACAACTTATGGTTCCCATTTGTCTCTGAGCGTACTATAGGAGATATGCGTTCGGCAATTTCTTTGGGACACCTGATTTAGAATCTCACATTTAAAAAGTTTGCACATGAAGAGGTCGAGAAAGAAGCTCAATGCCTAGTTGAACAAGGCTTTGGGTGAGGTCACACTGTGACTAGGCCATGATTGTTGTATTTTTTGTGATCACCTTTTTTGTATTAATGGCAAACTTTGGAGGGGATTGGCCTACTTTGTATCGATGTTTATGTCAACAGAACTTCTCTATATCTACGTTTTGGTCCACTTTGTAGCAATGTTAATGTCAAGAGAACCTTGTTGTGATATCTCTTATGTACAAAAAGTTGTCTCATTATAGAATTGTCCTCATCTATTAGAATTGGTTTGTTTAAACACTCGTTATGGTTTCCTTTTAGGATTGATTTATTGAAACTCTCTCGTTATGGTTGCCAGTGTGAAATGGTTTGTTGAATGTAAGAAGAAAAGAATTTTGAATTACTCTCTATGACTTAAGACAAAGCTATTACCTTGTTTCTTTCGTACAAATTGATAGCCTCCATATACATAGAAACCCAATCATCACTTGATACGCGACCTATATTAACTTGATCACTTAGAGGGTATCCTTTGAATAAAGAAATTATTTAAAGAAGCAAGTCAAAGTGCTACCTCAATAACACATTTGATAAGACAAGATATTGATTTCATGCGATATCATAAAGAACCTGTAGATAGTACACTCAAGAAGGGAGGTCCATGTGAAATCTTTGTTTTGACAATGACATAGAAACAACATATCGAGCAGTCTCGGCATCAAAGAGGTCTTCCATGAAACACTCACTTACAGACGGACCGACGAGCAAGTGATATATATCACTTCTGAACCTGGGACATGACCACTGTGACTAGTGTTTAGATAAATATGAACATCATTACTCCATTGGTAGTTATTCCTTGTATTTTAAGTGGACAACCACATTTCTTTGATGTCCTTGTTCTCTTTTTATCTCCCCTTCGTGGAGGTGCACCACCTCGATGACATATATGCTCCAAATTTTTTAAAAGAGCAGACCATCACTAGCCTTGTCTTGTGCTCGATCATGATGGTCTTTAGGTGCCTCTCTACATCGGACATGTTTGTAATAATCACATTTGGAGGCCCATTCTTTGATGCCATGATCTTGAATGAGAAGAGTTAGTTGCATTGCTACACCCACAAGCATTTATGTACTCTTTGATATAATTGGTAGATATACCACGCGTCCTAACATCAATGCACCATTTGGACTTGATGGAAATTAGGGTTTTATTAAACCCTTGGTGTTTTGATCCTTCAACAATGTGGGCAACTTTTACAATATCCTCCCAATCTTCAACACATGGAACTCTCACCGTCTGACTCTCTCTCAAATATAAACAAAGCCTTTCATCCTCATCACGTCCAACATGAAGCCCATCCTTCATCATGAGCCACTTCTTCAAATCCAACATGTCTCTAGAGTCATAGGTTTTAAGAGTCTCCAGTGTTGTGGAGAGGCCACTTGGAAGCACTCTAATCATGTAATTATATCTCTCTATCCAAGGAAAACTATGCTGTGGACATATAAAGATTTGGATCCGGAAATACCTTAACCATTTGATCATCAAGATGTCCGTTTTCTCCAAGAACATCACCTTCTTCACGGAGTACCTCGAACTCATCATCAATACTTTCACTACTTGCATTGCTTGAATCCTCATCAAACTCTTCAACCATATGATCACCTTCCATGTTTTCTTGGTCCCAATCCATCACTTGGTTGTGATCGAGGGTGATTGGATGAGAAAACACACTTCGTTGTGTGTGTGTGTGTGTGTGTGTGTGTGTGAATGTGTGTGTGTGACTTGGTTGTGATCGAGGGTGATTGGATGAGAAAACACACTTCGTTGTGTGTGTGTGTGTGTGTATGTACAAGAGAGAGGGGCAAAGAGAAAGCACACTTTGTTGTGTGTGTGGGTGTGAATGTGTTTGTGTTTGTGTACGTGTGCGAGACAAAGGGGCAAAGAGAGAGAAAGTTTTCACCAAGCTAAAAGTAGATTCCTTCATTTATGTTCGCGCAAGTATGCAGAATATTCACTCTTCCTACTTTAAAGAGTCTAACTTTCGGTCCATATCAAAATAATGTGCAACTCACACTGTATGTAATCTCTACACAGATGACACACAGTGTGCAGAGATTACATAGGTGAGTACACATTATTTTGATATGGACCAAAAGTTAGACTCTTTAAAGTAGAAAGAGTGAATGTTCTACATACTTGCGCGAACATAAATGAAGGAATCTACTTTTAGCTTGACTTCAATGCACAAATAAAAGGCGTCGTGCCCCGTCTCCGAAAGTTATGGCTGTGCTAAGATTACTTTTTGTGAAGAGATTACAATTTTTCCGGCACCGAAAAAATCCGCGGTCCTCATTGAATCTTGATCCAACTTTTCACTACCACCCTTGATTCCTTCACTATGACCCCGTGTCACATATAGACAATTCATTCCGTTGGCATTCTAAAACAAGGAAGCCAACTTGCCTAGCCTCAGCACTATCTAACACGGGGTCCAAGCGATCGCTAAGAAGTGGCGCGTGAACTCAAAACGAAGGGAGGGTCCACAAAGGTCAACGCATAGATGAGGTCCGGAGATTTGAACCCACGATCTCGCCTTTGGGAGGCTAATGAGCTAACCACGCAGGCGCATGTGATTCGTTGAAACCACTGTGAGTGTCCTTGGTTATAAAGTGAGTTTACTCCCCCCCCCACATGTTGTTGTTTACTTTTGTTGCCCTTGTTTGCTTTTCAGCAATCAACATCCGCACGCTTCTCTGCTTTCGTGCCCGCACTTCTCGATTGTAGATCCCACCGCTTGGGGGTCATTAAGACCCCGTGTTAGATAGTGCCGAGGGCGGCCCAATCTTAGGACTAAAGGGCACAGGGTATTAAATGAAGAGGAAGCGATGGGATCTACGATGGAGAACTAGGTGCACGCAATGCGAAGTTTGCTCAGCCTTCCGATTTTATCGGGCGTGTTCGAGTTTACCTTTTTTGTCCTAGTTTATTTCTGTCCCTATCCAAGTTTACTTATCATGCATTTGTTTCCCACCATGGGCACCATACATGCATGGGAGAGTTGGATAGGCCACAACCCTTGCATAACGTTTGCTCGGGCTCAAATTTCTGAATCGCCAAATTTTTGAGCCCTCCAATGCCCTCGAGATTCGTGCACGCAGTTCTCCGTCGTAGATCCCACCGCTCCCCCTTCATTTAATACCCATGCCATTTAGTGTCAAGGGCGGCCCAAAGATGAACCACACTTCCCGAGGTCAGATGAAGGTGTAGGGAAAGGACACTCACTATCCTTTCCTCAAAAAATTGACGAACTCATGGCAAGCGTTAGGGAGGCCGCGAGCATGGTGGGAGCAAGTTTTCTTTCCCGGTCATCAAGCACTATTGGGAGGGGGGCTACGTACACAGAGAATGAGCTGATGAGCACAATCGCTCACTTGCAGAGATTGCATAGGCCGATTTCGTGTGTTAACTTGTCATACATTGATTGTGCGCTATCTTGAGCATTCCATATGATGACCTATCAAGCA
This sequence comes from Adiantum capillus-veneris, assembly GCF_014529385.1. NCBI lineage: Eukaryota > Viridiplantae > Streptophyta > Polypodiopsida > Polypodiales > Pteridaceae > Adiantum > Adiantum capillus-veneris. The sequence continues at coordinate 57,494,031 of NC_140944.1, read as the reverse complement.
CTGCTTGATATTCTCATTGTTGATGTGCCGTTCAATCATTTGTGAAGGGTTAGACATCTTTTTGGTTGTTGATGTGGCACACATCCAAGGGCTGCACCACTAGAATCTGCACCAGAAATGACAGTGGATGGAGGGTTGCGATGCGCTGCCCCCCAATCAGCGACCTTGACGAGAGAGGAGAATTGAGATAGGTGTCGTAAGAGAAAAACTATATGTGTGTGTGTGTGTGTGTGTGTGTGTGTGTGTGTGTGTGTGTGTAAGAGTGCATGTGCGTAAGTGCATGCACGAGCACATTGGTCGTCAAAGCTTACGCTCTTCGATAGAAGAGAAGAAGAAGAAATGAGATGGAGCTTTTTAGAAAGGAAATTTTTGTAAGTTGCCAAGAAATAGGGTCACACTTATGGCTACACATTATGGGTCCCTTTCGATGTTCAATAATTAATTAACTCTGAAGATTCTTTCCACCCTCGTATATGCAAAATGCAAAGTGCCTTATTCGCGCGTTCTCACGGTGGCTGCTACGCCCCCCCTCCCCCCCTCTGTCTCACGTCCTTGGCTTTCCTGTACGTTTGCGCCTCTGTCTCAGAATGCGCAGACTCGATTGCTTTGTTGCCTTGCCCGATGCCATGTTGTAACCTGGACGCAGTCCTGGCCTCTTCGCGTTCCAGTTGCCAGACCGCAGCCCTGCTTTCCTGCACTATCATGCCAAGAGGTACCTTGCAGCCCCCCGTAATGCGGCAGAGAGATGAGAGACCGAGAGGGACTGAGCCGCTGAGTAGGAGACCTTTTCCAAATGCTATTGTTGTAGTTGCTTGTGACCTCAGCATCTTTGCACACAGAACTGGGCACCCATGCATACATGGGTTTTGTGTGTGTGTCGTGGACAGGTTGCGTGCATGTGATGCAGATGCTCTTGTGCAGCTCTTCTAAGCTCATCTCCATCCGCTCCATGCTCACCTCGACTATTGGGACTGTCAGTCACTGCGGTGCAATCATACACCCTTGCACAGTGGAACATCCCCAGCCCCTGCAGATCTTGCCGACCCTGTTGCGTGTCTCTCTCTCTCTCTCTCTCTCTCTCTCTCTCTCTCTCTCTCCACGCGCTATCCTATGGTTATTTTTAAACATAACTCACTCCTCTCTTCCACGTGCCCTATCCCCCTTTTTTTACCCTCAAAACCCTAAGAGGATCTATTGAGATTCTTAACAAAAGAAATAGAAAAAAGATTAGGGAGACATATTAGGGTCACACTTTTGTAATAAACATCGAAACAATGCTATAGCCTCCAAAAGTGCCAACAAAACAAGGTGAAGGTTCACTGAGGCCTACTTAATAGATGTAAACATTCATTACCAAAGTATGTAACGCCAAATTTTCAAAAGTGATCTTATTATTAAGAATCTTAGGAGATCCCGGTCTGATTTTTAGAGGATTGAGGGAGGCACGTGGAGGGAAGAGAGAGAGTGGGGTATCGTACACAATACCCTCTTTAATTTCAGGAGGCAAAGTCCAATGAGGTCTCCAAGTCACGACTCGTGGTAGAGTAGCGTGCCATGGCGATGCGTAGTGGGAAAATCGGAGACCTGAGCATCGGTTTTTTTTTGCGGCCATAAGCTAGAGCTTGTACTGGGAGTGTAAGGGGGGGAGATTGCTCTTGCGATGGGTTGCTCTCTGTGTCTCTCTCTCTCTCTCTCAGAGTTGGGCGCAAGTAGCCGTTTCTATGAGGTTGGCTTGCACGGATCTCTCTCTCTCTCTCTCTCTCTCTCTCTCTCTCACACACACACACACACACACACACACACACACACACACACACACACACTCAGTTGGGCGCACACAGGTAGCCCTCTATGTGTGGATGCATGCAGGACTAGCTAGGAGGCATGGAGAGGAAGGGATCGCACGAGTTGAGGAGGGGGGAGGGTACCTGCAAAGGGAGAGCTACCTTCTGAGTACCTGCGCGCGCACGCGCGCGCACACACACACACACATACTCGAACACGAATATACTTTTTTTTGTTTGCGTCATGTTTGCAATGCGCAAGTAGTGGTGGAGGGATATCATCGCCCATGAGAGGTGGAAGGCATTGTGGAGCTAAGGGTGAAGGGGTTCGTGTGCGAATACACGGGTGGACTCCTCTAGGTTGGGCACGCACAATAAAGGAGGTTAGCAGCTTGCTGGTGGTTTGCGCGCAAGCACTACTGAACGGATAGAGAGCGAGATCGCAGACAGAGATTTTTTTTTGGGGGGGGGAACCATGGCGAGGGGGGTGTCTCGAGCTGACCATGGTGAGAGGGGTGGAGTGATGGCGACCATGGCAAGGGGACCGCTTTGCAAAATTGTTTTCCTATGTTTTGGGGTGAGGTTCCAGGGAATCTACCGAACTAATTAATGAGTTTTGTGAAAGAAGACCAATTTAAAAAGCTCGACCAATTTTTTTTTAGCCCCTTATTAAGGGGAATCTCATTGGATTTTTTTTTGGATTTAAGAGAAAAAGGAAAAAAGGTGGCACGTGGTGAGACTTGAGGGGAAAAAGTAGAGGAGGGGCACGTGTTGGATTGTTCAAGATTTTCTCATCTTTATTCCTTTTTGACAATGATCCGTTTCTGAGCGCTTAGCACATAATTTGTGACAAGTTACCCAACAGAAAAAAGCATGAAGCAATTCATCTCCAAAACCTGTATAACCAACTCAATTTCTAGCTTTAACATCTTGTATTTGATAGACAATCATTCTTGTTGTATGAAAAGCTACAACTTTTTTTAATTTGGGAAATATTTAATCTCACAGGGGTGTTTGGGGAATTTTTGAAATTTGAGGGGTATTTTGAGAATTTCCACAAATTAGAGAGGTATTTTGGTAGTTTTCCCTACATTCTGCATGACAAAATCCGCTTGAGCTTGGCGGAGGCCAGGAGAAACGTGAAGAGGCAGAATAGTCGATTGTAGGGCAGCGATGCTTTAGATGGGCAGGGTCTCTCTCTCTCTCTCTCTCTCTCTCTCTCTCTCTCTCTCACACACACACACACACACACACACACACACAGCCCTTGGTGCATCACACCATCTGCCACGTCCATAGAGGATTCCCCCTTGGATGCATACCTTCGATTCTGCCTGTGAACTGGCACACCAGTGATGATAAAACCCAGAGCATGCAACACTGACGAGTATGCTGATCAAGCAGGAAAAGCGAGGAGGATGGATGGGGTTGCGAGGGAATTGCTCTCTCGCTCTCGCTGTGTGTGTGTGTGTGTTCGTGCGCGCATGCGTATGCGCATGCGTGTGTGTGTGTGTGTGTCTAGGGACTGAGTTGTAAAGAAAATGTCTGCCACCTCTCATTCTGCTTCTGTCAGGTCCCGTGTGGTCAAAGCGAAAGGGCTTCACACGAAAATGTAGACAGAGAGGAGACGACCTTTGCATACAGCAACCATGGCGATGGCGTTTGCACAGAAACGTGATGGCGTTAGCAGCTCTCGTTTTCTTTTAGATTTGAGAGATTCCCATGGTATCTCATAGACAAATTAATGAATTTTTAGAAGAATAGACCGAGTAAGTAAGTTTACCTTACGTAAGTAAACTTACGTTACTTACTAGCTTGCTTACTTACTTTACTTACTAAGCTTACTGGCCAAAACGTTCTTTTTGGATTCATTAGGAAGCATCTTTTTGGAGATCCCATTTGGAAAACGGAAGAGAAGTCGCTCTAAGCCCAAGAAGCCCAAGCCAAAAGGGAAAGGTGCCACTTTGGGGAAACGGAAGGGGGGAAAATCTCTCTATTCTATCTTTCGATGTATGGCACGATGACGTTAAAAATTATCTTCTTCTTCTTCTCCTCTCTTTCTTTCGCACATGCGTGCACGCAGACACGCAGTGGTAGACCGAGTATACAGGCACGCTTCTTGCTATATGCGCAAGGCAGGGGATAGTGCGCGCTCTCTCTCTCTCTCTCTCTCTCTCTCTCTCTCTCTCTTTCTCTCTCTCTCTGTCTAGCGAGCAGGAGGATGATAACCTCAATGCTGAGTAAGAAGGGCTTGGATCAGTTTCAAGCCGAGATTTCATTGTTGCTCTCTTGGGTTATTGATTGAAGGCGATGAGCCAACGCCCCTGGCAAGTGGCGAGCAAGAGGCATGGGAATAAGGTGCTGCACAAGGAACAAAGGCCACTTGCATGCAGGCCAGAGTCGCGTCGAAGTCCTTTTTTTTAAAATTTGCGTGCGATGGATTGGCTCAGAATTGAACCTGGATCGCAAAGTTGTGAGTTCAAAAACCTGGGGCTACCGGCTGGCATGTGCCAACATGGGTGTGCTTTCAGGCGGGAGACGTATTTTTTGTTGTTATGGTTTGCTGGGGGGGCTTCGTCTCAGCGTGCTACTGAGTCTAGGCTCAATCAAGTGGTTGTTCGCAGAAGAAGGAGATGCAAGATGGCAACCAAGGTAGGATGATGGAACTCCACCATGGGGGTAGTGTTGGCAACGAACAACTACGCGGGAATGCGATCCACCCCATTTTGCTTCGAGTTTGAAGATTGCTTCCTGAAGATTCCTTCATCCTAATTAATACGTTTCTTTGAGTAGACCCAACTACGTAGTTGATGTCAACACTAGGTGCAAGGGCTTTAGCTCAACTCCTTACGTTAATCCTATTGCTACCATAAGACCGATTATTAATGGATGTGTGAGCAAAAACAAAAGAGTGAGAAAGAAGAAGCAGATTAGAGTATCTACTAACATACTATGGCGGACGACTTACTGCGCTAAGGACAAAAAAAAAATTAAACGGCGGCGCTTTGCTTGGGGGGCAGCTCTGAATAGACTTCAAGTACATTCAAGTACGCTGCAGGGAACCTCAGACTCTCAGTACCTCATATTCCTTCTCTTAGTGAAGTACAAGCGAGAGAGAACCTCATTAGCGCAGTACATTCCGTGCTGAGAGAGAGAGAGAGAGAGAGAGAGAGAGAGAGAGAGAGACGAAGCAAACATACCAAGCCTAATTCGAGCTCTCGATCCTCCTCTGCGTCTTCTTCTTCCTCTCTCTCTCTCTCTCTCTCTCTCTCTCTCTCTCTCTCTCTCTCTCCTCTCCCCGCCCCCCCCTTCCCCCCTTTTGCTTGCATGTACTTGAGGTTCCCTTCTTCGTCTGCATCTCTCACTACCTCCCCCACCTCCCCCCCCCCCCCCACGCCACTGTCCCTCCACACGACAGTGTCCCTCCTGCTCTCGCATGCTGCTTCGTCGTAGGTAGCTGTCATGTCAAAGCTTCGTCATAAACTATCACACACACCAAGTCATTTTGCAGGGCACCTGCCAAATCGTGATCATCTTGCAACTGCAGCGGCGTCAACCTTAAAGATGTAGCGACGTCAAACTTGTTGCAGCGGCAGTCCAGCTCTCTCTCCCTCCTGCTCCTGCAACGGCCCTGCAATCCCACTCTCTCTCCGTCCTGCTCCCGCCATGGCATTGGCGCACTCATGCACACGCCATTGTCCTCCTCATGTTGGGCACGGCGAGCTCCGCCACTGCCTTCAGAGGCATGGGCAGGCTGCAGATAGTCGCCACCGCCACACATGTAGAATCTCCCTCCTGCTCCCGCAACGGCCGCTCTCTCTCCGTCCTGCTCCCGCCATGGCATTGGCGCATGCATGCACACGCCACTGTCCTCCTCATGTTGGGCACGTCGAGCTCCGCCACTGCCTTCAGAGGCATGGGCAGGCTGCAAAGAGTCGCCACCGCCACACATGCACAAGCAAAGAGCTATGTACTGGATGCATGCCGATGTCTCTCTCTCTCTCTCTCTCTCTCTCTCTCTCTCTCTCTGCATGCTCAAGCTGCGTCTTCTTTCTTTTTTATTAGGCAATAAGCAATGTCTTTTCAATTAGGTGTGTACTTCAGCTTTTTGTGTAACAAAGATTCTGCTCACAAAGATTTTTGTGTTTGTGCTATTGCATAGTTACTCTGCTTCTTGCGGAAAGGTTGCCTATTTGCCCATTTGTACTATGTGTAGTGGTAATCTTCTACTCTCAATCTCCATTCTGAGTGCATTAATTGTGTGTTTCATGGTGTCTTGAAATGTGCTCTCAAGAGATGTATATGTGTGTGTACGCCCACCTATGCATATGCCCTTGAGAGAACAAAGGGGGCAAGGGAACCTACATTACTCTGAGCCAGGCTTGGTCTTCACCACTGGGCGACTCCATATGTGTGTGTGTGGTTTTTTTTTAGAGACACATAATATGGCAGAGCTCTCTCTCTCTCTCTCTCTCTCTCTCTCTCTCTCTCTTTGACCTAGTAGACAACAGTCCACTCTTTTGATCATAACTTCTTCATCCGAACTCCGATTTGGGTGATCTATAGCCTCAATCGAAGAGCACAAAGTCCTCTACGCATTGATGTAAAGACATAAATTTTCAGAGTTATGGAAGGCGTTTCTGTAGCAGCATTTCCGAAGTGAACAGGTTCAACAAAATTGATTCTCATCTCCTATCTTCCGGCACTCGCAAGGGTTCTTCTTCTTCAACAAGGTCCACAACCATTGTGGAAAATGATCCAAAGTCTCCTAAGTGTGGAGATAGCAACACAACCACCCAACCAACGACATCGGAAACCATGATCATGGCGTACTTGGTATCATTGCAAGAGACCGTAAACAAACAAGGCGAAGACTTACGAGCACTTGCAATGGAGAATGGCACACTAAGGGTACTTGTGGTTGAGAATGAGAATCTCAAGAGGACACTTGAGATGCAAACAACACGTTTGATGCAACTTGAAGAGGAAGTCAAGGAATGTAAACGCTCTCTTGTGGACTTGAATGCTTTGAAGGAGCGGATGAGCAAAGTAGAGCATGACCATGTATTGAAAGAGGAGAAATTTGACACTATGAGCCGGGATGTATGCGACATGAAAAATGTATGCACAAACAAGTCTTGGGCTGATGTATGTGGTAGCAATGTGGTTTCTAATTCCTCACTCATGCAAGCTATGGTTCAAACAAAGAATGTTGAGAATGTGGATGTGGAGGAGTTGAAGGAACGGGAGCGACGTTCCAAGAACATTGTTATTCGTGGAATTCCCGAAGAGAAGTTAGAGACACCTCCTTCTCTTGCCATTGTTATTGAAGATTTCTTCAAAACCCACTTTGGCATGTCCGGAGTTATGGTCTATGGAGCACATAGATTGGGGAAGCAAGGAGCTCCTCGCTCGGGAGAACGGCCAATTGTATGCACCATGCCGGATGAGACCAAGCGAAAGATTATCCTTGATAATAGTTGGATCTATTTGAGGGATACAAAATGTTTTGTATGTGAAGATCGCACTATTAAGCAACAAAATATGCGTCGCAAGGCATATGAGGAAAAGAATAATAAAAACAAGGAGATCTCTCATGAAGAAAATGTGCCCTAGGAGGAGGCAAGTCTCTCAAGCAAATAGGGATGCGTGACCTATGAGACCGAGTTACAATTGAAAATATGCTTTTGGAATTGTAATGGATACCCATGGAATGCGGGGGTTGGCATTGATGAACTAACAAGCAAAGCCGATGTTGTACTTCTTGTTGAAACTTGGGAGCATGATACACAAAGGATTAACGGCTTGGAGGATTACAATGTACATTCATTGATGTGGTCAAAGAATCTCAAGCAACGAAGAGGACAAGGAGGGTTAGCATGTATGGTTAAGAAAGGATTAAAAGATTTTGTATCAATTGTGAAAGATGACAAGTACAAACGTTATGTATGGCTGAAAATTATGACACCAAAAAGAGCACCCATTTTTGTAGCCGGTTGCTACATTCCTCATCATGATTCTCCCTTTTATGCTTGCATGGATAGAGATCAACCATTTTCTGATTTGGAAGAGGACATTGCTTATTTCAAAGGTGAAGGTGATGTTATTGTATTTGGGGATATAAATGCTCGCACAAAAACATTGCAACATGATACTCAACAATTTGATATGCCATACATTTCAAGGGAGTTGGAGGAAGTTCACTTGTATGATCGTACTTCAATGGATGAGAAAGAGCCGGATCACTATGGAAAGTTACTTTTATACATGTGTAATAGCACGGGTATGCTCATTGCCAATGGTGTATCTTTGTGGAGTGGAACCAATGGATTTACATGTAGGAGACATAATGGGGATAGTGTGATTGACTATATGCTACTCTCTGAAGCCATCATGTATCGCATAAAGAGTTTTATGTTTGGTCAATGGACCCCGGAATCCGACCATCGCACCTTATGTATTGACCTTTCATGTGGAGAAGCAACTAAGCATGATAATCTCATCCAAAGGAAAGAGAAGTTATCACTATGTATGGATTTCAAACGGGCACCAATGTACATTGAAATGGTTGAGCAAAAATTATGGATGACAAAGCTTCAATGTGATGCACCATTGGAAACTAAATGGGAAGCTTTCAAGAAAGCTATTTGTTCTTGTGCGGAAGAATGCTTTGCCATAAAGCATCTCCATGGTATCAACAAAGATAGATCACGCAAAAGGTGGTTTGATAAAGAATGTCAAGATGCTCGAAAGTCCTTGATAAAGCTTGATGCAACTATGGACAAAGACAACTATCAAAGTCATTTGCATACATACAAGGCATTGATTCAAAAGAAGAGAAGAAGATGGGAAGTAAAGCAACAAGAATTTCAAGTCCAAGAAAAGGCACATGCATGTGGAAGATTTTGGAGAAACTTGAGAGACAAGCGGGTTGAGAATTTTGGTAACTTGAGTCTAGTGGATATGTACACACATTGTAGGCAATTATATGAGCAAGCAAATACTGAAAAAATGCCATTTTATGGTTCACTCCCATGTATGCCGTCTTTTATTACTATTGAGGATGTATGCGGTGGGCTTGAAAAGTTGGCCACTCGCAAAGCAGGAGATCTTCAAGGTATCAAGCCGGAGATGATCAAATGGACGGGAGATTTTACCCATGAGTGGATGTGTGATATGTTCAACCTTGCACTTCAACATGGTATGCCTTATGATTGGAGTACTAATTGGGTTAAGCCTTTGCATAAAGGAGGGGATGTAAAGAATGTAAGCAACTACCGGACTATAATGATTGGGTCTCTTATGGAAAAGTTGTTTGGGTGCATAATGGAGATGAAATTGAGTGATTGGGCTGAAAAGAATGACAAGCGTGCAAAGGGACAAGCGGGTTTTCGTCGATGCCATAGCACCATTGATCATCTTGTCACTCTTCGTGTTCTCATGGAGGAAAGTCGGTTGAAAGGCAAGCGATTGTATTGTTGTTTTGTGGACTTTAAGAAAGCCTTTGATATGATTCCACGTAACAATTTGTGGAGAAGGATGGAAGAACTCCAAGTGCCAAGTGAGTTTATGCTTGCGGTTTCTCGAATCTATGAGAAGGTGATTTGTCGATTGCGCATGGGAAGAGAAATTTCAGAAATTTTTGTAAGCACTATTGGGGTTTAACAAGGATGTCCATTGTCACCAACTCTCTTTGGTCTATGCATCGATCAATTGGAACAAATGGTACTTGACTTTATGCAAGAAGAAGGCATTGAAGAGGTCACTATTTGCAATGCGGTAATCATGCTTTTGTTGTATGCGGATGATGTAGTGCTTCTAGCACACACTTTAGAAGATGCACAAAAGCTTATGGTTGTCCTTGAGAACTTTTGCTTGCATAGTGGGCTGATTGTAAATGAATCCAAAACAAAGGTTATGCTTGTGAAAACCAACCATAAGGAGAAGCCATGCATTGTGTACAACAACGAGACACTTGAAGTTGTTGAGAGCTTTAAGTACCTTGGCCTTGAGGTTCCATCCAATCACAAGTGGCATGAATGTGCTATGCGTCGTTTGGAAGCGGGAAAGAGAGCATATTATGCATTTGAGAACATGTGTAATGCGGGAAACATCAAGTGTTGGGTTCTCAAGAAGTATCTTTTTGATGCATTGGTGACACCGGTTCTTCTTTATGGAGTTGAAGTGTGGGGCGGGAGCATCTCAAAGTCTACTTGGAAAGAGTTTGAGAATGTCCAAAAGCGTTTTCTTACAAACTTTCTCCAAGTTAAGACACAAACACCATATATGCTCCTACTTCTTGAGTCGGGATCTCTTCCAATTGAGGTTATGGGCATGGAAAGGGTTGTGGAGTACATGATAAAGATGCGTCAAAACCCCTCACATCGACTTCCTACAATTGCATGGGAAGCAAGCAAAAAAGTTCAAAAGACGCATAAAAGCAAGATCTTGAGCACGGGATGGATGCAAGACATAAAGAAGTGGTTTGGGAGATGGGATGCATTACACTTGCTACATGATGCTTCAATTGACTCTCAAGTGAATGAAGCTTTTCTACAACGCCAATGTATTACGGATTGGGAGAAATCCAGTGGGTCACGCTTCATACATTACACCACCTATATTGCCCCCAATTACAAAACCATGTTCTTCGCTGAGAGAGGAAACCGTACTCACACTTACATGCTTGAGCCTATTCCCTTGTCCGCGATACGCACTATCGCAGCAATTCGGCTTAGCTCCCATTTCCTTCGATGCGAGATAGGGCGTTGGGGCAATGGAGAAGAGTCAAATCGATTGTGCACATTATGCTCACTGCAAGTTCGAGAGTCTGAGTACCACACACTACTAGAGTGCTCAGCTTTTGATCACATCCGAACTTGCTTCTCTCACATTTTCAGCCATAACTTAGACCTACACACTTTCCTCTCCCAGCCAAAGTGTGGGCTCTCCATTGTGACTCTCATCACTACAATTTTGGAGCATCGAGAGTCACTCATCAGCCATACACATACTACATCACATGTAACTTTGGTCCCATAGGTCATATTTGACCTCCGAGGACGATAATAAAATCTATCTATCTCTCTCTCTCTCTCTCTCTCTCTCTCTCTCTCTCTCTCGGACTTGAGAAGCTGCATGCCGGAAACGACTGCCGACGTCTCCTCGTGCTGCATGGCGGGAGCTCCGCCAAGGGATTAGGGTGCAGTGAGCCATTCCTCGAGCTGCCATGCACTCGACACCGCAGCAAAACTCTCTCTCTCTCTCTCTCTCTCTCTCTCTCTCTCTCTCTCTCTCTCTCTCTGACCACCTAAACATTGTCCGAATGTAACTTAAAAATCTATATTCTTATTGTTGGCAGCAAGTGTGCAAGCCAAGCAGAGTGGAGTCGTGCTGTGGTGAGGAAGTTCAACCAGTTAGTGCAGCCAGGTAAAATGTGTTGGCTAATTTTATTTCAATTTAATTATTTGATTTGTTGATTATTTGAGAGAGAGAGAGAGAGAGAGAGAGAGAGAGAGAGAGAGAGAGAGAGAGAGAGAGAGAGAGAGATGTTTTAGTAAGTGAGGTTAATGTAATGGAAAGAAATGAAGTGTTATATTAACGTCTTTAAAAGGCCAAAATGACCCATGAGACCAAAGAGAGAGAGAGAGAGAGAGAGAGAGAGAGAGAGAGAGAGAGAGAGAGAGAGAGAGAGAGAGAGAGAGAGAGAGAGAGAGAGAGAGATTTGACAAGTGACCGGAAATGGTAAATTAAAATACTTTCAGTCATCAAAAGGCTAAAAGTCCTATGAGACCAAACTGTTACATAATTGTGAAGATAGAGAGAAAGAAATGAAATGTTCTAGTAATGTATGAGACCAATTTGTTACAAAATTGTGAATGTTTTGACCTAAACTTAGGTAAATTAGGTTATGTTAACGTCTTCAAAAGGCCAAAATCAACTATGAGTCCAAAATGTTACAAAAATGTGAATCTGATACCATGTCTGGGTGCTAAAAGACTAGAAAATACTACTACTACTATAATCCATCCTCATTAAAAGGCTAAAAGTCCTATGAGACCAAACTGTTACATAATTGTGAAGACTAGAAAATACTACTACCACTACTATAATCCATCCTCATTTGCACTCTAGATATCGAGAGAGTATGGCTCAGAAATGTTATATTAACGTCTTTAAAAGGCCAAAATGACCTATGAGACCAAAGAGAGAGAGAGAGAGAGAGAGAGAGAGAGAGAGAGAGAGAGAGAGAGTTGACAAGTGACCGAAAATGGTAAATTAAAATAATCCATAATCCATAAAAATACGTGATAGAGAGAAAGAAATGAAATGATATTAACGTCTTCAAAAGGCTGAAAGTCCTATGAGACCAAACTGTTACATAATTGTGAAGATAGAGAGAAAGAAATGAAATGAAATGAGATGTTATACTAATGTTTTCAAAAGGCCAAAATGATATAGGAGACCAATTTGTTACAAAATTGTGAATGTTTTGACTTGAACTTAGGTAAATTAGGTCAAAAGGCCAAAATAACCTATGAGACCAAACTGTTACAAAAAATGTGAAGATAGAGAAATATATATATATATATATATATATATATATATATATATATATAGAGAGAGAGAGAGAGAGAGAACGAAGTTGAATGAAATGAGATGTTATATTAACGTCTTCAAAAGGCCAAAATCAACTATGAGTCCAAACTATTACAAAACTATGAATCTGATACAATGTCTCGGTGCTAAAAGACTAGAACAAAAATACTACTACTACTACTAGAATCCATCCTCATTTGCACTCTAGATATCGAGAGAGTATGGCTCAAATCCTCTGTTGTACTCTCTGCTATGTAGCCCCATAGCTACATAGCCGTCTGGATCTCCATAGCTCCTGTGCTTGATCGAGAGAGAAATAAAATGAAATGAAATGTTATATTAATGTCTTCAAAAGGCCAAAATGACCTATGAGACCAAACTGTTACATAATTGTGAAGACTAGAAAATACTACTACCACTACTATAATCCATCCTCATTTGCACTCTAGATATCGAGAGAGTATGGCTTAGAAATGTTATATTAACGTCTTTAAAAGGCCAAAATGACCTATGAGACCAAAGAGAGAGAGAGAGAGAGAGAGAGAGAGAGAGAGAGAGTTGACAAGTGACCGAAAATGGTAAATTAAAATAATCCATAATCCATAAAATACGTGATAGAGAGAAAGAAATGAAATGATATTAACGTCTTTAAAAGGCTAAAAGTCCTATGAGACCAAACTGTTACATAATTGTGAAGATAGAGAGAAAGAAACGAAATGAAATGAGATGTTATACTAATGTTTTAAAAAGGTCAAAATGATGTAGGAGACCAATTTGTTACAAAATTGTGAATGTTTTGACCTGAACTTAGGTAAATTAGGTCAAAAGGCCAAAATAACCTATGAGACCAAACTGTTACAAAAAATGTGAAGATAGAGAGAAAGAAATGAAATGAAATGAAATGCTCTACTAATCTTCACAATTAGGTCAAAAGGCCAAAATAACCTATGAGACCAAACTGTTACAAAAAATGTGAAGATATATATATATATATATATATATATATATATATAGAGAGAGAGAGAGAGAGAGAGAGAGAGAGAGAGAACGAAGTTGAATGAAATGAGATGTTATATTAACGTCTTCAAAAGGCCAAAATCAACTATGAGTCGAAACTATTACAAAACTGTGAATCTGATACAATGTCTCGGTGCTAAAAGACTAGAACAAAAATACTACTACTACTACTAGAATCCATCCTCATTTGCACTCTAGATATCGAGAAAGTATGGCTCAAATCCTCTGTTGTACTCTCTGCTATGTAGCCCCATAGCTACATAGCCGTCTGGATCTCCATAGCTCCTGTGCTTGATCGAGAGAGAAATAAAATGAAATGAAATGTTATATTAATGTCTTCAAAAGGCCAAAATGACCTATGAGACCAAACTGTTACATAATTGTAAAGACTAGAAAATACTACTACTACTACTATAATCCATCCTCATTTGCACTATAGATATAGAGAGAGTATGGCTCAAAAATGTTATATTAACGTCTTTAAAAGGCCAAAATGACCTATGAGACCAAAGAGAGAGAGAGAGAGAGAGAGAGAGAGAGAGAGAGAGAGAGAGAGAGAGAGAGTTGACAAGTGACCGAAAATGGTAAATTAAAATAATCCATAATCCATAAAAATACGTGATAGAGAGAAAGAAATGAAATGATATTAACGTCTTCAAAAGGCTAAAAGTCCTATGAGATCAAACTGTTACATAATTGTGAAGAATATAGAGAGAAAGAAATGAAATGAAATGAGATTTTATACTAATGTTTTCAAAAGGCCAAAATGATCTACGAAACCAATTTGTTACAAAATTGTGAATTTTTGACCTGAACTTAGGTAAATTAGGTCAAAAGGCCAAAATAACCTATGAGACCAAACTGTTACAAACAATGTGAAGATAGAGAGAAAGAAATGAAATGTTCTACTAATCTTCACAATTAGGTCAAAAGGCCAAAATAACCTATGAGAACAAACTGTTACAAAAAATGTGAAGAGAGAGAGAGAGAGAGAGAGAGAGAGAGAGAGAACGAAGTTGAATGAAATGAGATGTTATATTAACGTCTTCAAAAGGCCAAAATCAACTATGAGTCCAAACTATTACAAAACTGTGAATCTGATACAATGTCTCGGTGCTAAAAGACTAGAACAAAAATACTACTACTACTACTACTAGAATCCATCCTCATTTGCACTCTAGATATCGAGAGAGTATGGCTCAAATCCTCTGTTGTACTCTCTGCTATGTAGCCCCATAGCTACATAGCCGTCTGGAACTCCATAGCTCCTGTGCTTGATCGAGAGAGAAATAAAATGAAATGAAATGTTATATTAATGTCTTCAAAAGGCCAAAATGACCTATGAGACCAAACTGTTACATAATTGTGAAGACTAGAAAATACTACTACCACTACTATAATCCATCCTCATTTGCACTCTAGATATCGAGAGAGTATGGCTCAGAAATGTTATATTAACGTCTTTAAAAGGCCAAAATGACCTATGAGACCAAAAGAGAGAGAGAGAGAGAGAGAGAGAGAGAGAGAGAGAGAGAGAGAGAGAGAGAGAGAGTTGACAAGTGACCGAAAATGGTAAATTAAAATAATCCATAATCCATAAAAATACGTGATAGAGAGAAAGAAATGAAATGATATTAACGTCTTCAAAAGGCTAAAAGTCCTATGAGACCAAACTGTTACATAATTGTGAAGATAGAGAGAAAGAAATGAAATGAAATGAGATGTTATACTAATGTTTTCAAAAGGCCAAAATGATATAGGAGACCAATTTGTTACAAAATTGTGAATGTTTTGACCTGAACTTAGGTAAATTAGGTCAAAAGGCCAAAATAACCTATGAGACCAAACTGTTACAAAAAATGTGAAGCTATATATATATATATATATATATATATATATATAAATAAAATAGAGAGAGAGAGAGAGAGAGAGAACGAAGTTAAATGAAATGAGATGTTATATTAACGTCTTCAAAAGGTCAAAATCAACTATGAGTCCAAACTATTACAAAACTGTGAATCTGATACAATGTCTCGTTGTAAAAGACTAGAACAAAAATACTACTACTACTACTAGAATCCATCCTCATTTGCACTCTAGATATCGAGAAAGTATGGCTCAAATCCTCTGTTGTACTCTCTGCTATATAGCCCCATAGCTACATAGCCGTCTGGATCTCCATAGCTCCTGTGCTTGATCGAGAGAGAAATAAAATGAAATGAAATGTTATATTAATGTCTTCAAAAGGCCAAAATGACCTATGAGACCAAACTGTTACATAATTGTGAAGACTAGAAAATACTACTACCACTACTATAATCCATCCTCATTTGCACTCTAGATATCGAGAGAGTATGGCTTAGAAATGATATATTAACGTCTTTAAAAGGCCAAAATGACCTATGAGACCAAAGAGAGAGAGAGAGAGAGAGAGAGAGAGAGAGAGAGAGAGAGAGAGAGAGAGAGAGAGTTGACAAGTGACCGAAAATGGTAAATTAAAATAATCCATAATCCATAAAATACGTGATAGAGAGAAAGAAATGAAATGATATTAACGTCTTCAAAAGGCTAAAAGTCCTATGAGACCAAACTGTTACATAATTGTGAAGATAGAGAGAAAGAAAAGAAATGAAATGAGATGTTATACTAATGTTTTCAAAAGGCCAAAATGATCTACGAGACCAATTTGTTACAAAATTGTGAATGTTTTGACCTGAACTTAGGTAAATTAGGACAAAAGGCCAAAATAACCTATGAAACCAAACTATTACAAAAAATGTGAAGATAGAGAGAAAGAAATGAAATGAAATGAAATGTTCTACTAATCTTCACAATTAGGTCAAAAGGCCAAAATAACCTATGAGATCAAACTGTTACAAAAAAATGTGAAGATATATATATATATATATATATATATATATATATATATATATATATATATATAGAGAGAGAGAGAGAGAGAGAGAGAGAGAGAGAGAGAGAGAGAGAGAGAGAGAGAGAGAGAGAACAAAGTTGAATGAAATGAGATGTTATATTAACGTCTTCAAAAGGCCAAAATCAACAATGAGTCCAAACTATTACAAAACTGTGAATCTGATACAATGTCTCGGTGCTAAAAGACTAGAACAAAAATACTACTACTACTACTACTAGAATCCATCCTTATTTGCACTCTAGATATCGAGAAAGTATGGCTAAAATCCTCTGTTGTACTCTCTGCTATGTAGCCCCATAGCTACATAGCCGTCTGGAACTCCATAGCTCCTGTGCTTGATCGAGAGAGAAATAGAATGAAATGAAATGTTATATTAATGTCTTCAAAAGGCCAAAATGACCTATGAGACCAAATTGTTACATAATTGTGAAGACTAGAAAATACTACTTCTACTACTATAATTCATCGCATTTGCACTGTAGATATCGAGAGAGTATGGCTCAGAAATGTTATATTAACGTCTTCAAAAGGCCAAAATGACCTATGAGACCAGAGAGAGAGAGAGAGAGAGAGAGAGAGAGAGAGAGAGAGAGAGAGAGAGAGAGAGAGAGAGAGAGAGAGAGAGTTGACAAGTGACCGAAAATGGTAAATTAAAATAATCCATAATCCATAAAAATACGTGATAGAGAGAAAGAAATGAAATGATATTAACGTCTTCAAAAGGCTAAAAGTCCTATGAGAGCAAACTGTTACATAATTGTGAAGATAGAGAGAAAGAAATGAAATGAAATGAGATGTTATACTAATGTTTTCAAAAGGCCAAAATGATCTATGAGACCAATTTGTTACAAAATTGTGAATGTTTTGACCTGAACTTAGGTAAATTAGGTCAAAAGGCCAAAATAACCTATGAGACCAAACTGTTACAAAAAATGTGAAGATAGAGAGAAAGTAATGAAATGAAATGAAATGTTCTACTAATCTTCACAATTAGGTCAAAAGGCCAAAATAACCTATGAGACCAAACTGTTACAAAAAATGTGAAGATAGATAAATAGAGAGAGAGAGAGAGAGAGAGAGAGAGAGAGAGAGAGAACGAAGTTGAATGAAATGAGATGTTATATTAACGTCTTCAAAAGGCCAAAATCAACTATGAGTCCAAACTATTACAAAACTGTGAATCTGATACAATGTCTCGATGCTAAAAGACTAGAACAAAAATACTACTACTACTACTAGAATCCATCCTCATTTGCACTCTAGATATCGAGAGAGTATGGCTCAAATCCTCTGTTGTACTCTCTGCTATGTAGCCCCATAGCTACATAGCCGTCTGGATCTCCATAGCTCTTGTGCTTGATCGAGAGAGAAATAAAATGAAATGAAATGTTATATTAATGTCTTCAAAAGGCCAAAATGACCTATGAGACCAAACTGTTACATAATTGTGAAGACTAGAAAATACTACTACCACTACTATAATCCATCCTCATTTGCACTCTAGATATCGAGAGAGTATGGCTCAGAAATGTTATATTAACGTCTTTAAAAGGCCAAAATGACCTATGAGACCAAAGAGAGAGAGAGAGAGAGAGAGAGAGAGAGAGAGAGAGAGAGAGAGAGAGAGAGAGAGAGAGAGAGAGAGTTGACAAGTGACCGGAAATGGTAAATTAAAATAATCCATAATCCATAAAAATATGTGATAGAGAGAAAGAAATGAAATGATATTAACGTCTTCAAAAGGCTAAAAGTCCTATGAGACCAAACTGTTACATAATTGTGAAGATAGAGAGAAAGAAATGAAATGAAATGAGATGTTATACTAATGTTTTAAAAAGGTCAAAATGATATAGGAGACCAATTTGTTACAAAATTGTGAATGTTTTGACCTGAACTTAGGTAAATTAGGTCAAAAGGCCAAAATAACCTATGAGACCAAACTGTTACAAAAAATGTGAAGATAGAGAGAAAGAATTGAAATGAAATGAAATGTTCTACTAATCTTCACAATTAGGTCAAAAGGCCAAAATAACCTATGAGACCAAACTGTTACAAAAAATGTGAAGATATATATATATATATATATATATATAGAGAGAGAGAGAGAGAGAGAGAGAGAGAGAACGAAGTTGAATGAAATGAGATGTTATATTAACGTCTTCAAAAGGCCAAAATCAACTATGAGTCCAAACTATTACAAAACTGTGAATCTGATACAATGTCTCGGTGCTAAAAGACTAGAACAAAAATACTACTACTACTACTAGAATCCATCCTCATTTGCACTCTAGATATCGAGAGAGTATGGCTCAAATCCTCTGTTGTACTCTCTGCTATGTAGCCCCATAGCTACATAGCCGTCTGGATCTCCATAGCTCCTGTGCTTGATCGAGAGAGAAATAAAATGAAATGAAATGTTATATTAATGTCTTCAAAAGGCCAAAATGACCTATGAGACCAAACTGTTACATAATTGTGAAGACTAGAAAATACTACTACTACTACTATAATCCATCCTCATTTGCACTATAGATATAGAGAGAGTATGGCTCAGAAATGTTATATTAAGAGAGAGAGAGAGAGAGAGAGAGAGACACACACAGAGAGAGAGAGAGAGAGAGAGAGTTGACAAGTGACCGAAAATGGTAAATTAAAATAATCCATAATCCATAAAAATACGTGATAGAGAGAAAGAAATGAAATGATATTAACGTCTTCAAAAGGCTAAAAGTCCTATGAGATCAAACTGTTACATAATTGTGAAGATAGAGAGAAAGAAATGAAATGAAATGAGATGTTATACTAATGTTTTCAAAAGGCCAAAATTGATCTACGAGACCAATTTGTTACAAATTGTGAATTTTTGACCTGAACTTAGGTAAATTAGTCAAAAGGCCAAAATAACCTATGAGACCAAACTGTTACAAAACAATGTGAAGATAGAGAGAAAGAAATGAAATGAAATGAAATGTTCTACTAATCTTCAAAATTAGGTCAAAAGGCCAAAATAACCTATGAGAACAAACTTTACAAAAAATGTGAAATAGATAGATAGAGAGAGAGAGAGAGAGAGAGAGAGAGAGAGAGAGAGAGAGAGAGAGAGAGAGAGAGAGAGAGAGAGAGAGAACGAAGTTGAATGAAATGAGTGTTATAATTAAACGTCTTCAAAGGCAAAAATCAACTATGAGTCCAAACTATTACAAAACCTGTGAATCCTGATACAATGTCTCGGTGCTAAAAGACTAGAAAATAAAATACTACTACTACACTAGAACCACCACTCTAATAATTGTGAAGACTAGAAAAAATACTACTACCACTACTATAATCATCCTCATTTGCACTCTAGATATCGAGAGAGTATGGCTCAGAAATGTTATATTAACGTCTTTAAAAGGCCAAAATGACCTATGAGACCAAAGAGAGAGAGAAGAGAGAGAGAGAGAGAGAGAGAGAGAGAGAGAGAAGAGAGAGAGAGAGAGAGAGAGAGGAGAGAGAGAGAGAGTTGACAAGTGACCGGAAATGGTAAATTAAAATAATCCATAATCCATAAAAATATGTGATAGAGAGAAAGAAATGAAATGATATTAACGTCTTCAAAAGGCTAAAAGTCCTATGAGACCAAACTGTTACATAATTGTGAAGATAGAGAGAAGGAAATGAAATGAAATGAGATGTTATACTAATGTTTTAAAAAGGTCAAAATGATATAGGAGACCAATTTGTTACAAAATTGTGAATGTTTTGACCTGAACTTAGGTAAATTAGGTCAAAAGGCCAAAAATAACTATGAGACCAAACTGTTACAAAAAATGTGAAGATAGAGAGAAAGAAATGAAATGAAATGAAATGTTCTACTAATCTTCACAATTAGGTCAAAAGGCCAAAATAACCTATGAGACCAAACTGTTACAAAAAATGTGAAGATATATATATATATATATATATATATATATAGAGAGGGAGAGAGAGAGAGAGAGAGAACGAAGTTGAATGAAATGAGATGTTATATTAACGTCTTCAAAAGGCCAAAATCAACTATGAGTCCAAACTATTACAAAACTGTGAATCTGATACAATGTCTCGGTGCTAAAAGACTAGAACAAAAATACTACTACTACTACTACTAGAATCCATCCTCATTTGCACTCTAGATATCGAGAAAGTATGGCTCAAATCCTCTGTTGTATTCTCTGCTATGTAGCCCCATAGCTACATAGCCGTCTGGATCTCCATAGCTCTTGTGCTTGATCGAGAGAGAAATAAAATGAAATGAAATGTTATATTAATGTCTTCAAAAGGCCAAAATGACCTATGAGACCAAACTGTTACATATTTGTGAAGACTAGAAAATACTACTACTACTACTATAATCCATCCTCATTTGCACTATAGATATAGATAGAGTATGGCTCAGAAATGTTATATTAAGAGAGAGAGAGAGAGAGAGAGAGAGAGACAGAGAGAGAGAGAGAGAGAGTTGACAAGTGACCGAAAATGGTAAATTAAAATAATCCATAATCCATAAAAATACGTGATAGAGAGAAAGAAATGAAATGATATTAACGTCTTCCAAAGGCTAAAAGTCCTATGAGATCAAACTGTTACATAATTGTGAAGATAGAGAGAAAGAAATGAAATGAAATGAGATGTTATACTAATGTTTTCAAAAGGCCAAAATGATCTACGAGACCAATTTGTTACAAAATTGTGAATTTTTGACCTGAACTTAGGTAAAATAGGTCAAAAGGCCAAAATAACCTATGAGACCAAACTGTTACAAACAATGTGAAGATAGAGAGAAAGAAATGAAATGAAATGAAATGTTCTACTAATCTTCAAAATTAGGTCAAAAGGCCAAAATAACCTATGAAAACAAACTGTTACAAAAAATGGGAAGATAGATAGAGAGAGAGAGAGAGAGAGAGAGAGAGAGAGAGAGAGAGAGAGAGAGAGAGAGAGAGAGAGAGAGAGAGAGAGAGAGAGAGAGAACGAAGTTGAATGAAATGAGATGTTATATTAACGTCTTCAAAAGGCCAAAATCAACTATGAGTCCAAACTATTACAAAACTGTGAATCTGATACAATGTCTCGGTGCTAAAAGACTAGAACAAAAATACTACTACTACTACTAGAATCCATCCTCATTTGCACTCTAGATATCGAGAGAGTATGGCTCAAATCCTCTGTTGTACTCTCTGCTATGTAGCCCCATAGCTACATAGCCGTCTGGATCTCCATAGCTCCTGTGCTTGATCGAGAGAGAAATAAAATGAAATGAAATGTTATATTAATGTCTTCAAAAGGCCAAAATGACCTATGAGACCAAACTGTTACATAATTGTGAAGACTAGAAAATACTACTACCACTACTATAATCCATCCTCATTTGCACTCTAGATATCGAGAGAGTATGGCTCAGAAATGTTATATTAATGTCTTTAAAAGGCCAAAATGACCTATGAGACCAAAGAGAGAGAGAGAGAGAGAGAGAGAGAGAGAGAGAGAGAGAGAGAGTTGACAAGTGACCGGAAATGGTAAATTAAAATAATCCATAATCCATAAAAATATGTGATAGAGAGAAAGAAATGAAATGATATTAACGTCTTCAAAAGGCTAAAAGTCCTATGAGACCAAACTGTTACATAATTGTGAAGATAGAGAGAAAGAAATGAAATGAAATGAGATGTTATACTAATGTTTTAAAAAGGTCAAAATGATATAGGAGACCAATTTGTTACAAAATTGTGAATGTTTTGACCTGAACTTAGGTAAATTAGGTCAAAAGGCCAAAATAACCTATGAGACCAAACTGTTACAAAAAATGTGAAGATAGAGAGAAAGAAATGAAATGAAATGAAATGTTCTACTAATCTTCACAATTAGGTCAAAAGGCCAAAATAACCTATGAGACCAAACTGTTACAAAAAATGTGAAGATATATATATATATATATATAGAGAGAGAGAGAGAGAGAACGAAGTTGAATGAAATGAGATGTTATATTAACGTCTTCAAAAGGCCAAAATCAACTATGAGTCCAAACTATTACAAAACTGTGAATCTGATACAATGTCTCGATGCTAAAAGACTAGAACAAAAATACTACCACTACTACTAGAATCCATCCTCATTTGCACTCTAGATATCGAGAAAGTATGGCTCAAATCCTCTGTTGTACTCTCTGCGATGTAGCCCCATAGGTACATAGCCGTCTGGATCTCCATAGCTCCTGTGCTTGATCGAGAGAGAAATAAAATGAAATGAAATGTTATATTAATGTCTTCAAAAGGCCAAAATGACCTATGAGACCAAACTGTTACATAATTGTGAAGACTAGAAAATACTACTACTACTACTATAATCCATCCTCATTTGCACTATAGATATAGAGAGAGTATGGCTCAGAAATGTTATATTAAGAGAGAGAGAGAGAGAGAGAGAGAGAGAGAGAGAGAGAGTTGACAAGTGACCGAAAATGGTAAATTAAAATAATCCATAATCCATAAAAATACGTGATAGAGAGAAAGAAATGAAATGATATTAACGTCTTCAAAAGGCTAAAAGTCCTATGAGATCAAACTGTTACATAATTGTGAAGATAGAGAGAAAGAAATGAAATGAAATGAGATGTTATACTAATGTTTTCAAAAGGCCAAAATGATCTACGAGACCAATTTGTTACAAAATTGTGAATTTTTGACCTGAACTTAGGTAAATTAGGTCAAAAGGCCAAAATAACCTATGAGACCAAACTGTTACAAACAATGTGAAGATAGAGAGAAAGAAATGAAATGAAATGAAATGTTCTACTAATCTTCAAAATTAGGTCAAAAGGCCAAAATAACCTATGAGAACAAACTGTTACAAAAAATGTGAAGATAGATAGAGAGAGAGAGAGAGAGAGAGAGAGAGAGAGAGAGAGAGAGAGAGAGAGAGAGAGAGAGAGAGAGAGAGAGAGAGAGAGAGAGAGAGAGAGAGAGAGAGAGAGAACAAAGTTGAATGAAATGAGATGTTATATTAACGTCTTCAAAAGGCCAAAATCAACTATGAGTCCAAACTATTACAAAACTGTGAATCTGATACAATGTCTCGGTGCTAAAAGACTAGAAATAAAATACTACTACTACTACTACTAAAATCCATCCTCATTTGCACTCTAGATATCGAGAGAGTATGGCTCAAATCCTCTGTTGTACTCTCTGCTATGTAGCCCCATAGCTACATAGCCGTCTAGATCTCCATAGCTCCTGTGCTTGATCGAGAGAGAAATAAAATGAAATGAAATGTTATATTAATGTCTTCAAAAGGCCAAAATGACCTATGAGACCAAACTGTTACATAATTGTGAAGACTAGAAAATACTACTACCACTACTATAATCCATCCTCATTTGCACTCTAGATATCGAGAGAGTATGGCTCAGAAATGTTATATTAACGTCTCTAAAAGGCCAAAATGACCTATGAGACCAAAGAGAGAGAGAGAGAGAGAGAGAGAGAGAGAGAGAGAGAGAGTTGACAAGTGACCGAAAATGGTAAATTAAAATAATCCATAATCCATAAAAATACGTGATAGAGAGAAAGAAATGAAATGATATTAACGTCTTCAAAAGGCTAAAAGTCCCATGAGACCAAACTGTTACATAATTGTGAAGATAGAGAGAAAGAAATGAAATGAAATGAGATGTTATACTAATGTTTTCAAAAGGCCAAAATGATATAGGAGACCAATTTGTTACAAAATTGTGAATGTTTTGACCTGAACTTAGGTAAATTAGGTCAAAAGGCCAAAATAACCTATGAGACCAAACTGTTACAAAAAATGTGAAGCTATATATATAAATATATATATATATATATATATATAAAAAGAGAGAGAGAAGATAGAGAGAGAGAGAGAGAGAGAGAGAGAGAGAGAGAGAGAGAGAGAGAGAACGAAGTTGAATGAAATGAGATGTTATATTAACGTCTTCAAAAGGCCAAAATCAACTATGAGTCCAAACTATTACAAAACTGTGAATCTGATACAATGTCTCGTTGTAAAAGACTAGAACAAAAATACTACTACTACTACTAGAATCCATCCTCATTTGCACTCTAGATATCGAGAGAGTATGGCTCAAATCCTCTGTTGTACTCTCTGCTATGTAGCCCCATAGCTACATAGCCGTCTGGATCTCCATAGCTCCTGTGCTTGATCGAGAGAGAAATAAAATGAAATGAAATGTTATATTAATGTCTTCAAAAGGCCAAAATGACCTATGAGACCAAACTGTTACATAATTGTGAAGACTAGAAAATACTACTACCACTACTATAATCCATCCTCATTTGCACTCTAGATATCGAGAGAGTATGGCTCAGAAATGTTATATTAACGTCTTTAAAAGGCCAAAATGACCTATGAGACCAAAGAGAGAGAGAGAGAGAGAGAGAGAGAGAGAGAGAGAGAGAGAGAGAGAGAGAGAGAGAGAGAGAGAGAGAGAGAGAGAGAGAGAGAGAGTTGACAAGTGACCGAAAATGGTAAATTAAAATAATCCATAATCCATAAAATATGTGATAGAGAGAAAGAAATGAAATGATATTAACGTCTTCAAAAGGCTAAAAGTCCTATGAGACCAAACTGTTACATAATTGTGAAGATAGAGAGAAAGAAAAGAAATGAAATGAGATGTTATACTAATGTTTTCAAAAGGCCAAAATGATCTACGAGACCAATTTGTTACAAAATTGTGAATGTTTTGACCTGAACTTAGGTAAATTAGGACAAAAGGCCAAAATAACCTATGAGACCAAACTATTACAAAAAATGTGAAGATAGAGAGAAAGAAATGAAATGTTCTACTAATCTTCACAATTAGGGCAAAAGGCCAAAATAACCTATGAGATGAAACTGTTACAAAAAAATGTGAAGATATATATATATATATATATATATATATATATATATATATAGAGAGAGAGAGAGAGAGAGAGAGAGAGAGAGAGAGAGAGAGAGAACAAAGTTGAATGAAATGAGATGTTATATTAACGTCTTCAAAAGGCCAAAATCAACTATGAGTCCAAACTATTACAAAACTGTGAATCTCATACAATGTCTCGGTGCTAAAAGACTAGAACAAAAATACTACTACTACTACTACTAGAATCCATCCTTATTTGCACTCTAGATATCGAGAAAGTATGGCTCAAATCCTCTGTTGTACTCTCTGCTATGTAGCCCCATAGCTACATAGCCGTCTGGAACTCCATACCTCCTGTGCTTGATCGAGAGAGAAATAGAATGAAATGAAATGTTATATTAATGTCTTCAAAAGGCCAAAATGACCTATGAGACCAAATTGTTACATAATTGTGAAGACTAGAAAATACTACTTCTACTACTATAATCCATCGCATTTGCACTCTAGATATCGAGAGAGTATGCCTCAGAAATGTTATATTAACGTCTTTAAAAGGCCAAAATGACCTATGAGACCAGAGAGAGAGAGAGAGAGAGAGAGAGAGAGAGAGAGAGAGAGAGAGAGAGAGAGAGAGTTGACAAGTGACCGAAAATGGTAAATTAAAATAATCCATAATCCATAAAAATACGTGATAGAGAAAGAAATGAAATGATATTAACGTCTTCAAAAGGCTAAAAGTCCTATGAGAGCAAACTGTTACATAATTGTGAAGATAGAGAGAAAGAAATGAAATGAAATGAGATGTTATACTAATGTTTTCAAAAGGCCAAAATGATCTATGAGACCAATTTGTTACAAAATTGTGAATGTTTTGACCTGAACTTAGGTAAATTAGGTCAAAAGGCCAAAATAACCTATGAGACCAAACTGTTACAAAAAATGTGAAGATAGAGAGAAAGTAATGAAATGAAATGAAATGTTCTACTAATCTTCACAATTAGGTCAAAAGGCCAAAATAACCTATGAGACCAAACTGTTACAAAAAATGTGAAGATAGATAAATAGAGAGAGAGAGAGAGAGAGAGAGAGAGAGAGAGAGAGAGAGAGAGAGAGAGAGAGAGAGAGAGAGAGAGAGAGAGAGGGAGAACGAAGTTGAATGAAATGAGATGTTGTATTAACGTCTTCAAAAGGCCAAAATCAACTATGAGTCCAGACTATTACAAAACTGTGAATCTGATACCATGTTTGGGTGCTAAAAGACTAGAACAAAAATACTACTACTACTACTAGAATCCATCCTCATTTGCACTCTAGATATTGAGAGAGTAGGGCTCAAATCCTCGGTTGTACTCTCCGCTATGTATCCCCATAGCTACATAGCCGTCTGGATCTTCATAGCTCCTGTGCTTGATCGAGAGAGAAATAAAATGAAATGAAATGTTATTTTAATGTCTTCAAAAGGCCAAAATGACCTATGAGACCAAAGGGTTACAATGTGTTGAATCTGATACAAAGTCAGAGTAACAAAATGAAATGACAAAATGATAATAAAAGTACTATGGGATCCTAAACTGGTAGGCGTGAACTAAGCGCAGAGAGAGAGAGAGAGAGAGAGAGAGAGAGAGAGAGAGAGAGAGAGAGAGAGAGAGAGAGAGAGAGAGAGAGAGAGAGAGAGAGAGAGAGAGAGAGAGAGAGAGAGAGAGAGATAGATAGATAGATAGATTTTATTATCATCCTCGGAGGTCAAATATGACCTATGGGACCAAAGTTACATGTGATGTAGTATGTGTATGGCTGATGAGTGACTCTCGATGCTCCAAAATTGTAGTGATGAGAGTCGCAATGGAGAGCCCACACTTTGGCTGGGAGAGGAAAGTGTGTAGGTCTAAGTTATGGCTGAAAATGTGAGAGAAGCATGTTCGGATGTGATCAAAAGCTGAGCACTCTAGTAGTGTGTGGTACTCAGACTCTCGAACTTGCAGTGAGCATAATGTGCACAATCGATTTGACTCTTCTCCATTGCCCCAATGCCCTATCTCGCATCGAAGGAAATGGGAGCTAAGCCGAATTGTTGCGATAGTGCGTATCGCGGACAAGGGAATAGGCTCAAGCATGTAAGTGTGAGTACGGTTTCCTCTCTCAGCGAAGAACATGGTTTTGTAGTTGGGGGCAATATAGGTGGTGTAATGTATGAAGCGTGACCCACCGGATTTCTCCCAAGCCGTAATACATTGGCGTTGTAGAAAAGCTTCATTCACTTGAGAGTCAATTGAAGCATCATGTAGCAAGTGTAATGCATCCCATCTCCCAAACCACTTCTTTATGTCTTGCATCCATCCCGTGCTCAAGATCTTGCTTTTATGCGTCTTTTGAACTTTTTTGCTTGCTTCCCATGCAATTGTAGGAAGTCGATGTGAGGGGTTTTGACGCATCTTTATCATGTACTCCACAACCCTTTCCATGCCCATAACCTCAATTGGAAGAGATCCCGACTCAAGAAGTAAGAGAGAGAGAGAGAGAGAGAGAGAGAGAGAGAGAGAGAGAGAGAGAGAGAGAGAGAGAGAGAGAGAGAGAGAGGGAGAGAACACACACAAACACACATAGAGAGACAAAGAGTTGAAAATGAACTGAGTTTGAAGGGTACTTACACACATACACGTGTGCGTGCTACACAACCACACACAAACAAAGAGAGAGAGAGAGAGAGAGAGAGAGAGAGAGAGAGAGAGAGAGAGAGAGAGAGAGAGAAGAAAAAGACGAAAGTGAATAAAATTAAAGATAAGCGAGAGAGAGGGAGGGAGAGACATAGGTAGAGTTAAATGTGAGTAACAATTCCATCCAAAGATGTAGATTTTAATGTCATAGAGAGGGTTTCCAAAGATCTTGGGCTTGATGTAAATGCCTATAGAAATTCCAATAGACCTTAGAGATTCTTGCGTAGTCTTGAAAATCAAGGCATGATACTCAAAAGGCAATCCCAAGAGAGCCTTCATACTGAACCAAGATGGTATCTTTGTCTTCACCCTAATAAGGAAGAGTTTTTGAGGGTCCTGTCTATGGAAGTATTAAAGGATCTATCTAATGATAGGCCCTCCAAATCTAGCTATGATATTCCAATGATAGTTAACATAACCAAGTTTGTCACTCTCATATGAATAGTTTTAAAAGATCCCAAGGATATTATAAGTGCCCTGTTGTACAAAATTCAAGAGGGAATTTGGATAATCAACATCTTATTCTTAACAATAAGATAAAACACCTGATTGTTCTATACATCATGCCGAGTTTGATAATTGTGGGAGGAGATGATGTCCCAAAGAGGCAAGGACTGATCTATTTTCCATATGATGCGAACTGAGGGCTTCTCTCCTGATGCATTTACATATGCATTATAGTTCAAAATAATCCATAGTTTGATCACCAAAAGGTGACCACATGGATAGAAGATCACATGAAACCATTATAGATTTAAAAAAGGGTTGGATAGAGAGAATGACACGTGTGATTGAAAGATCCAGTACTGCTTCCGAACCCTATAAATTTTAGATATAGAGTGAAAGAGAGAGAGAGAGAGAGAGAGAGAGAGAGAGAGAGAGAGAGAGAGATAGAGAGGGATGGGAAACAGACCTAGAAACAGACTTATTTAAAGAGACATATTGTAAAGTCAAGTTTTGTGGATAAAGTCCTAGAGCAACTACACTTACAATGTCTCTCTTTTTTTCTTAGGAACTTTATGGCACCTAGGGTATCTGCTGAATGTTTTGGTCATGAATTGGAAGCGATGGAGATAGTAATGGATCATATTATGATTCACTACTCTCCGGAAAACAAAGCTGACTTCTTTCAAAGCATTGTTTGAGGTTTCTTCCGGGGTGTTGCTATAGAACAAGCTTGGAGAACCTACGACCGCACTTTCATGACTCGAGATGGGACACCCTTTCACCAGGTGTTTGTCAGAATCCAGAATGATCCCAGTCAATGGTTTCGCAACCTACGTCTTTTGCAGATTCGAGTAAAGATGGGATACTCAGATGCCTTCTACCTTGATTCTAGGTTGTTGTTCTATATCTGAAGTTTATAGCAAAATTAATGCACTAAAGAGCGTTGTAGGACCTGATAAGATAGAGAATCATAAGGAGCCTATTTTCAAGCGTCCCAGTGCTAAACGCTCTTTTCCCATTTTCAAATGTAGATGGGGTTGATCATGTATTGAGCAAAACTTTTATCTACTGAATAAAAGTGATTCATGAGCATTCTGGTTTGTTTTCCACTTCTCATGCAATCCTTTGTTGTTTTTCACATCTAGATAGAGATGATGTATTTTTTTGATTCTAAAATAGCAAGCACTTAAAAAGTGAATATTCTACGAGGGTTACTTTTTAATTTACAAGCATTCAAACCTTCTCTTTGGTTGTCACATTTCTCTTTGCAACCACTGTAGTTTTTTGTGTACAATAAAATGGAGATTAGTTGTGCCATTCCATTGGCTATTACAACCAACGGCTTGATATCTTCTGGGATAGCTGTAAGTGCATCACAGCGGGTGAAGAGGAGATACTGTCATCTCATCCTACTATTCGCAATGTGTGTGTAGCAAAGAGAGCAGCTCGAAATGTTGGGAGGAATAGTGCATCTGCTAATGAACGGGAGATACTTTCATCTCTTCGTATTCGAAATGTGCGTGCGGCAAAGAGAGCAGCTCAAAATGTCGAGTGGAATTCGAAGAAGCAAATTATTGAAACCTTGCTAGAGATAAACTTAGCCTCCTGCAATAGGATGGAGACAATGCAAACCAATGTCTCGGATGTGGTTGAAACTTTAAGCTCTGCATTGGAGATTGAAAGTGGGATACTATGGAAATTGTGAGAAGAGACAAAAGAATCAAACTTGCAGAGACTAGAGAGTGAGGCATACATGAGAGAGAAACTTTCCAAAGTTGAGGATTCTCAAAAGATGATATGGACATCTATTGAGAATCTTCAAAAACAGGCTTTGCGGAGTCAACATGAATCAAAAGGACGAGTGCAAGACAATAATCTACGACAAATTGTGCTAGGATTGAGAAGTATCGTCAACAAGCTCGGTGCTTTGACAAAGGTTCAAGGTTCAAGACTTTTAGATATCCGAGCTACCTCAAATAAATTAAGTGCTTTTGCTAGATTAGTTCGACCAAAGGAGAGTCAAGTTTCTCAATGACCTGATCCTACTAATCCTACTAATGGTAGAATATGTAATGTTTTGCTGTATCTTCATCAAACTGTTCTTTTTAATTGAGTCAAGCTGTTGTGTCAAATGTATTTAGTCCTAGTTATGGTAGAAATATGTAATGTTATGTTGTATCTTCATCAAACTGTACTTTTTAATTGAGTCACTATCAATGTGTCAAATGTATTTAAGTTAGAGGATATAATTAGATGTTCCTTTTTATATTGATTTTCTATTATTTGATTCCCAAATCTGTTACTAGTCGATTAAGCCAAATTGATTCTTTGCATGCCTCGATTGCTGCAACATATTCAGCCTCTGTAGTAGACTGAGTAACACAATCTTGTAATCTAGAACGCCATGATACTGCTCCACCAGCCAATGTAAAGACATACCCTGACGTAGACCTTCGGTTGTCTAAGTCACTTGCATAATTTGAGTCTGTAAAACCCTTCACACTTAGCTCCTGACTCCCATAGCATATACGCATACTCTTTGTAGCTTTCAGGTATCTCAATATTCCTTTCACTGCCTCCCAATGTTTCTTGCCTGGGTTTGACATGTATCGACTTACTACTCCCACTGCAAATGCAATGTCTGGGCGAGTAGCAATCATTGCATACATCAAACTACCCACTGCAGATGCATATGGAATCTTATCCATTTCAGCCTGTTCTTCCTCAGACACAGGACAATCTTGTTTGCTAAGATTCACATATGGTGGCAATGGAACACTCAGTGCCTTTCCCTTCTCCATATTGAAACATTGCAAAACCTTGTCAATATACTCTGTTTGAGATAACCAAATCAACTTCTTTGATCTGTCTCTCTCAATGCGCATACCAAGTATATGACTTGCCTCACCCATGTCTTTCATGTCAAACGATTTTGCCATCTTTGACTTCAAAGCTGAAATTTCTTCCAAGTGCTTGCCAGCAATCAACATGTCATCCACATACAAAATAAGGATCAGCCAACTACCATCCTTAGCCTTCTTTGTATATAGACAGTGATCGAACTCACTACGTTTGTAGCCTTGAGAAAGCATAAACTTGTGGAATTTATGGTACCATGCCCTCGGTGATTGTTTTAAGCCATAAAGACTCTTTAACAACTGGCATACCCAATCTTCCTTGCCTTTCTCAACAAACCCTTCTAGCTGCTGCATGTAAATTTCCACATCTAAATCACCATGCAAGAACGATGTCTTGACATCCATTTGGTGCAACACCAAATCTAATATGGCAACCAATGCAAGAAAGCATCTCAATGTAGTCATCTTGACCACCGGAGAGAAGACTTCATCAAAGTCAATGCCTTGTTCTTGCTTAAAGCCCTTGGCAACAAGCCTTGCTTTGTACTTTGGCTGACTATCATGAGCGGTGATCTTATACCTGTAAACCCATTTACAAGGTAGAGCCTTTTTGCCCTGTGGTAATTTAACTAGCTTCCATTTTTTTGTTTTTATGCAGAGCTGTCATCTCTGACTGCATGGCCAATTGCCAATTCCCGGAGTCCTTCATTTGCACTGCTTCCTTGTAACATGAAGGCTCATTGCAATCAGTCAACATGACATAGTTCATAGATGGAACAAACCTATCAGGAGGTCGCGTGACACGTCCAGATCTACGCACAATAGGTGGCTCAGGCTCAGCCACAACCTGTGGTTCCACTCTATCCTGTCCTTGCTCCTCTTGAGCCCTGACATTTTGTCTTGCACGTGCAGGTCCATCTTCTTGGAAGACAACTCTTCTAATCTCCTCAACCCTCTCTGGTTTAGAATGATATTTGGATTCATTAAAGTGAACATCATTGCTGCGGACAACCTTTCAGGATTCGGGATCCCAAAGTCTGTACCCCATCTCACCAGAATTACCATAGCCTAGAAAGATGCACTTTCTACTCTTTGGCTCAAGTTTGTTCCTAAATTCCTTTGGAACGTGAGTATATGCCTCACAGCCAAGGACTCTGAGATGCTTGTATGAGGGCATTTTGCCTGACCATACCATCTCTGGCACTGAATCCTTCTGCAAAACCTTGCTAGGAGATCTATTTACAAGATGAACAGATGTTGATACAGCTTCAGCCCAAAACCCATTTGGCAGTTGTGCATTAGACAACATACTTCTGACCTTCTCTTGTATGGTCCTATTCATCCTCTCAGCAACTCCATTTTGAGGAGGATTGTAAGGAGCAGTAAGTTCACGTTTTATACCTTTTGACTCACAAAAGTCCTGAAAGGCCTTTGAAACATACTCTCCACCATTGTCAGTGCGTAAGCATTTAAGCTTCTTGCCACTCTGATTCTCCACAAGTGTCACAAACGTTTTGAAAACACTAAACGCTTCATCCTTGTGCTTGAGAAAGTAAACCCATACTTTCCTCGAGTAATCATCTATAAATGTCATAAAGTAAGAAGCTCCCCCTAGAGATAGGTTAGGCATAGGTCCACACAAATCACTATGAACAAGTGCCAACTGTGTATCTCTTCTACTGCTTCTATGCCTATGTGGCTGCTGTGTTTGCTTACCATACAAACAATGTTCACAGAATTCAAAATCATTAAATGAAAAGCCAGGAAAATAACCAGAACGAGACAAGATTTCCATTCCCTTCTTGGACATATGTCCTAACCGGCTATGCCACAAAGAAACGTTCGGCTGCTCGGTTACATTGATTACATTTTTAGAGACATTTGATACATAAATCATGTAAAGTCCTCCAGACTTTACTCCATGTGCTACTGTCATAGAACCCTTGGATATCTTCCACATGTTCTGTCCAAAAGTGGTGACGTAGCCAGCATCATCAAGTAAACCTGTGCTGATCAAGCTCTTTGTAATTGCGGGAACATGTCTTACATTCTTCAGCGTGAAAGAAGAGCCATTCTGAAACTTCAATTGAACATCTCCAACACCTAAGATCTCACATGTTTGCCCATTGCCTAGCCGAACATGATCCTTAGTGGTCACATAAGAGGTAAACCACTCCTTGTTTGGAGACACATGAAGTGATGCCCCTGAGTCTATAATCCAGTCACTCAGTGCATTTCCATCAGATGCTGTAAGAAGAGCTGAGTCCATTGTATTCTTCAAGAAGTAGATGTCTCCTGACACTAGACTGTCATCCTCTGCAACAGTGTTTGTCACATTTATTTCTTGAATCTTCATTGAGGACTTGTTCTTCTCACCATGGTCTTCAGCTTTCTCTTTGCCTTTTTCTGCTTTCCATTCTCTGCAGTCTCTTTTCATGTGACCCTTCTTGCCACAATGGTAGCATTCTATGTCACTCTTGCCTTTAGCAGTGCGGGACTTGCTACGAGACTGATTCCTCTTTCCACCTTTGTACTTTTCTTTGGTCCTTCCCTTGACAACTAAGGCTGTTCCTTTGCCTTTGTCCATTGTCTTTCTATTGGTTTCTTCAGTAAGCAGACTTCCTTCTCCACCTGCTATGTTCAAACCATCTGGAGGTGCAGAATTACTCAAAGCTGTGCGAAAAGTGTCCCAACTTTCCGGCAATGTGATCAACAGGAACATAGCTCTAACAGGTTCATCAAACTTGACACCTTGAGCTGACAACTGACTGTAGATGGTGTTGAATTCATTCAGATGATTGGACATAGGGGTCCCTTCTTTCATCTTCAAGTCAACAAGCTTCTTAAGCTAGTATACCTGTGAAGCTGCACTCTGCTTCTCATAAAGATCACTCAACTTTATCCATGGTTGATAAGCCGACATCTCGTCTGCTACATTGAAGTAAACGCTTTCTGCCAAAGTCAGCATAATGGTAGAAAGTGCCAATTCATCCATTTCGCTCCATTCATCTTCGTCCATATCTTCTGGTTTTATCCCCTTGAGCTTTATAGGTTTTATCTGCTTCTTTTGTACCAACACGTGCCAAATCTCCTTCTTCCACAATGGGAAATTGGTTCCATCCAGCTTCTTGATATTGTAAAGAGCAGTGTCTTGTGATCCAGCCATAGCTACGCTTCACAGTGGTTTACTTTCCTGGGAAAAATTTGGTAGAGTTTCCCCTGTAAACTGACCTCTGAACCAATATCAACCTGTCAAATGAACCAAGAAAGCTTCAGATTCTGCATAAATTTCGGCAGAGTCTCCTTTGTAAATGGCTCTGGTGTACTAAAAAACAGACCAAAAAACAGCTCAAAAAACACTGTCTCTCTGACACTGTAAGCTGCGGGTAAACCTGTCCTGCACCTGTACTGTCTCTCACTGTCCTGTCACTGTCCTGTAAGCATAGACTGCGACAATGCCTCAACGGCAGTAAAGCAAAGATGCAATCCCAACTGTCTAACTCACAGTCAATACATCCTAGATGCCTATCTAATGGTGCTCGAGGGATCGCTCCAAGACCTGTATCACCGAAAGGATCTCAACATTCGAGAATCCCCCAGCTCAATAAAACCTCACTCGACCCTCAACAAAGGTTGCAGTAAATCTGACAGTACATAGACTTCCCACAAAGTCATACATCCACAAATTTCCCACTGAATGCTGTTATCGCTGCGGCGGTTGTTTGCTGCGTGACTCACAGCCAGCAAACCCTCAACAGACATACATCATCTCTGAATTTACATCCCATGTGGAAGTACCTGCAATGTCAGGATGAAATTGGAATATCAAGCAGCAAACACAAGCTACCTGATGAACTAGTGGATGTCGACTACAGTCTGTGTGTAGATGCGCCCGTGTCGTATGTGACACACCTCCAAGAACTGTGAGCCGTCCTTCGATGTGTAGACAGCCACAAATCAACACTCTGGAAGTGTCGATATCCTCAGCACCTGCAGTCGTAGGCCGAAAACCCCAAATTTGCAGAGTCGGATCTGCACCCGCTGAGACCACGTAGTCGAAAATGGCCTGCGCAGAACTTTGTTGAAGCCGAACGGTGGCCGAGATGACCTCAGAATAAAATTCTGACAACACCCAGCCCTTTAGGCTTCCCACAAGATTTGGGGCCGTGTCTTTGCCTGTCGAATTTCACTCCAATCTGAGCTGGTGACTCTAGCCTCCTGCAGTGCTGCCCCGAGCCTCGATCTAAGCTCTGATACCAGTTGAAGGAGTACGAGCGGAAGTGCGATGCGAGAGAGAGTGCGAGAAGAAGAGCACGACGATATGGTGAACTCGCTCTACTGTAATGTGTAGAGCATAGTGAGTTCTTATTAGGTTTTTACAAAAGAATATGTGTACATACCTGGCGGCCCGCCCACTTACCTGGGCGACCACATTGGGCTTTATACCCCAACAAAAACCTCCTAATTAGCTTGTAATTAAAGGTTTTTTGGTGACATTTTTATGCTTTCATGGATTTGGCTATGGAGCCTTGGAGGGGAGAGGGTTGGCAAAGAGGAGCCATCGGATGGCCAAGCCTATCCAATGGTTCAAATTGAACCCAAAAAGTAACGTGTATACACTTATTGAACCTAGCAAAAATGCCTGGCTAACGTTCTATAGCCAAAACCCGATTACTGCTCGAATTTTTTTGCAGGTTACAGTTTCACACAGCACTGCAGAAATCCGTGCACAGAGCGCCATGGCGAGTGAATGAGAAGCCCTGCTTTCGGTTGCACTTGCGCTAGGGTGTGGTCGACCCTCCTTGCAATTTTGCCATGCTTTAGAAGGTCGCGAGCTGTTGTATCCGGCCACAGAGTTTGGGCTTGCATGGGCAAAGCAAACCCATCCTCTTGATTGGCAAGAAAAATGTTATGCAGGCAAGATAGTGTCATTCAATGCACGCAAAAAATTGTTCAAATGTGTCTTTGAAGGTGATTCCACTGTGTACATGCTATCATGGGAGTCGTTGCAAATGCATCTTCTTCTCATTGCTGATGCAAGGGTGGAAACTCGTCAATGCATTGAAGATGTAAATGATGAGTTTACTTTTGCAGAGTTTTTGGCATCACAAAAGAGGGATGCAAACAATGTAAAGTCAAACGTATTATCGAATGTGGACATGCTACTTGCATGTGATGCAGTTGAAATGCCTTTTGAGGATGATTATGCGAGCAATGTGATGGATGCTATGGATGATGCATTGAATTCCGATGTTGTGGATATACATGAGAATTCTTTGGCTATGGATGTTTTGGGTGTGTCTCACATTGCTTCTATTGCAAGCTTGCCTCTTGTTGGAGTGCCTAGTGTGCCCTCTCTAGTTGTTAAGAGAGGTCATCCTCCTAAGAAGAACATTGTGGGTCGAGGCCGACCAAGGGTAGTACATGAAAAAGAGTGCTTTGGTAGTCATGCGGATGCAACTAATGTGGATGCCTCATCACTTGGTACTAGCTTTCATGCCAAAGTAGCTATTGGGATTTCCGGTGATGAGGCTCTTGTAAGACAATGTGATGTTGGAGTTGTGGAGGTAAATGCAAGGAGGCAGAATGCTCATGGTGAGAGTAGTCATTCTCACAAGAAGGGAAAGAATATTCTCAAGAAATGGGGCAATTCACGGAAAGATGCCATAAAAAAGGGTAGACCTGTGGATGTTATGCAAGATGGTGATGAGTCTGGAGATGAACATGCATCCGTGGGCGAGGAAGAAGAGTGTGAAGATGGGCTTTTGGAGGCAGAAGGCCCTGTCTTGCGGGATTCCGATGATGAGGGTGATTGGTCAAATGTAAGCATTCCAACTTGGAAGAGTGGTGATAAAATGCTTGTGGAGCCTGAAGGAACTTTCAAAAGATTACCACCGTTTGTAGATATTGTGGGTCCAGACTTGGGGTAGGTTCCAAGAGAGCTTACAGAGATTTAGCTTTTTTTGTCTCTATTTCCTCTTGATTTGGTAGACACTATTGTGGCTGAGACGAATAGATATGCCATGGAAAAACGTGAAAAGGCCTTGGAAAAGCATGAGTCAACTCGAAAATGGAATGCATTAGATAGACACTCATTCTTGCGATTTTTGAGAGTGTCTATTGAAATGGCCTTGCAATTTATGTCAGACAAAAATTGCTATTGGAAAAGAGACACTTGTGGTGTTGTGCGGTATCCTAACTATGCTGAAAAGATGGGGCAAACGGAATATCAACAAATAAATCATTTTTGCATGTACGGGATAACTCGCAACGGCCTCTTGTGAAGGGAACGCGAGAGTACAAGATATGGCAAGTTTTATCATTGGAAGAAAGGTTGAATGCCACTTTTCAATTGCACTACAATTGTGGAAAGAATTTAACTGTTGATGAGAGAATAATTCCATCTAAATGTAAGCTGAATCCTTGTCACGTATATAATCCTAAGAAGCCACACAAGTTTGGAATTCAATTGTGGAATTTATGCGACTCAGAAATTGGTTACATTACTCTTTTCATATTTATGACAAGCTGCCATGTCTAGAGTTGTCCTGTCATGTTGTGTCTACACTTGTTGCGGACTTGAAGCAAAGAGGTCATCATGTTTTCTTTGATCGATGGTTCACATCAGTGAAGCTATTGTTGCACTTGACTGCTGAGGGCTATGAAGGCACAGGTACATATATGACAAACAAGAAGAATTTCCCAGAGTCACGATTACTGCAGATTGATCGTTGTGAAAGAGGTGTATCACGTTATGCATTTGATGCAAGGAAAGGACTCTTGAGTTGCAGCTGGATGGACAAAAAGGCTTTTTTTTTTTTGCATCAAATGTATATGGCATGAAGAGTGGTGAAGTTCAAAGACAGGTTGGAAGTCGTCGGAGAGTTGTCGTTACATGCCCTGAGATTGCTATAATGTATAGTACATGCAAAGAAGGTTGTGATGTCTTTGATATGGTGTTGGGTTCTGGATACAGCTTAGAGACAAGTATCCATGGCTGGAAATAGTGGCACGCATTATTTTGGGACATGCTAGATTCTGTATTTGTGAATGCATATATTATATGGAAATGCTTGCATGGTAAGAAAGATACCAATCGTTTTCGGTTTATGGTGAGATTGCAAGAGCAACTAGTGGATAATCATTTTGGCTTTGTGTGTGAATGATGCTATGGATGGACACATTTTGATGAAGATGAGCTCAAATGCAAGTAAGTTTTGCTTTGTATGTGCTAACGAAAGAAAGCGTTTTTTGCATGAGGGAAAGACTGTAGTTGGATCAAAGCCAACAAGGATTGTGTATGGATGTGCAAAGTGCAATTTTTTTTAATGTGTGGAGCCATGTTTCTATAAGTACCATGCAATGGTAGGCTATGAGCCAGTTGGTATACAGGTACGCCGACTTGTGAGATCCTACAATCGCCCTGTGAAGCTCCATGGCAAGTTTATGAGGTGATGATGCTTGAGTTGCAATGATAAGGTGATTGCACAAAATTTATGGCAAGTTTATGAAGTGTTTATGTCTATGTGGTAGCGGATATTTTCATTATATTGGTTTCAAGAAGTTTTGTTTGCCGATATGTTAGATTTGCAATGTGAGCATTGCACATGTATTTCACGCGCATTTAGAGTTGTTGTTTTGTTGAATAGGGACAAGAAGATTCAATTATCTGGTTGTGAAGATGATTTTTCAAGTGGATGAGAGCAATTATGTGTCACGCATTTTTGCTGATGTAAGCGTATTCTTTGTACCATACTTGCTTTGGGATGCTTTATCAGGTTCCTAAAAATGGATAATTCTTTGTCTAACATTTTTTTTAAATGACTTACATATGGTATAAGAGTCCCTCAAAAGGAATGAGTGTATGGTTTTTGGAAAAGGCGTAAGATTTTTTACAAAAAACCTTAAAAAGGACACTTAAGTGTCTTGTTTTGGTACCAAACTAGTGTTAAGGTTCATGGCTCTGTCTATCATAGCATTGGTTCTTTAGCGCCTGTTGAAGGACAAAATGAAGTTCCACACTTTGCACAATTATATTTTTTTGATACCGAACATGAGTTGAGCAACAGATTGCATCATGTTTCAAATTTAGATCGTAGTATTCTAGAGTGTTTACAATTGATGATGCATAGAGTAAATCCCTATGCAAATGCTCTACGACCTGCTGCTTCTTTCTCTGGAGATGATATTGTACCCAATATGAGGATGGTTATTGCAGAGCATTGTTGTGATGGTTGGCAATATCTTGCTCCAAGGGGTTTGGAGGTTGCTGCAATTATGCCACGATGATAGAAATATTGGCTATCGCGACATTGTACTGAATTTTCGACACGGGGGCTTGAAAAGAATCTCCAGTATGCATCGAGCTTACATGTCCTTATTGTATGTTTTATTATTTCCAAGTGAAGAGGATGGGTGGAATCTTTATTTACAGACTACGGATGGGAAAAAAATGAGTCAAAGGCAATATTATGCCTTTTCCTTACAAATAAGAGATGATACCGTGGAGTGTCTTCTTCGACGGGGTAGGCTATTACAATAGTATGTTGTAGATGCTTATAGTGCTCTAGAGGAGTCACGGATTTTGTGGATGAGAAATAACAAAAAAGCACTTTGTGGTGAAGTGTACCAAGGATTGGTTGACATGGTTGAGGCTAGAGATGGCTTAGAGAGGGCTGAAGGTCAAAATGTTGGCCGTAGAATTGTTTTGCCTTCATCTTTTGTTGGAGGTCCAAGATATATGTGCCAACTATTTCAAGATGCAATGGCAATTGTTTGTAGTAGGGATAAACCGGATCTCTTCATCACATTCACATGTAATCCACGATGGAAGGAAATAGATGATGCATTACTGCCTGGACAAAGCGCTGTTGATCATCCTGATCTGACTATACGAGTGTTTTATCAGAAGTTCCAAGATATGATGCATTTACTTATCAAGCAAGCCGTATTTGGGGAGGTGATTGGACATGTTTCAGTGATTGAGTTTCAGAAGAGAGGTCTTCCTTATGCTCATAAATTGTTGATACTTGTATCCGAATATAAACCCATAGATTCATTACACTATGATAAGTTGGTTTGTGCAGAGCTCCCTGACAAAAATGTGTTTCCAGAATTATTTGATGTAGTGAGTTGTTGTAATGTTCATCGGCCATGTGGTCCTTTGAACCCAAGTTCTCCATGTATGGTTGATGGAAAGTGTAGATTCAAGTTTCCACGAACATTTTCTACGTCTACAAATGTAAACGAAAGTGGATATCTTGTGTACATGAGACGAGATGATGGAAGGTTTGTTCCGTCTAAATATTACAATTTAGATAATCGTTGGGTTGTACCTTATAGCCCCCTCTTATCACTAAGATACCAAGCCCATATTAATGTGGAGATCTGCTCAACTTTCACTGCCGTGAAATATCTTTATAAGTATGTCTACAAGGGACATGATCGAGCCACTATTGTTCTTCAAGATTGTGAAGGAGCTACTGATGAGATCAAGAGTTATCTCAATGCATGTTATGTTTCTGCATCTAAGGCTATGTGGAGAATATTTGTCTTTGACATGCATAGTGAAAGGCCAGCTATTCAACGATTGCAAGTACACCTTCCATTGTAGAATATGGTTACATTTCAAGATGGTGATGATGTATCACATTTGCTGGATAATGAGCAAAATAAAAAAAACTACCTTGACAGAATGGTTTGTTGCAAATCAAAACTATCCAGAAGCAAATAGCTTCACATATACTGACTTTCCAAATGGTTGGGTATGGAATAAAAGTCGAAAGGCATGGTCTCCACGACAACAAGGTGTTTCTATTGCAAGAATGTATAATATTGTCCGTACTGCTGGTGAGGTTTATTACCTATGAAT
The DNA here is from genome assembly GCF_014529385.1 of Adiantum capillus-veneris. Lineage (NCBI taxonomy): Eukaryota > Viridiplantae > Streptophyta > Polypodiopsida > Polypodiales > Pteridaceae > Adiantum > Adiantum capillus-veneris. The sequence goes on along the minus strand of NC_140944.1, from coordinate 57,452,901 downwards.
GCTTCTCAATATTTGCAAGGGATGTATTTCTTTTGAAGACTTGCAGATGTATGATGATCACATTTATGACACATACAAGGAGGCATGTATAGCTAGAGGATTATTGCAAGATGATGAAGAATGGTCACTTTGCGTCCAAGAGGCATCTTTTCTTCAAAAAGGAATGCAGTTGAGACAACTGTTTGCAATCATATTAGTCTTTTGTGAGCCACTTCATCTGGCTGCTCTTTGGGACAGGTTTTGTACCGAATTTTGTGAGGACTATGTTTATGCCCTAAGGATGTGTATTTCAGATATAAGCGTACGATTTGATGTGGCAAAAAATCAAGCTTTTCTTCATATAGAATCTTTTTTGCAACAACATGGCAAGAGGCTTTGCGATTATATGTTGCCTGCAATAGACTCAACAATGGTATCCTTAAGTGAAAATCATGTTATGGCTGAAGAAACAATGTTCAACGTTGATGAATAGTGTAGTATAGTAGATTGTATGGAGACTTCCTTAAATGAGGATCAACGACATGCTTACCACCAAGTGCTACAACCTGTTGACACACATTTAAGGAAGGTATTTTTCCTAGATGGTCCTAGTGGCTCAGGAAAAACTTACTTATATAATGCACTTCTTTCACGAGTGCGAGGAAGTTGTAGAGTTGCTCTTGCATGTGCATCCTCGGGTATTGTAGCTTTGCTTTTGAGTAATGGAAGAACTGCTCATTCTAGGTTTAAGATACCTTTGGGCTTACCAAAAATATGCGTATACTTGATTGCGGTTCAAATTCACTTCAACAAAGTTTTTCCCGTTGGGTGCTTGATATTGGCAATGGGGTTATGGATGATGGAGGAGATTTAGACAGAGTCAAAATACCTTCACACATGATGCTTCCAGGAAATATTTTGGCAGATCTTCTAAGCTTTATATATGGATCGAGATTTGTGTCATGTGCAAGATCATGCAACTTTTTTCAGAGATCGAGCAATACTTGCTCCGCGGAATAAAGAGGTGGATTTAATTAATGACTATGCATTGCAAAGAATGCATGGAGATTGCAAAGAGTATCTGAGTGCAGATTCGATTTGTATGTCAGAGGAAAACACACATTTGTACACAATTGAATATCTTAATAGCCTTACTCTTGGTGGTGGTTTTCCACCTCATGCTTTTGTCTTGAAAGAAAATGCTCCTATCATTTTGCTGCGAAATTTGCATCCAAGACGTGGATTATGCAACGGAACCAGATTGATATGCAAGCAATTTCATCATAAGGTAATTGAGGTAGAGATAGTTACATGATCGAATGTTGGAGAGAGAGTTTTTCTTCTAAGGATTGACTTTATTATTGGAAACCATCAGGGGCTTCCATTTCAAATGAAGCGTCGTCACTTTCCAATCAGGCTTGCTTTTGGGATGAGTATCAACAAAGCACAAGGGCAAACACTTGGAATTCTTGGTATATATCTTGCATCATCGATCTTCTCTCATGGACAGTTGTATGTTGCAATGTCACGTGTACGAAGTGCAGCTTCTATGAGGATTGTTGTCAATATTGAAAACACTCAAGCGGAGTGTTACTACACTGCAAACATTGTATTCAAGGAAGTATTACAACTAGCGAGCCCATAACAATAAGTTTAGGGTGACATTGTGGCTCTCACTTAAAGTCAGACACACTTGATGTTAAATTTTATTCATATCTCTTAGATCAAAGTATTGCCCACAAATGGATCCTCGACGCAGTGCCTCCTATGTAGTGGGTCACATCACTGAATTCATTCGAGGTATTTATCTTCTTATTTGAATTATTTTATTAACTTGAACTATTATGTTCTTGATAATATTGGCTTATACATTGACTTACTTTGCTGAAGATCCACCGCAATGGAGAGGAAGAGTTCCTGCTATGTTTTTGGTGATCTTATTTGATACAATTCATATTATATTGTAAGATTTATTTTTTGTATATTGTATATTGGTAGTTTTAAGCTTTTATTGCTCTATATAATTCATGGATGCCTTTGCAGAGATCACTCCCATCGAGGTTTTATCATCGTAGGTGTTTATGAAATGCTATACTTAGGTAGAGATATGTCTATGGAAGTTCTTGGATACTACCATGTTGTCTTTTCTTTGGACCATGAGCATCGTCAAATTCAAGTTAATATTTGGTTTGTGAGTGACGAGAGGACAGTCAATGCACAACACGTGGGGGTTGCTAGAGACCACACTACACCATATAGATTGAGGATATTAATTCAAGTTGAAACACCACCCCGTATCTTGCAAAACGTATACAACATAGGTCCTTGGACTTATAAAATCCCTAATGTGGTCTTTCGAAGGCTACACTTTGAATAATTATTTTGTATTGTCTCTTTGTGAAGTTGTGAAATTTCAAAGTCTTTTGAATTGCTTTCATTCCTCTCTCTCTCTCTCTCTCTCTCTCTCTCTCTCTCTCTCTCTTAAATCCTTCACTAAAACAAAAGAAAGAAGGACATGGTTCTCTATGGCATGATCGTCAAAGTCTTCTTTATTCTATTTCATCTTTGTTCCTCTTAAACTTCCAAACCTGTGCTGTTAGAGTAGATAAGCACGATACATCATGGTTTCATACACCCTCAATGATGTACCTACTTATATTAGAGGTATGTAAATGTAAAATCTTATCTTTGTGACTTACTTTTACCATGAATGAGAACTTTGTGGCCTTTATTTTGTATGTTTATACGTGTTACATTTTGTCTAGATCCTCCATTGTGGAGGGGTCCTGCACATGCTGAGGATATTGTTCGTATTATCGAGGATTTTGAGATCCTTCAGTACGTATAGCTTGAATTTGAATCCATATGACGTTAAATGTGTTGTTACTTTTTATGTATGAATGGTTGGTTGTTATTTTCATTGTAGGCTTCAATATTATTGCAGACATTCTGTCTTGGCATTATATGAAGCACAATATTTTAGAAGCGTTGTAGATTATTATCACATAGAGTTTAATATAGATGATATGTGAATCACTATGCGAGAGTTAGGTATGCAACAGCCTTTCAATTGCAACTTTTCATACGGTCCCTATGGAGTGAATGAATGGATGTTTAGAATCTATTCTTTGGGTGAATCACCTCGACGCCTCGGTCGCAGTGTTCGACGTGTCGAAGCTTGGATCTTGAGAGTTCCAAGTAGAGTGTGTCGTAGGCTTAACTTCTCTAGATGATCGAACACTTTGATCCATTGTCTATGCATGCTAAGTATCATATTTTTTTATTTATTGTTGGCTTATTGAAGTGGGTTTTTATCTACTAGATAGGTTAATGAGAGAGAGAGAGAGAGAGAGAGAGAGAGAGAGAGAGAGAGAGAGAGAGATTTGCGAATTGCTAATGTAGGTTAACATGGGTCATGATGTATTGGCTATTCTCCCAATACATATAAGGATGATTATATATTTGAAAGTTAAGGAAGAGTACATTTGTCAAGTATATGGTACATGGTGTTGGTGGCATCATTGGGTGTATTCATATGCTGATGGGTGGTATGGAAATTGTGGACGGTTAAGCATTTCACTATGCAAAGTGTCACAAATATTGAGCGAAATAAAATTGATGAGAGTCCTACAAGAACTATATATGGTTGATATTTATTATGTCAATGTTTGTGGTTGTGATATTCAGTTGCGAAAGATATATCACAATCACAAATCTTACATTTTGGATGAAGAGTTTGAAGTTTTGAAATTAATTGTGAAGTTTATCAATGGGGTATATTAGAGCGATCCTCAACCGTCCAATTATAGAGTAGAATATGAGTCGTTGTAAACAAAAAAATTTGGAATGTTGTAAAGACTTTGACCTAATGAACCTCTTGACACTTTTTGGCATGACAATTAGTAATTGAAGTGTTCTTATTGTGCTTATACTTTTTTAAAGTGTTTAAGTGGCCATGTTGATCATCTCTCTCTCTCTCTCTCTCTCTCTCTCTCTCTCTCTCTCTCATTTTAAGCTTTGAGTACTAATGTTGTCTTCTTTTCTTGTAGCCAATTAAATGGCCCACGAAATTGTGAATATTTTTCCAAGTGTAAATTTTTTTATTATTGATGCCTTTGAAGAAAATTTGTTACCTGCTAAACGGGGATGGCAATGGGCATGGGAAGTGATTGAGAAAACTACACTGTTTGGGGGGTCATATGTAGATGAAGAGTTGGACACGATTTACATCAGGTTGATTCGTCATTGCAAGATTTACTTGAGCTGGGTTTAAAAAACAGATTTAAGAGAAGTTTGTAGAGCTCCAGCTCAATATCTCGATCCTGTTGAAATAGCACGACTAAGAGTGCTATGCAGATATGTTCCTGAGACTTTTTGGCAATAATGTAAACTATTTTTTTATGTAGTGTGCTTTAGTCATGTGCTTTTATGTAATCTCTCTCTCTCTCTCTCTCTCTCTCTCTCTCTCTCTGCGCAAAAGGGGCTAAATGTACCATGAGTAGTTTAAAGGGGCCAAAGACAGAAAGTGTCGATCGTGTGAGTGTCGATCGTGTGTGTGTGTCATGGAGAGATGTATAAAGATGCACACACACACAAACACATAGAGAGTGAGGTGGTAAGAAGAGCGAGGCCCGTTGGTAGGCGGGGCGCAGGAGCTAGTGTAAAAGAAAGGAAAAGAAGGGGGGGGGGGGGGGGGGGGGGAGAGAGAGAGAGAGAGAGAGAGAGAGAGAGAGAGAGAGAGAGAGAGAGAGAGAGAGAGAGAGAAGAAGAAGAAGAAGAATACTTGTAAAGAGCATGGACAACCCTTAGAATTGTGACTTCTTATTAACTACATGGTTACTTTTATGCGAAGCAGTTTTTAAAAATGCAATTATTAAATTTTTTGCTAGTCAATCTGCGTCGAAAGTGTAATGGAACAAATTTTTCATGGTTTTATCTTTGTGAAAAAAGAGCATATTGAAGCACTCTTAGCCTGCGCACATGCAGGGCACCGATCGCAGCCTCTGACCCAAAAGTGCACGAACCTACCAGAGGCCCACCAGAACCCCACCACACCCCTGCACTTAGCTATCGGGGCTTTGACCTGCACCATTGAGATACCAATAGACAAATCTTAACGGTCACCCCCGACGAGGAGCCGTTTCCTTGGAGCGAAGCACTGGTATTGGTTGTGGCACAGGGCAGCTCAATAGATGGCGTTGACCTGAGTCATGACGACGCTGGAGTTGCAGCATGTGCGTAGGTTTCCGATAGATAGCCTTCATTCACCCTCAATCAGCTAGCCAGCGAAACCATTGCATGTGCGCAACCTATTTGGTGGAAAAATGAGCACCATTCAAATCTAATAGCTAATGTGTTTATAGTTGCAAGCTATTTGTCACCTTGCTCATCAAATGCTATTAATTCTCTTATTGCACGTCCTATTTGAGCAATCCATTGGTGAGCTCAATACCCTATTAAGCATTCAAATGTATGCCTAGCTCCCTTTTTCACTAATGCTTCTTTTAAAAAGCCAAAGGTAAATAAAAGTCAAGTGATTTTAAATATAGAATGCTCAAAATATACGAAGAATGCTAAATATAGCAACTCAAACAGACAATGAGGAAGGCCAAAATTAGTGCCACAATGTAGAATGAAGGTATGGCAAGGAAGATGAGCGTGAAGCAGGGTCCTCTCTCTCTCTCTCTCTCTCTCTCTCTCTCTCTCTCTTTATGACTAGGCAATTAAAGGAAGATCGTGGCAAGCTTTTTGTCCAGGAGATTGTCTCTTGGACCTTCAATGTCTCCAGGGCCTCCTCATAACAAGAATGAGTTGGGCTACAAAAAGAATTACTTTCATTAACCTCAACATAAACACACTAGCGATGCTGAAGTCATGGTTCGAAGTGTTGTTGGTAGAGTGAAGGGGATCCATTACTGGACAAAGGGCACTACAATACTAACAACGGCAAGACAAGGCTCGAGGCTGCATCTTAGCATGAGCCAGAGGCGGCCATGAATGAGGTTGATTGCTAGGGAAGGCATCGAAGCATAGGTGGTGAAAATGGACGGGGTGTTTATAGCATATTGGTGACACAAACGCCAAGAGGAAGACGCATCGAATGTCCTCAATAGTCTAGCCCTCAAATTAGGCTTATCAAGAGAATCTTATGAGGAATGAAATGATTTTGTAAGGCATCTAAAGGTGATAGCCAACAGCATGTTTATAACATATGAGGGCGACAAAACATGAAGAGGAAGGCCCATAGAATGTCATCGATAGTCTAGCCCTCAAATTAGGCTTACAAGAGAATCGTATGAGGAATGAAGTGATTTTTTCTAGAAACGGGTAGGAAGTAGGCCTAGTAGCAAGTAGGATCCCATTGTGAAATAGAAACTAACGGGTCTTGATCAAGAAAAGTTCAAGTTAAGTCAATTCAAAGGCATTCATGAAATACAAGAAAGGTAGAACACTATTTTTTGTCCTAGCGAGTGCTTTTTGTGGCTAGGTGAGCTTTTAAAAAAAATACTTGCATACACACACACACACACACATAAATAAATAAGTACATAATAAATAAATAAATAAATGTATGTATATATACATATTATAGAGAGAGAGAGAGAAATGAAATGAAATGAAATGTTATATTAACATCTTCAAAAGGCCATAGTGACCTATGAGACTTGAAAGTTACAAGGTGGTGGATCTGATACAAAGTCAGAGTAACAAAATAACAACGCCACAGTACAAAACAAAGATATGTACTATGGGATCCTAAATTGGTCGATGTGAACTACGCAAAAAACTAAGTAACTAAGCAAAAACTGGGCGGCTTGTTGGGATAGCTGAATCACAAGAGATCTAGCATTGGTCGTTGGTGAATCTCATCAATTTCCTCCATGGTTAGTAGTCTGACCGGGCATCGTGCATGCCTGGCCAGCGTGCTCCGAATCTTCTGACGTAGCCTCCGTCACTGCTGTGTAGTCCTCCGCAGTCGTGGGCGCCTGGATTTCCCCAGTTCAAAGCTCGGTCGATCAGTGTGCCTCTGGTGTGGGACGAGGGGGAGCTCTGCTGTGGGAGTGGTTCTTGCAGCTGTCCCGTGTCTGCTCTGAAGAAGTCTGTGATCTGTCTTTGAGACTGGCTAGCCTCGCCATTCATCAGGCTATCTCTGTGTCTGCGCAGCTCGAGCAAGAAAAAACCCAGGCATCTCTGATCTTCGTATCCCATGACTCTTGAGAGTGGTCCAAAACCCTCTTTGAACAAGCAATGGAAGCGGCCTCGTATCTCATAGTAGACGGGGCAGCGGCGTGTATAATGCAGCTTTGTCTCAGGTTCCATGTCACACAAGGGGCATGTCCTGGCCTCTGCTAGTACTCCGCTGTATCTCCCAGTCTCCCAGTCTCAATCCGCAGCAGCTGGTGAGAAGATGTGCGTACCTGGCCAATAGCACATCGTATCCCATGAGACAAGTGGGTATCCATGTATCTGGGTCTCGTCACAAAACCATCTTCCGTAAGCTGGAGAAGGTGGTCTCTGTAGAAACCCATCTTCGTGCCCAATTCCTGTGCTGGTTGTATCCATGTCCTCCTGGTGTCTAGCTGGGTCAGGTCTTGGCGGATGAGCTTAGTGATCTCTGACTGTGTAAGAGTGAGAGATGGTGCATCCAACGAGTACTGGAATGGTGGCAGCCTGTCTATGCTGAACCCATGCACCTGAAACCATGATGTCATCTCCCCATACCAGCATGTTGTATCTCCTTGTATGGCTAACTGTCGAGAGGACTCAAGTGCTATGCGAGCATATCTGTCTCTAGGAAGTTCCCATGTGCGGTTTATGAAGGAGACTAATCTGGTGAGCGACTCCACCACTAGTGGGGGGGCCGCTAGATGAGAGAGAGAGAGAGAGAGAGAGAGAGAATCATTACAAACACTATTTATTTTGTGTAGACAAAATAGTATTAGAACCCATGAGTCTTGCCATGCTCCGCACACTACCTCTTCTACCTCTTCCTCTCTACTTATCCATGCCGGGGATGTCTTGCAATATTGTTGTTGCCCCATAAGTACTCATAGCTAGTGTCCTCTCTATTGGTGATAAACCTCTTTTATTGTTGAGCCCAATTGTCAAGAGTCCTTCTCAAAGATGCCATGTGGTGGGACTCTCTGTAACCCAATTGTCAAGAGTCCTTCTCAAAGATGTTGTGTGATGGGATGTTGTATAACCCATCGCCTCCCAAGGATCAAACACCAAGGTCGTGAGCACACGATGCCCTTTGAAAATTTCCCTAACCGACCACACTTGACAAGAACCATCTTGCTCTCCAAGGCGCAAATCTTCTCTTAAACCATAAAAAATTTTACATTGTGTATGCTCCTAGCTTGTTGCTACATGTATGCAACCATCGATTCTCTTATCATGCCAACAACAATTACGAAAGCGCAACCATTAGGAGGTTTAAGTCTTTACCTCTCAAAGTTATTCCAAACCCCTCAATTTGAGTGTGAAAGTCCGTTATGCGCTCACCTCTCAGGACCTATCTAAACCTTGCTAAATGGTCATATGGATCCCCTAATCCATTGTATTTCTTTACCCATTTTCAAAAGTGAGCTGGTCTCACCCTACAATTGTGTTCTACACTTGCCCTCCTGGCGGGTGTTTCCCTCACTATGCCTTCAAAGCAATTGCTTTTTGGTAGGCGTGACTCATGCAGATCTCTTCTTGTATTGGTGTCACCCGTTCTTCTTCGGCTAATGGTGGTTTCCACATCTCTCTCCTAATTCTCACCATTGAAGTGGCTATCTCGGGCCGTGCTTCCTCGTTGGTTGGCCATACTGCCAAATGCTCTCTCATTTGGTCCCAAATTCTATTCCGTTTCAGGTCTCATACCCATGATGATTTCTCGGATCGAGTACACCTGTTGGTACTTGTATGGCCAAATGCTCTCTCATTTGTTCCCAAATTCTGTTCCATTTTAGGTCTCATACCCATGATGATTTCTCGGATCGAGTATCTCTGGTACTTGGTCTATTCAAGCTTCTTTGGAGCCATCATAAGAAAGTTATCGTTATAAGAATCCCTGAAGAGATGGACGGGACCCTTATCTTGAAAATATACATGAGTTTCAAGGGTGTAAACTACCCCAATTTAGCCTGAGTTGTCTATATTAAATGGGTAACATTATTGTCCTCCCAATAGTGTACTCCAAGTGGTGGGTTATCGATAGGTTTGTGCTTCAGAGGTTTAGCATCTATTTGGTTGTATCCTTCTAATTCTAGCATTGGTGGTACCTCCTTAGTGGTCATGTCCGGAATCAAAGTATCGGTTTCCAATCTCCATCGGTCCACAGTGTCACGGTTTTGAACTTTGGACTATTGCACTCCGTTTCGGTCCAAATAGAAGGTACCTTGCTTGTTGGCTCTAACCTCCTCTTCAAACTCAGTTGGGGGATCATTGATCTTTACCACATACTCTTTGTTAGGATCCATGTAAATCTGGGCCTCATGCTTATTAGTCTTGTAGAAGGTCAAAATTTGCTTGAACCTGAGAGAGGTTCCAGTCTCCGATTGAGTCGAAAAGGAAGACATCTCAGACCTTGAGTCAAAGTAAGTGTCAAGCTCTTCTTCCACTATAGTCTCTAAAGGCCTCCCTTGGTTTATGCTCTTCCCAATAGATACTCTACTCTTAGTTTCTTTGTTATAACCCCGATTCATGACAATACAGGCTGACCTTAGGTACATAAAGTCTTGTACTACTCAATGGAATTGAATACCTGCCCTACAATACCAATAACAACCCGTTTTTGTTGTCGTAAATCCAATTTGGTAGTTTTTCAAGCTGGATCCCGATCAATTATGTAACAGTCAAGGATAAATAAGTTAGTCTATTGATCAATAAGAATACAAGGACTCTTGGTGCAAATTTTTCTTCAATCCTGCCAAAATAGCCACAAGATCAATCTATAACCTTCAAATCTAGAAAACTCAATTTCAAGTAGCAAACAATATCCAAATGACTTCAAACTTGCTACGCTAATTGCACAAGGTGTCTATCAACCATGTGAATCACAAAATGTCAAAAAGGGACTCTTTGGCTATCAGGAGATAATAAGCGTGCTTATTATCTACTGGGTCAAAAATTATCATTTTTCCCTTGTGTTGGTCCACACTAGTCAAGCATGTACCGAGTAAGCCTTGAATGAGGTAATCTCAATTTTTGGGCAATTTGGCCTAATTTCCCAACAGTTTTTGTATTTGGCGGTTTCAATTGCAAATCAAGTGATCGTGTAAGTCAAATAATGTCCAAAATTCTTGAAACTTTTTCCAAGCACTCTATTGCTACATCCCCTTTGAAAAACTTGTAAAAGTTAAATTTTTAGGGTAGGAGATATTAAGCGTGCTTATTATCTCGAGAGTCAAAATGAAGGAATTTTTCAATGTGCAAGCCACAAATCAAGTTTCATGAGAAAAAAACGCTTATTATCTATAGAACAAAATCTGCACTTTTTTGGGAGTTTGATGGCATTCAGATCTTTTACACGATAATGCAAACATTGTTGGCCAAGAAAACTCACTTTAACATGCATCTATTTACTGGGGAGATGATAAGCCCAGTTTTGGCCAAACGTTTTTGCATGAAATCAATCTTTTATGCTGAGTGCCTCGCCTGATCAAAAATTTTATCATTGTGCATTGATTGTGTAGCTAGAGACAATACTAGTGAGGGTGTCAAAAGCAAAAAAATTGGAGAGGAATTGAAGGAGGACCAGGGTCCTACCAAGTTAGCTTCTAATAATATGTTTGCTCAAGATGATGCTGCCAAGGACATACATATGTCCCATGAGACTTGAAGAATTATGTTATGGATGGCCAAGGGATGAGAAAGTGTTGGAGGGTTCACAACCATGGACAGCCAAGAAGGTAGGCTGTGTGTGTCGTGTGAAGCAAGTTGAAAGAGAGATTTTCTAAGACCATTCCCTTGGATGAAGAGGGGCCGCATATAGGTGACAACATAGAGGCAAAGGGTGATGACGCCAATGCTAATGATGATGGGATCCCAATGCTTGATGAAGCCAACATTGCTGATGAAGATAACCCAACTGTAAATGAGGCATTGGCTGGTGATAAAGATATGCCCACAATTAATGAGGCACTGGCTGCTGATAAAGATATGCCAACTATTGATGAGGCAAGAGGTGTTGATAAAGAAATGCCAACAATTGATGAGACAAGAGGTGATAATGCCAAGAGGAAGGGCACAATGGATGTGATGGAGGGGCAGGACGATACAAAGCAATCTCGTACAGGAAAGGCCGGCAAGAAGGGGGGAGGTGATGCCAAGAAGGAGGGGAACACATGAGATGGCAAGAAGGAGAAAAAGGGGGAGGACAATGCAACACAAAATTTTACAACAAAGGCAAGCAACGAGTTGGGAGGTAATTCCAAGAAGGGGGAGGGAGAGCACACTAGAGATGGCAAGAAGGAGAAAGGAGGGAAGGATGGGGCAAAGACTCACATCGTACAACAAAGGTGACCAGACAGGCGAGAGGTACTGCCGAGAGGGCGCGCGCGGGGGGGGGGGGGGGGGGGGGGGTGCACCGAAGGTGCCAAGGGGAAAGATGATGCCAAAGAGGGGTCAACACGATAGGCTACCAAGGATGGGGGGTTGATGCAAAGGGAGAGACGGAGTGTGAAGAGACTAAAACCATTGAGGGAGGTAAGGCAACAAGGGATACGACTTCTATGGACGATGACTATGCAAGTGAAGAATTTGACTCAACCACTCTATGTCAACTTTTTATTTTGAATGGACAAAGCGCCTTGCAGATTGTGGTTTGAAGCCACATGCCTACAATGCTTAGCCCATGTGTATTGGATTTACATCAATGAAAGGCATCTTTTGTTCTTCTGTCATTGCCATCTAGCATTGTCTAGCTCATATAGTCTTTCATGTTGTCTTCGTATAAGGTTATTGTGAAGGAGTCAAATAATGTTGTGTAAAACCAAATGTTAGTTTTGAAAGTGTTCAACAAAAAAATTGGTACTTCACTTCAAAGTAGAGTGCCCACTAATCCATGCCTTTGCCTCCACATGGGTTGCAATGTTGCAACCAAGTTTACCACAAAAGGTACTCCTCTTCGATAGAACGTTAAAGCATAGAGGATGATACTGACGTCGGCATGAAAGCAAGAAGCTAACAACAACATAAGAAGCCTCCAATGCCTCCCCTCTTGCCCCTCTTAATGTCTGCAATGAGCTTGCTGAAAAAATCAAAGTGATTCTACCCTTCCTTGCATTTAGCCTCAAGCCAGTCATATTCTTTCTATAAAACAAAAGAGAGAAGATTAAACATATAAATGATTTAGCATCTCAAGTTCCATAATTTCTAGTCATACAAGATAAAGTGGAGGAAACAACAATAAAAATCATAAACTAAGCAGTATTGAACAGTCCCAAAGCACCAAAAGTACTTAATGTACCAAAGTACTAAAGCACTTCTAAATCTACTCCTTTTAAACCTTTTCGTCAAGCCTCTAGATGTTTTCACTAACAGTAAACCACAATAGCATGCCTCTACTGGCTACCAAGTCAACCTCCATGTCTCATCATCTTACACAAGGCTTTACTATCGTAGCTCAACAAGTTGCACTCTGTATCCCACAATATCATCCTTAATTCTCTAGGCCACGACATCTAAGCGTTCATAACTTAGCAGAGTCTCTTTCTTCTATTGGATATTATCCCCACTGTGAGTCCGCGAATGAGGTGCATGTGCGGAGAGTGAGAAGGAAAGAGAGATAGAAAGAGAGAGTACACAGTGTGTGGGTGGAGCAAGACTCTTCTATGAGCTGCCCCTTATTCTTTGTATATGTACACAAGAATAAGGTGTCAGTGAATGGGCGCCCATAACCTGGGCAACTAGGCAAGGTACATGCACCTGTACCCCAACAATCTCCCACTTAAAGGCAAATGTGCCGATAAGTGGGTCCTACTAGCTAAACTACTAGTATGTACAAGAAAACAAGTGAGAGACTCTCTCAACCTACACCCACTGGCTTGCTCAATCAATCTACATGCAGTCGTATTGGCTCTCATGGGGTAGACGAGCGTGCATACCCACGCTAGAGCCTGCTTGTAAATCTTGCAGACTACTCTGTATGGTTTGCAAAACTCCACTATGCATCATGCTAGTGTCAGTCTCATCGCACAACTGACAATCCCTGCTCCAAATGCTCCCACTACAACTGCTAGGTCGGGCCTTGACACTAACATGTCGTACATGAGACGCCCGAACATTGACAAAATCTATGCAAACCTGGTTGTATTATGTGCATACCTTGCATCATCTAGCTATCACAAATGGATGAGCCGACTCTAACTCCTGGAGGACCACCTCCCCCTCATCCATAGGGACTCGATGCGTGTGTCCTTATATCACCTCATCATCCTTTTGCATGATCATATAAAAAAACTCCATTTATGTCATCTCTATCTGTGTCTCTAGGGAGAAAATCTGCTCTACCTCTACTTCCACAGACTCTGACAACACCTGGTATGTCTCACTAGAGCACTGCCGCTCTATCTCTGTCTCTACAGAGTCCACTGGCACGTCCTGCACAGCTAAATGCTCTGTCGCGTGAGCATGGTGGAGCTCACACACAAGGGAGACACGTCTTGTCTCTCGCCCAAAGCATGCTAGCAACAAACCCAAGACTATGCCGTCTTAAACCTAAGACACATGCATAGGATATACCAAACCACTACGGGCTCCCTTGGCAATCACTAGCAATCCACAATGCATCTGGAAAGACTCCTCTCTAAAAACTGTCTGACAACCACAAGCTGCTGGCTATCTCATTGAGATCAAACTCTGTCTCAGCCTGAGGAACATAATGCACATGTCGTAGCGTATATGATGCACCACTGGGCAAAGAAAAACAATTATCTCTTGCACCGTCTATGTCACATGTTGAACCATCAGCAAGTCGCGTGCAACCAAGTCTCCCACTAGAAAATGTGTTGAACCACTCACAACATGGTGTGACGTGGAAAGTAGCATCGCTATCTAGTAACCACTATGGAGAAAGTGTGCTATCCATAGACATATCTGCAAGAGGTACAATCGAGGAAAGCATGACATCACCGTCATTGGCATAGAATGCCACTGTAAGTGCCTCTCTGACATGTGTCAAAGCCGTATCTGCATCACACATACATCTTCGTTGCTGTCTCATACTTCTAAAACAACGACGCCTAATCTGTCCCCTATGACCACGATGCCAACATCGTACGTATTAGCAAGAACGAGACTGGAGTCTTCATTCTAACACATGTCTGCTGCCATAAGTGAATGCCAAAAAACTATGGCGAGAAAACCTGGGAGAAATCCGACAGAGTCTCCCCTGTAAACTAGGTAAAACCTCTACTACAATCTCTACCATATACCATGCCAAAACGGCAACAAAGTGGGAGATAACTCGACCACTACACAATCATGGAAAACATGATCAAACGCATCAAAATTGATGTTCACATATGCATAAAAGAACCCCACAATCTGCAAACTGCAAGCATATAATCTGGGACACTACTCAACAAAGCGTAAATGCATAACCATATACGCAAGTAGAGAGAAAACTAGCTCAAAATGCATCCCACAAGAGAAATTATTTGTATAGTTTGAAAAAACGTGTGAAACCTGTGATTGGCAAAGTCTGTAACCACACTAGCATACGCAATCCTCACTCCTGTGAGAGTTGGTACAAGAACACCAAGCTGTGTCCAAGCTGACATAACCTGTCAAAGTGGGAGTCCAACTTGACCACTAAAGTCTCTGAAAGAGGGCTCAAAACCATAAACCATAACACTACTCAATGCCAATGAGTATAAATGCCAAAATGGCTCCACAATCTTACATACAATGGCAGTTCACACTCAATGTACATCCACTAAGTGACTGTGCATAAACAAGCGCCAAAAGAGTTGCAATCCGAAAACCTGATCAATGTGAAAACAATGCTCTCAAGAGAGCTCACCAGCACTCAAAAGTGCTCGCCAAAATGCATGTAAAATGGCAAAACCATGCGCCGTAACCATATGCAAACTCATTTGCAAAGAAGCACAAAATCACTGCCAAAATATCCTATGAAACTTGTGAAAGAAGCTCCACCTGTGCGCTCCAAAAACCGTGTCTCTCAACAAACCGCTTCAATGGTGTGTAAACTTCGTTGCCAAAATCTACCAAAAACCTTCAAACCACAAGCTCTGCACAAGATGAAGTTGCATATTCAGCTCAAAATTTATGCACCTAACTCCGAGCACCTACCGAGCTTCCAAAATTCCATCAAACTCTCACACTATGCGAAAACAGAAAACCTGCAATTTATGTACACAGCTAGTCTAAGTTGAATATCAACAAAACGGTGAGGAATTTGTAAAAACTTTCTTCTGCAAAGTTATAGACCACATCAAAAGAGATGGGTGAAGATGGGAAAAATTCTCAGATCTTCATTCTACAAGGACAAAAACAAATATGAAAACAATGTTGCTGCGCACACAGTTTTTAGGTAGCACCTTCACCTACACACAATCTTCCACACTCTTTTCTGAGCTTCCACAAGAGAATACATCACTCTGAAGTGAGCTCTCAAGATCTCATTGCATTCTCACAAATCTTTCAAGTTTTCTTGATCTCTCCACTGTCAAGAGCAAGCGAGCTATCGCCTCAAAACTCTCAAAGCCATCATGCTCCCGGCAATCACCAAGCCATAGCTCTGATACCAATTGTGAGTGTGCAAATGCGGTGCATGTGCAGAGAGTGAGAAGGGGGGAGAGAGAGAGAGAGAGAGAGAGAGAGAGAGAGAGAGAGAGAGAGAGAGAGAGAGAGTACACAGTGTGTGGGTGGAGCAAGACTCTTCTATGAGCTGCCCCTTATTCTTTGTATATGTACACAAGAATAAGGTGTTAGAGGACGGGCGTCCATAACTTGGGCGGTTGGGCAAGGCACATGCGCATGTACCCCAACACTCACTACTATTAGCCTAATTGTGGCAATTGTATTCTTCCAAAGCATCTTATAAAGTACCATCTTCAAATCGGCAATGTAATTAACTACTTGCCCAGGGTACAAATGCTCTCTCTCTGTATAGATGGTGCTGCCACTCTGTGTCATGCAAGGCTTCTTGTCATGATGGGGGAAACCTCCATGGGAGACACCGTTTGCCCTCCTCTAGGTTTTAACCTTTCTCTCCAAACCTTCAACCCCACAATTACACATATTGAGCACACTCTCACCAAAGCAGGCCCATGCCACATTATGGATTGTAGGGTTCTTCTTCGCTACATGGCCCCTTTCGAATGTGTAGCACCATGAAAACTTACTTGTAGTCTCCCTGCATGGGCCGGGAGGGGGGGGACTTGATAGACTTTATGATACAACAATCCGCAATCATCAACCAAGTGGGGCTACACATGATTCAAGTAAATTTTTTGAGTTCATTTGGTGCTTTTTCCTGAACATTGATAACCACTGATCGATAGGTAGATCATCATTGTTGAGCTCCTTTGGGAGCACCCCCTCCAAACACAAGTCGTATTCCTCATGTAGGTCCTCTGTTGTGTAGCAAAACCTAGTGAGTAGAGGATATGCTTCCATTTTGTTTTTACTTGAATGTGAAAAGACATTTCTTATTAGCTAGACATGCCTTAAAGACTTCCCAAATTTGGTACTTTGTAGACTAGTATG
Source organism: Adiantum capillus-veneris (assembly GCF_014529385.1). Classification (NCBI taxonomy): domain Eukaryota; kingdom Viridiplantae; phylum Streptophyta; class Polypodiopsida; order Polypodiales; family Pteridaceae; genus Adiantum; species Adiantum capillus-veneris. The sequence goes on along the minus strand of NC_140944.1, from coordinate 57,436,200 downwards.
ACACTATGAGAGAAACTCAAAAAGCTACCTCCTATAGCACACGGTTTTCTTACCCGCTCAAGGTTGTGGCATATTCAAACATGCATACCTAGTAATTCACATGATGCATACTGTGCTAAATACTACCAAAAATTGATATTATTTAGTACCAAATTTTTGACTAAGTGGAATATAATTTCATAGCGTGCATAATACACAAAACAGTACCAAATTTGGTACTATTAAAGCCAATTTTTGGTCTCGAGTGGAATATACTTTTATACCTTAGTGAGCTAAAAAATATAAGCCTCCTACAACACATAATTTGGGTTAGGGTTGTGCTCAAAATTGTAGCACACTCAAACATGCATGCACACCTAGTACCATATAGCAAATTATTGAAGCGTGAAAAGTTGAACCAGCTTGGAAATTTGTCTACACTTACCAAAATACAGATTTTCTAAAGCTAACAACATAGTTGATTACATACACATATGCATACATGCAAAGATGTATTCAAACATGCATGGATCAAGCACAAGGAAGGCAACAAAGTAAGGTAGGGATCTTCGATGTTCACCTCTTTGCCTCCCCATAGACTTGCTTGGACCCTGTTCATAAAAAAGGATAGGTGCTCCCATTGAACATTCCACCAACAGAGTCTTCTTAGCAATTGTCCTTGTGTTAGGGATGCTTTTTTGCTTCACCTCCATTGTAGGTGTCGGTCTCTTATTGATGATGTGAGGGGATTTCATGGCACTGGCCTTACCCTTTGGTTTTGGTTCGGACCCAGGTGAGCTCTCGCAGCAGACTTGCATGCTAGTGTCCTCCTGAAATAGCACTGTGAGCTCCTTTAGAAGACAGAGAACTAGCACAACCAGGGTAGAGCACTATTAGAGCTAGAGTTTTGTCAACCGTATCAACATAGCCAGTTGTCTTTCATGGAGCGACTGTAAGTGAGGCTTGACATGACGTTTTTTCAAATGGTGCTACTCTGCTCTCTCGCACGAGTTCAAACATTTGCCACTGCAAACTATAGTGAACTCATCACCTTACATTTCGTTCACATGTAGGGTCACACTTTTCATTTTGTCTTTATTTGCCTTCAATTTTTTTTAAAACATAGCATTTTGCAACGTGTGGATTCCCTCAAAAATTCCAAAGGCTATGTGGTTAAAGTACCAATCACGTGAAAAAATTTGTTCACCAAAGCCTGCTTTTAGCCAGCAAAGATACGATGGATACATTTCTTTGTAAATGGGAAGATTTACATCAATTACATCATACATCAGATGCATTCAAGGAATCACAAAGATTCTTGTCCTTGAAGGCAAGGCCTGCAAGTGGTGGATGATGTATAAACGAGACAACTATCAAAAGACATGTATAGCTTTTGAGAAAATATTCCAAAAAGAGCTGCTTTCAATCAATAAGAGAGATAGAAATTGGTCAAATTGGGAATTGTGCTCAATGTTGCAGCATCGTTCATTGAACCAATACATTTCTCATTATTTAGATGTTATCTTAAAACTGGAAGGGGTAGATGATTTCTAACAAATCCATGTTTTTATTAGAGGTCTTGATCTAGAGCTTAAGAACTAGGTCAAGGCGCAAGATCCCATAACTCTAGACAATGACATAGTTCAAGCACACATTCATGATGATCCTAACACAAATAAGTTATTTGCTATGTAGTTGCACAAAGCATAGTGCATCAAGCATACTTAGTGATACTATACGTGAGTAATAAGAGAAAACTTCAATGTGCCACTACCAATGAGTAGTCCAAGAGATCAAAGGGGCCTCAAGGACCTCTCTCTGCAAGAGTTTGAGAGAGCTAAGAAGATAACTCTATGTTTCAATTTTTTATTAGGTAGTCATGTTAAAAAGTATTGACATAAGGGGAAGCACAAGGTGCAAAAAGGAAAAGCAATTCACGGGATGCAACTCCTTTCTTTGGACTCTTCCTCTAAGTATACCAATGCAAAAGTCTCATAGAAGAAAGGGGTTCATGAATGCTCTCTATGTGGTAGTTAGCTTTCAGACCACCTGACTTTATGAGAATGCACGACGCTATCAAGGGATTCAAGGTGCATATTGTAAAGACCAGGGTACCGATATGCAATTGCCAACCTCTCTCTATATAGACCTTTGCCTAGAGACCCTTAAACTGCATGTACAACATATGATAGAGCCTTGCCTTAGGGACTTTCCCACCCTGGCCCTTTTAGCCCTTGTCATCACCACAACTCTCCTCACAACATATGGTAGCGGCCCTTTTAACCCTTGTCATCACATACTCTCCTCTTGAAGAACAATTTTTGTCCTTGAAAAAAAAAAAGTGAGAATCGTTTCGTAATCACACTAATGTTCTCTTCTTCACGTCTATCCTTCCACTTGATCAAAAACTTTGTAAGCATCATAAAATTATAATCTCAACACATAAACTTGTAGATTAGGGAAATGCAAAAAGCAAATTAGAATGCTCATAGCATAAAAACTTCATAAGTAGATAATTTTGTTCCGTAGGTTGAAAAAAAAAAAGAAGTAAAGATTACCAAAATTTGCCATACTTTCTTAGGTTGCCACTATTGAAAGCAAAATTATAGTCATATCTAAATAGACAATATTGGCCATGTAATTGAGTGTTGTAAAAATGATCCTCATAAATGGAGAGTGATCAATACTATAGGACTTGTTGTTACACATATCAAAATATGGCACTACTGTCTTAGTCCATGAGAACTCATACTCTCCACATGTGGAATATATCTCAAATTGATGCTGATAGCTTGACTATCCATATCAATGTCCTTTGCAAAAACAAATTTATGATTATGTAGCAAAACTAAACTTCATGTGTTCCTAAACCTTATTATCCACCCTTTGGCTGATAACAAGTGGCATAGGAAAGATTCTTCCCATGTAGTCATGGGATCTTCACAATCCAATCTTCCTTTGTAGCCAACATTTATCCGTTCAATTTGATTTTGTAGACTTTACAGCTAGTTATGATGTTGTTGACCCTAGTTTTCTCTGAGTCAATACTAAATCGCACCCCAATTTATTTATTTTTTAATTATCAAACTTTGAACTCAACATCTATGCCAAAATCTTAGGAAGCTGCTATAAAAAGGTAATTTTACTTGTTAAATTAGTATTGGATCACATATGGGTAGTGTAGTTAGGCATAACGCTTCCATTTGGCTATGGACATCATTTCTTTATTCCTAGCTATAAATCTCAATCTTGTAAGGTATTTATTAATGATAGAATCATATCTTTTTGCAGGGCTAATGTATCATGACTACTGCTAGTGTGCATGCGAAGCCCTTTTTTCACAGTTTGATCAACTCAAAAGGTATGTCCATGGTGGGCTCCTTTCCACTCTACCTCTCATTTAACACCAATTTTTGAAATTGTCACAGAACTCTAAAACAATTTTATCAACTATTGTGTGCTAGTGACTAAATTTTTTTGAAACTTTGTTGCAAACAAAAGCTTTTGTTTGCAAGCATGGAAGTGGATAGATGATTTAGTCAGAATGATGAGGAGAAACTTGGTAGATATTTTATCCTCGTCCTACTCTTATTGTAGGAGATTTTTACTTTTATTTTTGGGTTCAAAAGCTAGAACAAGTTGCATTATTATGAGTAAAGAGAGTTTAAAAAGTGATTATTTTGAGGTTTTTGGCAATAAAAGCTCGTTTGTCCAACGAAACACTGATTGTTTGCATGAGGGTAACCTACTAATAATGGTTGTCATAGTGTAAATACTAGATTTATAATGTGTCGCACAATGCTTGACGAGGTTGAACCATTCCTAATGGGGTTGGCTTCATCAATATTGACGTTGAGTGTGATGTGCAAGTGCTTGCACCCTTCATCATGGCATAGGTATGGGTGGCAGGATGCATCACTTAAACTAGTTGATAGGTATGAAAGATAGCCCTCCAGTAGAGGTTAGAGTTAATGGCCTTTTTCTTTTGAAATTTTGTGAGAGTCGAGTAATAAGACTTGGCTACCAGATTGGACAATTGAGTTCTTTTTCCTTGTTTGGTAATGGGAAGCATAATGTCAAAATGTAGATGTGAACAATTTCAAAAACCAAAATCAAAGTGGAGTGCTAGTTTCTTTTGTGTTTATGTATGTCTGCAACTACTTTTGGGTGGTCATTTGGGTCTTCTATCGATAAAACAAAGTTGAAGTGAAGCAAAACATTTTACTAGTCAGTCAATGCATGGACATGTAGCATATAAAGTCTTCCACTCTTGGATCCAAGAGCTACAATCTGAGGTTCTCTAATGATTTTTTGAGGATTATCACAAAAAGCAATTAAGTACCCAACATCATAAGCTATCCAATGCCAAGAAAACTCTTTGTAAGCTTGATAATATTCTTAAGTATAAAGGGAGAAAAAAGGGCAAGCTACCTATGTGTCACGAACTCCAATCATGTCACAATCATAATTATTGCCCAACACAAATCATCTTTTTAGAAAGCACCATATGTAGCAAACCTCTCACTATGTGGAGTCATTAAAAAAGATGCACCTTAATCTATGATCCTAACTTTAAAAGGCACATTCAATGTGATGTTCTAGCACGCGTCGTCAAAGCTACACGTCAAGAAGGCATCACATCTCAAGATTCAATGGTAATTGCAGTGACTCTTATTAATCTTGTGCCACTTTTCTTTGCTTTAGACTTAATTTTTGTTTTAAAATTATTATCTTGTGCCACTTTTCTTTGCTTTAGACTTATTTTTTGCTTAAAATTATTATCTTGTGCCACTATTTTTTGCTTTAGACTTATTTTTTGCTTTAAAATTATTATCTTGCTTCTTTTGCTCCATCCTCCATTTGTGAGTCTTTCTTTATATGGCCTTTCTTGCCCAATGAAAGAATTTAATATCTAGTGGATGTAAGAATTACGCCTCTCAATGGATTTGTTCCTTAGGTCAGCCTCTACCTGCAAAAATACCTTTTTAACAAAGCGACCTTGAATGAATCCACTATGGTATGGGATACATGGTTTCATTTGAGAGCAGTTTGCATATGTTTTTGTGCCAGCTTCCAACCAAGAGATAAAAAGATAAGTCCAAGAGGTTATTACATCCGACAAAGAAGTTATATCTTAGGACAAATAACAACCTTAAGCAAGGAAGAGTAAGAAGATAAAAGAGAGTAAAGGAAGATCTTCAGTACCCTTGCAGTAGCCTAAGCCTCTCTGTTAAATAAAGATTGTGTCTCATTGAATTTGTCTTTGAGACAGAAAGACTTTGAATTTAGTGGGCAATACATAGTGAGCAAAAACCAGAATGAAGGGCAACGGAATCCTATCCTAGTGGTTAAGGTGGTTGTGTGGGTGCATTTTGATACCCAGCGGCATCTTCCAACTTTCAATTGCATATTTAGAAAAACCAGAATGAAACAATGAAGGCAACTCTTTGAAAATGGACTAGGTAAAAGAGTATCAAAATATATTTACAATCTTCTCTGATACATGTCACAAGGCCTTACATGGCCTCTGTGATGAATAAAGAATTGGGCCTAATCTATGGAGTGTATCATGCAGCCCGTGATTTGCTGCATCCCTACTGTTTTGTCATCTGTATCTGGGCCAAATTTCAAATGAAAGGGCTGGCACTGTAACCAATTTCAGTTACAGGAAAATATTTTGCCCAAGACCCACTTATCCTTGACGATGCTCACCGAGACCTCAATCTTGATGCTGATGGGGAAAGCTGCCTAGCCTTATGAGCATACCATGTGAACGCCATTCCCCTGATGTTTGTGACACGTGGTCATCCACCTGGCAGAAGCAGTCGAAAGACGTGCATCACCTCATGCAATTTCAAGGAGAACTCGGACCATGAGCAGAAGCTTGCCCCTCAATTTAATGTACAGTCCAACCATAGCCTTCCCTAGTCACCTTCAGGTAATAACCTCTGCCCAATCAAAAAAAAACTCCGAGGCTGTAATTTTGGGAGATACAGCATAGTAGATATTGCCATATATGATCCTTGCTGACGTTCATTTTCCCAGCACTCATGTTACAAATGCTAAGCACCAGGAAAGGTCAGGCTTGCTTCTACAATAGTCACAGGTCCAGCACTTTCTGTGTCACTCTCATTGAAGCCATCTGAGCTATCTGAGACCCACCAACTAGACGGGTATCTTTGTTGCAAGAAGTGCTTCAGCGTTTTGGAGTCCACAATTTCATCGCGTATGTCACTCACTGGAATATTCCATGCTGCAAATGCCTTTCTATCCTTTGGAATAAGCTTATTGAGAAGCTTTAGCACTTCGCTTCCTCTTCTCTTATCAGCGGACAAGACTGCTAAGCACTCACCAGCTCGTTGTTGCAAAGCAGAGTCCACATTGTTATCTACCAGCTTTACAAGCTTAGAGATTATGTTCAACTGAAGAGAGACTTCAACAGCAGTACTGCTCAGTCGAGCAAGGCGCAACATCAACATCAAGCTGCAGAGGCGAGGATCTGTACCGGCAAACCCAGCCACTGAAGCAGGAACCTTGAGATCAAGAAGGGAAGCCAATGTATGCATCAGGTCCTCTGAACTCATGCAATCTGCCATGTCTGAATGGGTGGCTATGCAGTGAAAGAGAAGAACAGCTACTTGAGTAAGACCTCGCCTTTCTCTACTGTTTCCACCACTTATAAAATCAAATACAGGGAAGAATATATCAAAGTTGGAATGGCGTAAGAGAAGCGGAGGGCGTAACTTGAAGAGTAGAAGCAAAGATAAAAGCAACCTTCTCCTGTCATCAAAATCCAGCTCCTGCCCATTAACTTTGCCCATAACTATAGCCTTGCGAACCTCTCTGAGAAACCGCTCTTCCAAGGCCATGCCAAAGTCAAATTCTGGGTTTCGTAGAAATTGATCTATAAAGAAACCACCCAGATAGAGCTCCTGAGAGTAGTCAACGTCTTCAGAATCCCTGTATAGAGGCCTGCTATCATTCTCAACCACATTGGCCACTGTCCACCTTAAAAATACAGGACGCCCTTGTGCCACCATTGCCCATGAAGGCACTGCATAAAGGCCCTCGTTCATAAAGCTGTCTCTTACCTTCATTATTTCCTTCTCGATCCTCGACTTTAACCGCAATCTGGTCCCTTCATCCCAGACTAATCGAGGAGACCTATGCTGGCTTTCGTACAAATCAAATGCTTTGGAAGGCTCACGTGCAAGCAAGGTCAAGAAATCTATTGGGAAAAGCAGAACCATTGTTCTTAAAACCACAGGATCCACATTCTCCTCCAGACCTTGTTCAATGATATTCAAAAGCTCATACATATCTGTGGCTTCTTCAATTCCTTCAACAGGGGCTGGATGCCGCGGGTCACTAGCGTTTGATCCTGTTCTCCAGAACGTGAGATCCTTCACAAGTTTGGTTCTCCTGCTTATACCTGCACCTGCAAGAAGCAGCTGTCCCAATATCTGAGCAGCCCAGAGCTGACCCGCTTTAGGGATCGGGATTTCAACCGCATCGTTTCCCAGATAAGGCTGCTCTTTGAAGAGACTTGGCAGATCTACGTTGCAGAAAATTGCCAGGACAGGAAGCAAGAGCCCACATGATGAGAAGATATTTGTGGCTTTAACAGTTGCCGACATATTCTCAGTCAAAAGCAGAACTGCTTCTAAAGTGGACATGAGCACTTGATCATTTCGAGACTTAGCTTTTCTCGCTGCTGATTGCCATAACTGTAGAGCCAGACATCTCATAAGATCTGAATGAAGGACCACATCCTGGCCAACCTTACATTCAGCCAAAGCCTTGACGATTGAAGCCAGCTCTACTTGCACTTCTAATAGGCTATGGCCAGACAGAATTATATCAGAAAGAATGGAATGTTTGAAGTTCAGAATTATATCCTCTCTTCCTTCCTTGACTGCGTGTTTCAGACATTCTCTTATCGCAGACAAGGTGTAAAGACAGTTATCAACAGGCCCAGAGTGTTGCTCAAGATTAGTGGCATTTGTGGGCACAGGAGGAAAATCTGACTCCTTCAACACCTCTTCAAATTCTTCCAAGTCTGATGGTGCTTCCTGTTTGTTCTTCTCATCAGAATAAGACTCCATGGGTACCTCAAACTCCTCCGTTGCAGCCACTTGGAGATGTGCCTTGTGCAACTGAAGATAGTTTTGCATGACATTAATGTACAAATGACCAGCTGGCAGGATAAAGCCTTCCCAAGAGTTACTGCTAAGTCCACGTACATACAGGCCCTCTGCACGGACTTCTCCACTTAAACATTCATAGTCAAACGCCCGCAGCCACCCCACCTCATCGTCCATTGCAAATTTACCTTCAGAAAGCCCATCATTATGAAGTTGCAGCCTCTCATAAATACCTTGAAGGAGCTCTGCTCTCATTTCGCAGGTCCAAATACCCTCTGGATGCATAAACTCCGAGGAGACTGCAGTTATAAATTTCTCTGGGCCCTCTTCCTGCAACAAGCACGTCAAAAGAGGTCTTGGAATAAGCCTGGACATGTCTCCATAGACTGATTCATGTGGTTGAGTACTGTTTGCTTTCATCAAAGCCCGCACTAATGACCCAAGAACATCTGCCGAACTGTACAGTACGGCTGATTTTGAGTCATTTGATTTCAATACAACATCTGCAGATGGAATGGCCAGCAACAGCAGGGGCAAGTACCATCCCTGTTAAACACAGGCTCTTTAGTAATGCGGTTCAAAGGAGACCAATCATAATAAACGTACTACAGGAACAAAATCATGTACCTCGTTTAGAATACGATCACAGAAGCTGCTATCTTCAGCAAAGTACTTGAGGCAACTTAGAGCAGCAAAAGTAACTGGACTAGGTCCACGCGATGGAACAGCCATCGCATCTTCTGCCGCCGAGACAAGAGTGCACCAAAAACCCTGCTTCCATCTGGTATCGCCCCATAATTTCTCCTTTCCAGCTCTGTAGCCAACGACAGGAAATGTGAAACACTTTTGTGGAACTTACGGAGTTTTCAAGAAATCCTTGTAAAGAAATACCTTGATGATGCAATAGTACCCAAAACAAGAAGTGCACCTCCCAAGGCAGACTCAAAAGTCATGCTTGTCTTCACGTCTTTAGGAGATATTTCACCGTCTTCATAATTTGTACTAAGAGAGAGTATGCTCAGAGCAAAGTTGAACGATGTCTGTGGAACTTCCAAGTCCCTGCGATATGCAAAAAGCGAAAAAAATTAGACTCCACTACCTAAAACTACAAGCACTTCTAAACAAAAAATTTAACATCACAATACTTCGCGGAGCTTTCTTCCTCCCATTTATCTTCATCATTCCCTCCCCAATAAACTATCAGACCAGAAAGGACCCCAGAAAGAATGATAACCTTGTCATTCCTTTGCAGTAGTGTCTTAGTATTGTGGTTGCCTGCACCAGAATGTCGACAACAGCTGGGGGGGACTCGTCTTTCTGTGTTAAGCAGGTGCGAAGAGCAGGATTGGCAAGTGTGATGACCACTGACTCCATGTCACCTGGTACTGGCAACTCAGGGAATCTTTGTACCAGATAGGCCTGCATAAGTATAATTCATACTGATATACAGTCCAACTTAACCACGAGAAAAATTTGTCCTACCACCACATCTTCAAACCTGAGCTCTTAATAAAAGGTGAATCCGTGATAGCTCCTTTCTCAAGATGGAGGTTGCTGACATAGTAGAGCCTGAATTCAACAAGTTTGTTGAGCACTTCCTTAATTCCTGTGACATTCATTGAATTGCATGAGATAACTAGCTAATCAAAATCTTAGCTTCAACATATATTGCAGCATTTAACTTTACGACTTGATACGAGTGTAAACCTTCAAGTCCAAAGGTAAACTATCAAGCATCACCTATACATCTTCCTGTGAGTATAGTCAACATTCAAAACAGATACGGGGGAAGAAACAAAACAAAAGTATGTTACAATCCCCAGAAGGTCAGAAACTTAACTGCAAGAGAAAAAAGTTTTTCAGGCTAGAGCTGGCAAGCCTTTACAGCTCCAGCCAGGTAGGCAATAAGCCATCAGCCACGATCTTCCATTCGAAAGCAGGTTTCCCTTGCCTTTTTGCAGCTGCTAACCACCTTACAGGCTTGCAGATTTTCAGCCCGCTATGGCCTAAAGCGTTCCTTGGCTAGGCCAGATCAGCCTGGTTGTAGATCAGCCTCAAAAGTATCCAAGGAGAAGTTTCGGCCTAGATCTAGCCATACCAGCACAAAAGCAGTTTATTTCCATGGGAAGAGATACACAGTCGAGATGGTTAGATGTTAGAGTGAACATGTAAAATGTGGCCGGTCGTTTATAAAAGGGGGCAGTAGGCCTTATTTATAACCATGGTCCACCACTAGCAGATTGCTAGTGGACAGCCGTGAGGCTAGGTCAGTAGGAGGTCACCTTAAGGGGAGGAGGCCGGGTGTATGAGACGCATGGTTTTATAGGTGCTCACCTACATCCTTAGAGGCTGGCCCAAGCTAAGGGGTTTGTCGGGTAGGAGGTCACCTTAAGGGGACTAGGCCGGGTGTATGGGACGCATGGTTTTATAGGTGCTCACCTACATCCTTAGAGGCTGGCCCAAGCTATGGTCAGGTGGTTTGTAGGGTTGTGTGTCCATAGGCGGTTCAAGTATCTGCGACATGATGGCATCCTTCTGTTGAATCGGGCACCTACTTTGCACAGATTGGGCACACTCCTGATTATAGCTCAAGGAGTTCCGACATCTATAATCCTAGGTTTGACTGACACAATGACTGCAACCATTAGCTTATATATCCCTGTAGTGTGGACATCTGCAAGCTAATTGCTCCAGTCTTAACCTCCTATCTACATAGTCTGCATACTCTGGCCTCTTGAGGGATGCCTGCTGCACCACCAGCCTCCATTTGAAGTATGTCAGGCAATTCCCAGTTGGCCAGTCACAGCCCCTACACAAAGCCCATCCTCTGTAGTCGTCAGGTTCTTTAGTATACCAACTCAGTGGCTAGAAACCGTGGGTGACTGTCATGTCCACTGTGTGCGTCTCTGTCAAGGATATTGTCTCAATACTCTATTCCTCTCAATATTTGAGAGATGTGGAGCATCCATACCACCCTACTCCCTATGCCATTCTGTCGCTACAGCAAACAATATTCTCTGATCCCCCTTTCTCTGCTTCCGCAAAACATTTGATACGGTTCCACGTAAGAGGCTCTTTCAGTGCCTCCAGAGCTTGGGTGTACCTTCACACATGACTTGGCTATTTATAATTTATATGAGCAGATGACAGGCAGAGTACGCTTATCATACCCTATTACTAGCACCATTGTTGTGAAGCAAGGATGCCCACTCTCCCCAACCCTCTTTGGGATCTACACTGATGAGATCTCTAATTACATACTGCAACCTGGTGGCAAGAACAGACTAGAACAGACTTCTCGCACTCAAAACACAACTGAATAGAGAGAGAAATGAAATGAATTGTTATATTAATGTCTTCAAAAGGCCAAAGTGACCTATGAGACCAGAACGTTACAATGTGGTGGATCTGATACAAAGTCAGAGTAACAAAATGACAAAATGACAAAATAAAAAAAAGTATGGAATCCTAAACTGGTAGGTGTGAACTAAGCAGCCAGCTGGGATAGCTAAATCACAAGAGATCCAGCATCGGTCGCTGGCAGATCTCATCGATCTCCTCCATGGTCAACAGTCTGACCGGGCGTCGTGCATGCTGGGCCAAAGTGATCCGAATCCTCTGATGTAACTTCCGTCGATGATGTGAAGTCCCCCGCAGTCGTGGGCAGCTGGATCTCCCTAGCTCAGTAGCTCGGTCAATCAGTGCACCTCTGGTGTGAGGCGACAAGATCTGCTGAGGTAGTAGCTCCTCCGGGTGTCCAATGTCTGCTCTAAAGAAGTCTATGATGTGTCTCTGAGACTGGCTAGCCTCTCCTCTCATCAGGCTCTCTCTGTGTCTGCGCAGCTCGAGCAGAAACAAACCCAAGCATCTCTGGTCCTCGTACCTCATGACTTTGGAGAGTGGTTTAAAGCCCTCTCTGAACAAGCAGTGGAAGCGGCCTCCTATCTTGTAGTAGACGGGGCAGTGGCATGTGTAGTGCAGCTCTGTCTCAGGCTCCATGTCACGCAGGGGGCATGTCCTGGCCTCTGCTGGTACTCCGTTGTATCTCCCAGTCTCGATTTGCAGTCAGTGTGAAGATGTGTATCTGGCCAATAGCACATCGTATCCCATGAGGCAAGTGGGTGTCCATGTATCTGGGCCTCGTCACAAAACCGTCCTCCGTAAGCTGGAGAAGATGCTCTTGTAGCAAGCCATCTTCGTGCCCAGCTCTTGTGCTGGCTATATCGATGTCCTCCTGGTGTCTAGCTGAGTCAGGTCTTGGCGGATGAGACTGGTGATCTCGGACTGTGTAAGAGTCAGAGAGGGTGCATCCGGTGAGTACTGGAAGGGGGGCAATCTGTCTATGCTGAACCCATGCGCCTGAAACCATGATGTCATCTCCCCATACCAACATGATGTATCTCCCTCTATGGCTAACTGTCAAGAGGACTCAAGTGCAAGGCGTGCGTATCTGTCTCTGGGAAGTTCCCACATGCGGTGTATGAAGGAGACAGATATGGTGAGCGCCTCAACCACTAGTGGGGGGGCAGCTAGCTCTGCTCGGATAAAGGCACGTGGTACTGACGCCTTGGCTCTAATGAGTCGCGAGATCATAGAGACCAAAGGCTTCTCCATGTCCCCCCATCCATCAGTGCGACCTGTCCTCCCGTGATGATCCAATGAAGGCCCCCATATCTCAGCTCCATAGAGCAATGCAGAAGCCACCAGAGTGTCAAAGAGCCAGAGCTTCGTCCGAGGATCCTGAAACTGAACCTGTGAACACATCCTCTCCAATCTACCCAATGCCGCTCGTCGGCTCTGGTCAATCTAGTCTCTGCTGCTCTCCTCAATGAAATTGCTGGACCACTAAAAACCACTCCAAGGTAAGTGTAAGCATTTGTATACTCCACTGTCTCCTGGCCATATATGAATACAGGCGCGAACCTCCTGATCCACTATGGGGTGGTATTAAATACCATGACCTTGGCTTTACCAAGGTTGACAGACAAACCACTTTCATTGGCAAACCTATGCAAAGCATCCAAGTGACGGTGCATCCCCTCCGGAGAGTTGGGGATCAACACAATATCATCAGCATATAACAATAGCGGAATCCATGTCCTTGCCAGCGGTGCACCTCTATCACCATCTCTCTCAATGTAGTCAGAAACCTCATCCACATACATACCAAATAGAGTAGGAGAGAGTGGGCAGCCCTGCTTCACCCCAATAGTGGAGTGAATCGGTGTAGATAGACCCTCTGAGGTGCGTACATGCCCTACTACTGGTCTGCACAATGCCATCATTCCCCAAATGAGCTCCATGAGTACTCCCATCTCCTATAATTCGCGCATCAATCTAGCTCTGGGTACTGTGTCAAATGCTTTGCGGAAGTCCACAAAGCTACAATAGATCCGTCTCCCATAGGATCTGCCCTCCTCAATGATGGCCTTGAATGTCAAGATATGGTCAAGAGTAGAAAAACCTCTCCTCAACCCTGCCTGCCCAGCTGCATGCATTCCCTCCCTCTTCGCCCATCTACTCAGTTGCTGCACAAGAATGGATGCGTACAATTGTGCCAATGTGTGTCCAATCATGATAGTGCGATAATTCCCGGGCTCCATAGAGTCTCCTGACTTGAAGATAGGCACAATCGTAGATAGGCTCCAAGTATCAAGCAAGCCCTCACACATGGCACGGTTAAACATAACTGCTATAAGCTCTGCTAGTAGATCTTTGGCATGCATGAAATGCTCAGCCACTAAGTCAGCATGATCATATGCTCTCCCAGTCCTCATCCTGTCAATGGCCTTCTTCACCATCTGAGCAGTGAAAAAGGCACATGTGAGTGGGCATGCATCGGGGGGATCGGGAAGGGGCGGCTGTCCAGGAACTGTGTACAAAGATGATGCGTACTGACCCCATGTCTCTGTAGAGGTAATGGTGAAGGGGGGGGGGGGGGGGGGGGGCTCATGAAAGAGTCTCCATGCCTCACACAAGTCCTGACTCAAGAATAGCTGGTATAGATCCTGCTCTAGTCGAGCCAAAAATGCCCTCTTCTTCTGCCGCACTAGGCATCGGAAGTCAATCTCTCACTGTCTGTGAGTAATGTCCCCCAAAAGCACCTTCCTCTGAAGTCTAGCTCTAGTCTAGCCGCATTCCTCATCATACCAGCTATTCTAAGGCCTGCTGCATCATGTAATGTTTGTGTCAGTATAGTAGTAAGCTCCTCCAGAGGTCACTCTGGCTCCTCAGTGCATAGGCGTCTGTAGATCTCGTCTATTTATACAGAATCCGTCTCCTACATGAAGGTGTAGCGAGTAGGGGCTGCTAACCGTGGCCTGTGTGCTACATTGAACTTGAAAGAGATGGTCAACGACACAAGAACATGATCCACTGCCACCCCAACAGGTCTGGGCCCAACTATGAGATCCTGGATATTAGAGATGAGGCTCGGCTGTGCCATGACATAATCCATTGTGCTGGCTCCATGTCTGTGTGGAAAGCATGTGAAACCTACAGAAGCGGGAAATCACTGCAGGCCAATCAAGATGGCCAATCCATGTGCAGTCCCCAGCCTATCAAGTGCCGTCCATACTTAGTATGTTCCCCATCCTGTGATAGTCTGGATAGGCCTGTCTCTGGAACCTCCAGCTCTCTCAGCATCTCCTCTAAAGTATCATAAAATAATGTCTGATGATGGGCAGTGGGTGGTGCATATACTGGGAAAGTAGCAAATAGCAATGTAAAGATGTCTGTCTGTCTCTGCTCTCAATCTCACCCACATGTACCTAGCTTGCTCATCCCTGCAGGCTATATGTATCAATGGCTGCAACTCCTCCCTGAATAACACTGCCACTCCTCTTGAGCTCCGCCCTCTGTGCTCTGATCGTGTCTTCTGTCTACAGGCTGCCTCCCATTTGTATCCACTAATGTGAGGCATAGACTGCCTAGGGGCCTGATGTGTCTCAGAGTAGAAGATGATGTCTCTCCCGGTAGAACTCTCCTCAAAAGCACCCACATCAAGGCGCGTAGATCCTTTACAATTCCAAGTAGCAACTTTACGTGTGGTCCCATATGTCATAATAACTAATATCTAATTCTCCTAAATGATTTTCTCATGTTAAACTGATCATTTAATATGGGGAAGTGCCAGGGAAGAAAAAGCTAGAATATTAAGCTAGCAGACCGGCCACAGTAGGGATCCACATGAGGGAAAATAGGGATCCAAAGGGGGAGCCATCTGCAAAAGAGCAATGTGCAACAATGGGCTTTAAAGACCCTAAGGTTCAGCCCATTAAAACTTCCAAAATGCTAAGGTTCCAAAATTCGAAGGTTGTGTCCAAAGGTCAAACACTAGGGAAATTGGATGCTTTGTATGTGTACCAAAAAGTCTTCACAACTCTTACAAAGGAGGGGGCGAGCCTTGCAAGTAGGGGATGAGAGAGAAACACACACACACACACACACACACACACAAGCTCCCTTTACACAAAGGGAATGAGGGACACATGTCAGCTCCCTAGCCCACATGCCCACAAGGTCTACTCAAATCCTATTGGATGGCCATGGAAGTGGACCAATGAGAATTAGGCTAGAGTAAATCTAGTTTAATTAATTTAAAAAAACTTAATTAAAGAACCAATAAGAATTAATCTTTGTAGAAGACTATTGGACAGCCTCCCAAGGGGTCCAATGAGCATTCAATAGCCCAATGGCTTGCCTGATTCCTATTGGTCAGGAGACCAAGGGGTCCAATGAGTGTTTAGTTGCATTAATTAATTACCTAAAGCTCTCACAAAAGGGGAAAGGGGGACACTGAAAGCGCGAAGCAAAAGGTACCGGTAGGTGCGCGTCGCGATGTAGTGCAAGATTGGGGCAAGAAGCAGGAGGCGGAGTGCAGCAGAGAGGAAGCGCTAGGGATCGAAGCAGGGAGAGAGAGAGAGAGAGAGAGAGAGAGAGAGAGAGAGAGAGAGAGAGAGAGAGAGAGCTCACCTTTTTGGGGAAAACTCAATAAGTGAGTGTTTGGTTTTCCCACTTTTATTATAAGTGACTTTAAAAAAATGTGTCCAGATTCATAGTGAACCTGGACAAAGTATAAAAAATGTACAAAAAGGGGTTATTTAGGCCTTTAACCCAACAACCTCCCACTTAAAGGCATAAATGACGCCTTTAAGTTAACCAACTCCCACCAGCTATATGCAATGCTCATGTTGAGCCTTAGCAAGACTCTTGGTGAGAACATCTGCAAGGTTATCCTGTGTATGGATCTTAGTCAAGGTGACTAGACCATCCTCCCATACCTGTCGTATGAAGTGGTACCGCACATCTATGTGTTTGGTACGCGTATGAAACATGGCATTTTTTGCTAAATAGACAGCACTCTGACTATCACAACCCAACACGGATGTATGAGCAGGCATGCCAAGTTCTTTTGCAAGTCTGCCCAACCAAATGGCCTCTTTTGAAGCCTCTGTGGCTGAAATATATTCAGCCTAAGTAGTACTCAATGCCACAATTTTCTGTAACCTAGAACACCAAGAGACTGCACCACAAGCAATGGCAAATACATATCCACTGGTAGATTTCCAGGTATCCATGTCACCTGCCATGTCTGCATCACAATATCTCTGCAACTTTCAGTCACTTTTGCCATAACAGATACACTTTGATTGAGTACCTTTCAAATATCTCAGAATGCATTTGACAGCTTCCGAATGCGCTTTGCTAGGATTCGACATGTATCGACTAACAACTCCCACTGCATAAGCAATGTCGGGACGAGTGGCAACCATAGCATACATAAGAGAACCACAAGCTGATGCATAAGGGATTCCCTTCATTGCTTTCAATGCCACCTCATCCTTTGGGCAATTTGCTTTGCTAAGCTTAGTGTATGGAAGTAAAGGTACCCCAAGAGACTTAGCATCAGCCATATTAAATCTGTCAAGTACTTTTGCAATGTACCTTTCTTGAGATAAAAACAAACAATTTCAGTTTTCTATCTCTTTTAATACGCATGCCCAAAATATGCTCTGCATCACCCAAATCCTTCATAGCAGCATGTCATCAACATAGAGAACAAGTATCATAGGACTACCATCTTCATCCCTTTTCGTATACAAACAATGATCTGCATGGCTGCGTTTAAAGCCTTGAGACAGCATAAAAGTGTCAAACTTCTTATACCACTGTCGTGATGATTGTCTCAAACCATACAGAGCCCTTTTCAGTTGCATACAAGTTCCTCGCGTGTAGGAACTACAAAACCTTCAGGTTGTTTCATGTATATGTCCTCTTCAATGTCACCATGCAAAAACGCTGTCTTTACATCCATTTGATTCAATTCCAAATCAAGCACCGCAACGAGAGCAAAAAGGACACGTAAAGTTGTAAGCTTTACAACAGGAGAAAAGATTTCTTGAAAATCAATTCCTTCTTTCTGTGCATATCCTTTTGCAATCAATCTTGCCTTGTACTTGGGTTTTTCATCCACTATCTTAATCTTGTATACCCATTTGTTAGGAAGAGCCTTTCGTCCTTTAGGCAATGGCACAAGATCCCAAGTATCATTTGCATACAAGGATTTCATTTCCTCTTGCATCGCAAGCTCCCACTTACTGCTTGACTCACATGATTTGGCCTCTTTATATGTAAGAGGTTCACCCTCATCTATCAACATTACATGATCCAAAGAGGGGTTAAATCTCTGCAGTTGCCTTCTCAAACAAGTTGACCTGCGTACCCAATGATCTACATTCTCAGGCAACAGTTCTACATCATAAGGCAACTCATTTTCAGCTCTATCATGCTGCTAAAAATCATATTCAGCCAATTTAGGTGGCTGTCCATCCTCATTAGGAGCATCAAAATCATGTCCTACCTCTTCTGGCTCAAGGGATTTTTCCCCTTTCTTCTCATCTTTCTTCTTCTTATCTTGCGTTTTCTTCTTCCTTTCCTGCTCTTTCTTGAAATACCCGCAATCGGATTTCTTGTGACCCTTTCTGCCACATTGATAACAAGTGACATCCTTATCCTTTGTCTTACTCTTATTTCTATTTTGAGTCCTGTTGCCCGCATCACGTTTTTGATTTCTACCTCTTGCATTGTAAGCAGAATTGCCACCTTCCCCACTAGACTTGCGTCTAATCTCTTCATTGAGAATAGACCCTATCACACCGTCATACGTGAGGGTGGGACTGTTGCTCAAGGAGACAACCGAGGTTTCCCAAGTATCTCGCAATGTCATAAGCAAGAAAATAGTTTTCAGCTTATCATCGAATTGTTGAAGCCCACTGTCCTGCAACTGACTCAACAACACCTATAAAAGCACTCAAATGCTCAGAAGCTGACTTCGAATCATCAAGCTGCATATTCACCAACTTTCGTATCAAATGCACCTCGTTCACAAGCGTGGTGTTTTCATAATTGGACTTTAGCTTTTGCCATATTGCATAAGCAGAGTCCAAACGCTTGATGTCCGTCAAAATGTCATCATTGATAGCCATTTTGATGTAGGACATAGCCTTCTTATTCAACCTGGCCCACTCTTCGTCAGACAAACCTGGCGGCTTATTCTCTTCCAATGCATCTTCACAATCCTTTAAGAAAAGGATACCTTGAAGGCGTTCTTGCCAGAGGTCGAAGCCTTGACCATCGAACCGTTTGATTTCCATCAAACTTTTAGTGTCAGATGCGAAAGAGGAAGAAGCCATTTTAATTCAACCACAAGTGTGTATACAAGAGAGATGCAATAGGCTGAAAATTTCAGCAAATAGGAGCAACCACAAGACTTTGCATACGATAGACCACAATTTCTTTACATAAAACTGTCCAAATCTGAAATTTCAGCTAAAAAGTGCAATTTCAAGCACCTGTACTAAGCTTTTCACTCAATTTGTCGCGACAAACATCAATACATGTGATCCCACAACTTTGGTATACCTGCGTATTGTTGTTTTGACCTGTTATAACCTGTAAATCACCTGTTTTGACCTAAAAACAACCTGTTTTGGGCTGTTTTGGCTGTTTTGGTGACCTTTTCGACACCGGAAGCAAGGGGCTTCGCGATAGAAGCGAAATTGATCGCGGGAGAGCAATTTTAAATCGCTGTCCAACAGACCGCGCTGGGCTGTTTTGAAACCCTAGGACTCTGATACTAGTGGAAAGCGCGAAGCAGAAGGTACCGATAGGTGCGCGTCGCAATGTAGTGCGGGATTGGGGCAAGAAGCAGGAGGCGGAGTGCAGCAGAGAGGAAGCGCTAGGGATCGAAGCAGGGAGAGAGAGAGAGAGAGAGAGAGAGAGAGAGCTCACATTTTTGGGAAAAACTCAATAAGTAAGTTTTGGGTTTTCCGACTTTTATTATAAGTGACTTTAAAAAAATGTGTCCCAGGTTCAATATGAACCTGGACAAAGTATAAAAATGTACAAAAAGGGGTTATTTAGACCTTTAACCCAACAGACACATGTCAGAAGGCTATCACTTATGCTCCTTAAATCCTATTGGCTAAGCCTGGAGAGGTCCAATGGGGTAGCATGAGCAAATAGCAAGAGGGGTCGACCAAGAGAGAGAGGGGGCTGAATTTTCAAAGGCATTATCTCACACACTCACACACAAGCTCATGTGTGAAGCAAGAAGACTCTCTCTCTCTCCTTCTCAAGCTTTAATAGAAAGCTTATCACCTACTCCAAGCTTGTGAGAAGGGAGGCCTACACCAACAACTCTTGGCTTTGTGATGCAAATCCAACCAAGAGCCAAGCTTCAATGCATGCTCATCTCCTCTACCATGTTAATTACTAAGCTAAGCTATGCTAATATGAGTGATTATGTACCGGTGACTCATTGCACCTCTAGGCCTTGTGTTTTGATACGCACAAGGCGGTCCTACTGGATGGCGACAACGATGGCAAATTCTCTCCTAGCAGCGTTCCGAGACGCACATTCTTTTTTTCTCCCTTCTTACCCTCTGACGGCCTAGCGTTTCAAGATGCCCGTCATCTTTGAAGTGCCCCTTGGTAGCCCCCACCCGCTTTGGGGCTTGTCCTCTTGCCGAATGATAAGAACTATCACTCTCTCTGCTCATGCCTTGGTAAGGCAATGGACAATGGCAAGCACAATATGCTGCAGATAGAACAAGCTCACCTTTCAAGCCATGGTCAGCTGTGCCCAAATGTGAAATGTAAGAGCCAAAATATGTGCGAGGTACTCTACAGATGTCACAATACTCAAAAGGAGGTTCATGGATGCATCCACAAGCTTATATGTCGGCCAAAGGATGTAAACAAGGCTCCCTTGCTGGAAACAGCATGCTTGAAGGTACTCTACAGCCAAAACGGTGGGCCTGAAAGTTCCAGAAAGCGAAGTCTTGTCTGTTCCCAGCTTCATCAATTTCAACTAGCAAGGTGTTTATTAAATTCATTTGATCCTGCATATACTTTCAGGAAGCAAACTAATAATCATTTAATATGTAAGTAGTCCCTCACCAATGTAAGACTATTGAGGAAAGTGACTGGGTCATTGATTTGATAATTTGGAAAGCGCTCAACGTCGAGGAGGTTTTCCACGTAGAAAGGAGCTACAAAAACAGACTCTGCAAAGGAAAGTTGAAAAGCCCAATTAGAACTTGTGAGCAGGGCGAACAAAATATCTTCATCATGCTCACCCCAAGAAAGCTACCTGAAAGCTCAGGATACACCAAAGGAGCCTTTGGAACATGAATATACAGTGCAAGAGGATCCGACGCTCGAAACTTCACAAATGGCTCTAGTTCTGCTTTTAGGTAATCCAGCAATCGCTCCCGCATTTCTGCACTCCAAATGATTTCAGGGCTTTCGTGTTCCGAATTTAATGTTGATGTGAATGTATCTGCACCCTGATAGATAAGAAACACTTGCACACTTGAGAGGGGGAGATGGCCTTCGTACATCAAATCAAAATTAATTTAAAAGTAAGATACCTCTGACATCAGTTTCAAGACGACTCCCTCTGGTAAGAAAAGTCGGAGTATGCTACCATGCCAAGGAAACTGTTCTTCAGCTTTCAAATAATCTGGTCCGTTGAAAACTGAATCAGGATCCTGGAAACATCCTAACAACTTCTCAAATGAAGATACGAAACACCAAAGCACCTCTCAAACATGATGTAACACACAAGCAAATTGTGCCGAGTGCACCTAACGCAGCACCTGCAATAAGTGGCATTGCCTGATAAACCCCACAATGCAAGCTTTGTCCGAGTCCACCAAGTCACCAGCTAGAAGCTTCCAGAGCAGGATTTCAAAAGCACCCAGCTTGTAAAGACGATTCATGGCAGCCACGTTCACCCTCACAACGTATGCTAGTATGTCCAAAATCCTGTGAAAATATGGCACAAAATGATAAGGGAGACTAATCATCAACCAGGAAAGCACTTCACTTATCAAGTCTTAGGTAGCTTGATGGAAACATGCTATAGGAGTGCCACAAATTAAAATAAAGATTATTGCAACAAACATCTCATGATAATAATGGGAGACCTGATTCACGCTTCCTTTAAAGTATTTCTCGGGCAAAGGCACTCTTTCTTAAATTTTTTGGTGAGCAGTCTAGTGGTGGCCATAGTCATCACTTTCAAAAAAGTGTCACAGAAATCTCAACACACCAGTTCTTCAGTTGCATCCATAGGTAGGGCTTGCTATTAAGATAATGCTTCACTATAGAACGGTTCAGACTTTCAAGCACATTCTTAAGATAATTCAGCGAAGCGCACAATGGGAACCCATAGACAAAATTGAAAGAATATCATGTCAAAGCACATACATTCCACAATGTGCTGGTGTGAATTAAGACTTGGATGGAAAACCTATACCCATCCATGGAACACCCTCTCCCAATATAGTGGGAACTTATATTGCACCCTGACACCGCAATATCTTATACTACCTCTGGATTTAGAATGGACTGATCTAGATCTTAGCTATTCTTGAACACTACAAGAGCAAGATGCCAAGCATCTGCCATTCGGGGATACATCATTTCATGAGAGGAATAGGCTGACAGATTTTCAATGACACCTTGTATACTTTGGATTATGGGTGTGATTTTAGATAGGCAGTTATTAGCCTTCGGCTTTAGGCTTTTTAATTCCCTTAATTGAGAAATACATTTTCATTTTATGTACTAATTTGGTCTCATAGGCCTGTTAGAGGTATTACCGTAGTTTATCTATAAGGCCAACATACATGGATCTATTGCAGAGCATGCTTTGAGCAAAGATGCCTGATACGAGATCAGTGGTCAGGGCCGGGTTCAGATATGATAAAGTATTTACGAATTAATTGAATAGTGACGAGGAGAGTGCACCAGAGCCCTTGGAGCAAGGTCAAGTATAGTAAGCATTCGTTTGTGTAAAACGAGGATGGCTGCTTTTGTCACAATCTGCTGACGTGTGAAGCCATTGAAGAATAGAGCCAACCTGCAGATCCCAGCAGAGGAGCCTAAACCCTAGAAGAAGCAGCAGAAGAAGTTTTACCAACTTGCGGGACCCATCCGCTGGGGCCCACAGAGTTGCAAGATTTCCAGGGATGATATGTCCCCAATGTCAAAAGCCAAAATGTAACAATTGCCTATGCAAAATCTTGAACAATGGATCTGCATCATGCCGGTGAAACATACAAAGATAGCGACGGTGCCATAAAGACCATAGCGACCAAAATCTGACCCATGCGAAGAAGATGGCAAATTGCTCGAGGGAAATCGGAAGAATGTCAAAAGGCCAGAATCGTTTGTGGAAAATTGCTGAGGGAAATCGAAGGTGCTTAGAAGCAGAAACGCGGCAAAGGAAAGCCCCGGTGCAGCGACACTCCCAAACCAGATGCTTAAGAGTCTCATCAACAGCAGAGCAACCAACGCAACGAGAGGAGCTAATGTGACGCACCGCAAGGAGAGTTCCAACTAAAAGAACTCCTAGTAAACAACGCCAAAGAAACAAACGCTCCTTAAGAGGCAAGTGAGACTTCCAGATTGCAGTAAGAGCCTGTCTCCACCATTGATCAGATTTGTGTAAATCCCAGAGCGCATTACAGTGATCAGCTAGCCAAGAGTCCTGCATGAGAGAAGCATAGATGTGGCAGGTAAAAATCGCATCCAAAGAAGTGTCCCATAAATTGCAATCCTGCATACAGCATCCACTGGACCAATGGCCGAATGGGGAGGAAAACATCCAGCATATGCTGAAGCAGGCTCCAAATCGGACGATAATGCAAGCCCAACCCAAAGCGTGCTGCCACTTGAGAAAATTCCCAAATAAATCCACCTCATCATCCTCCACCGTGCATATGCCACGACCAGAGAGGAAGTAGGCTTGACGAGGCGACCAATCAACCAGGGTAAAAGGGAACACCCTGCTCTAGTGAATGCTTTCCAAACGCAACGAATTGCCATTTGCTTGTTGCCTGCCATGCCAAGAGATATGATCCGTAACAACTTTCCAAGCGAAGAGCAAGGCAGAGGTGATCGAGCAACGAGGAAATTATATTACCGACCATCTTGCCAAACAAAGTCTCCCAAAGGGAAGTCTGCCAATGACCAAAAGCAGGATGGTAGCACGCCGACATAGATCAGCAACCATAAATGTCCATGGTTGAGAATGCAGTGCAAGAGTAGGCAATAATATAGCCTTCCTTGCCAATGCATGGCAAAAAAGGTCCAAAATATTCAGCCCCCCAAGACGCTTTGGAGTGCAAAGTTTCTCCATTGCTAACAAACGGAGGCCTTCCTTATGAGAACTCGTGCGCCACAAGTGAGATACAATACTAGACATGATACAATACTAGACATAAGCAATAAGAGGCAAGAACGAGGCCAGTGCAACAACGGCAAGTAAAATTGAACATATACCATCATGATACTTTGCACAATACGGAGTCGAACATGCAGTGGCCATGTAGACAGTTTCCAATAGTGCGATTTGACATTCAATCGTTGCATGACCTAATCGATTTACTACGTATTAGTAACATGCCAGCCGATAGGATATCCTAAGTGCCTGACCACCACATGCGAATCGAGAATCTCGCCATGCCACAAAGGATGATGCTAGTCACAAGCAGCAAGAGGCAAGAGTTTAGATTTCCAGAAGTTAACCGTAAGGCCTGCTGCCAAGCCAAATGTATACAATGCCTGCATAATCTCACACACATCATCCTAGTTATTACAAGGCATGAACAACGAATCATCAGCATAGTCCTGACCTGCGAAGTCTTTTCCATTGGATAACTTCAGCCCACCGAGCGAAGTCAAGTGATCCAAATGCAATAACAAAGGATGAGTGGCAATGGCATACAACAAGGCGCTAAGTGGGCAACCCTGTTTGACAGAGCATCCAAGAGGCCAAGGTCCTGTCAGCTCTCCATCAAGGAGGCCTGAAGATGTACTGCGAGCATATAAGAAGTATACAACATTGACCACCAAAGCCAAGGGCCCGCATTGTAGCGGCAATGAAATCCCATTGAACCGTATCAAAAGCCTTTCAATGTCTACCTGCATTACGAGGACATCCTGTTGTGTATACTTGGCATATTCCATTCCAATTAACACATTAGCCAGATTATCCAAAATCTGGCGACGAGGAATGAAGCCATACTGTGCGGAATGGATACTAGCCATGAGAGGTTCCTTGATACGATTCACAATGATTTTAGCCAAGATTTTATATATAACCGGCATAAGAGAAATCGGCCGCCAATGTGAGAACTGCTCCAAAGCGCTTGTTTAGGCAACAACTTCAACAAACCTTCTTTCCAAGACATTGGCAAATCCTGCTTTGCCCACGCAATGTTCATCTTGTAAAGCAAAGGTTCTTTCAGAGATTCCCACAAAGAGAGAAAAAATTCCACAATGAGCCATTCCCAACCAGGCGAACGCCATCTTTTGAGAGCAAGCAATGCTGAGTGCAATTCATTCTCTGTAAAATCCGCCTCCATGGCCAAAGCATCCTGAGGCAGGACAATTGAATGCACTGTAGACAACAAAAGTTGGCGAGCATGAATAACTTCAGTGGATGCCGCGGGGGGAGCGGCAAAAACAGTCCTAAAATGGGACACCATGGCATCCACAAGCTCCCCCTTTGAGGGTCCAAGCTTGTGGTCGGAACATAACCCGCTTGATAGTTTGAGAGGCCCTTGAATGATGCAAGTGCTTAGAAAACTGCTTTGAGGCACATCCCTTGTCCACAAACGCTCTATGTCGAGCACGAGTCTGCCATTTATCCAATTTTCTTTTATCATTATGCTGCAAATACACTCGGGCCCGACAAAGAGCCGTGGATTCACTTTCCGGCAACAAATGTGTGTCAGCTAAGAGTTGGAGTTGTTGATACACATGCTTGGCGTCCTCAACATCACCACATAATTGAAACATGAAATGCTTGCCATAGTCCTAAATTACACTCTGCACACGCACAACAAAGCGAACCCAGGCAACATCAAGATCAAGATACATTTAGGCAACCAAAGGGGGAATTCCATCATAGATCATCTCACGAAATGCTTCGTGCGAAAGATATGCATTGTTGATGGCAACAGACGTTTCTTAACAAGAGGCTGATCATAACGTAGTTGCCTAAAAGCAGCAGCATCACAACAACAGAATGATTAGATAAAAGCAGAGAATGGTCTATGCTCGTTTCGCATACAAACTCATCAAATTGTTGCATGCCAAGGACATACCACCGATCTGATCTTGCACGATATGCAGAAAAAGCATTATGTTGAAATGTATACCCCAAAACATTATGATGCAAGAGGGTCCACAAGTCCAACATCCGAGTACATGTAACGAGTTCTGTGCAGGCCTGCAGTTCTATGCTTAGCATGTGCGAATGTCCTATGGTGTTATGAGATGAAGAAGGCGCATTGTTAAAATCACCACAAAGCAGCGCATTGGAAAGCCATGGATAAAAACCAGCATATGCTATCGAGTATCCCGTAAAGTACGAGCATTGCCCGGCATATTCATGTTGATTATGCTCTTGCAAAACCACAATGTCTACCTTACATGTATGTGCATAGTGCCAGGTTAATCTCCACTTATCAGGGTTACATAACCCACGCACATTATATGAAATGCATTTAACACAACTATGCATTCAAGAGATATGTACAGAGGCAAAGTAAGGAAGGGAATAAGTTGACGTGCCCATAAGCACATCAACATGAGCAGTCCATGACTCAACCACTGTGTTCTGCATGCCTGTCTCACAGGCAACAAAGCTTGCAAGTGCTTGAGAAGTCCCATGAACCACTACATCCCTGTAAGAGTGCGATTATCATTACAAGGAAGAGGTTTTTGCCCCGCAGATTTTACTTCGGGAGGTACATAGTTACACGAAAAAAGCTGTGAACGCATCTTAACAATCTTCTTGGGGGTTACCCAAGGAGATCCTTCCGCTGAGTCCACATTTTTTCCTTGTTTTTGGTTACGGGAGTAGATACCGACTTTCCTTTACCCGAAGGATTTGGGGAAGCAGCAGCTTTAACCTTGCCTTTATCCACAGGTAAGGCATCAGGCAATGCAGAAGCTACAACAGCAGCAGATCTGGGATTAGGGACTTCTCTCTCATTAGAAACCGGTTGCAAAATAGCCTCAGAATATTCAAATTGCATGTGCCCAAATTTCCCACAACAAAAACATGAATTTGCAAATTTCCCCCATCTGAGCTTGAAAGGGCGTTTCCCAATGAGTGGGTCCCCCGGATTGACAATAATACCCTCAGGGGTGGGAACATCCGTGTCCCAAAGCACACAGATGCGATTTGTATTGGCATCGAGTTTGGAAGGACAAATCACTTTTCCCAAATGAGAAGTGAGCATAGGAAGAAAGTGGCGCCAAGTGCGTGGAAAATCAAGGATTTCCACCCATACCAGGCACTTATGACACATTAGGCTTTGATAGTCCTTGGTAAGTGCCCACGGCAATACATGTGTCATCTGAGCACCAAAAAATAGAGGAGACAACTCAAGCAACATGTTACGGGCATCAATGTTTGCTACCAAAACTTCATAGAATCCTCTGGCACCAAAGTAAATATTTCGAACCGCATGGCGTTTAAGAAGGAAGTCTACCCACTAACCCATGTCTTGTGCAGTGAGCATTTTGCCCGGGAAGAACAGAATAACTGCATTCAAAGCATATTGTGCCACTGGGTCCATCAATGCTTAAACAAGAATGAGCACTTCAATAGCGGGCTCCTGCTCCTCCCAAGCATTCCGTGCACCTTCAAAGTCCTTGTCACAAGCCGGGCACCACGTGCCAATAGAAAAGAACAGACTTAACAGACTTTGAGCACTTCAATAACAACTGAACTGAAAGAGAGAGACGACACGCGACACGGAGTGGCGGAATTCCACCCCAGAGAGTATGGGCCCCAAACCTTGGCGCCCCTTTCGGTATTTCTTTATATTGCATCAACACAGTACAAGCCGGTACTCCAGACTCTGCACCTTCTCCAGGAAGCATGCTAGAGAATGAGCCCTTAGCACATATTTAAAGGCCGTTGGCCCCAAACGCAGTTTACATTGAAAAGCCTTCAAACTCAAAAGCATCTAGTGCAAAAGCAATGCCAAAAAGCTGCCAGCGTAAATTACGGAATTTCCGTACAACAATCAACGCAAAACGCGGAAATCCGTACAACCTGCCACGTCATCATGTTAACGCAATTTTCGGAATTTTCGTACAGCTGCCACGTCATCAACTGCTACGTACTTCTTTGTATGTAGGTCCTGCTTTATTTTAATCCTTTATGTAACTTGGGGCCCCATCGGACAGGGTCCCCATAAGTTGGTAGGACTTCTTCTTCTGTTACTTGTTCTTCTTAGGGTTTAGGCCCCTCGGCCGACATCAGCAAGTTGACTCCCTTCCTCAGGGCTTTGACACATCAGCAGTTTGTGACATCTCCCCTTCTTGAAAGGGAGTAATCGTCTGCGATTACAGCATATCTGCAAAACAACTCAAGTTAGCTCAAAAATTTCCGAGAGTCATTCCGAGGGACAATCAATTTGCTCCTTTTGTTAAGGAGTTAGGTTCTCCTTTCGGCTCTTTTGATCAAGGAGTTAGCTGTCACAAACTACTGACGTGTCAAAGCCTAAAGAATGGGGCCAACTTACATGTGCTGACCGAGAGGCCTAAACCCTAAGAAGAACAAGTAGCAGAAGAAGACGAAGTCCTACCAGCTTATGGGGACCCCGTCCGATGGGGCCCCAATGACATAAAGGGATTAAAATAAAGCAGGACCCGCACACACGCAAAAACTAATGACATGGCAGATTTCCAAAAATTACGCTGACATGATGACGTGGCAAGCTGTACGGATTTTCGTAAATTGCGCTAGCAGCTTTTTGGCTTTGCTTTTGGACCTGAAGCTTTGAGTTTTATAGGCTTTTTACTGTAACTGCTTTTTAGGCAAGGGCCTTTAAATATGAGGCTAGGGCTCATTCTCTGGCATGCTTCCTGGCGAAGGTGCAGAGTCTCGAGTACCGGCTTGTACTGTGTTGATGCAATATAAAGAAATACCGAAAGGGGCGCCAAGGTTTGGGGCCAATACTCTCTGGGGTGGAGTTCCGCCACTCTGTGTCGTGTGTCGTCTCTCTCTCTTTCAGTTCAGTTGTTAATGAAGTGCTAAAAGTCTGTTCAGTCTGTTCTTTTTCTATTGGCACGTGGTGCCCCCGTCTTGTGACGTTAGCTTCTCCTTTCGGCTCTTTTGATCAAGGAGTTAGCTTCTCCTTTCGTCCAGATTGGAACTATTGATATGCTGGCATTGTAAAATTCGCCATCACACCCAGACCGCATTGATCTTCCACGGGTGTCTTGATGCACTAAAATTACATACCTAGGCAATCTCATCCAGTTAGGAATATTCAATAGTTGGAACATCACAATGCAACACAAATGCTTATATATGCATGTTACAAGACACAACGAACAGCGCCGTTGAGCACTCCCCGAAGACAAACGGTCTGCGGTATGAAGCTACTCAACCACTACCTCGTCACTCCCCCCGCAAGTAACTTAAAAAAGGTCCGGGCCATGAGCTCAGAGGACTGTACAACCAATCCCCAGAAGACCGCAATCTGCGTCGAATGGAGGTTCAAGCATACAACCAAACGCTCCCCAGGCATCGGCCTGCGTCGTTCGGAGGTTTTCTAGCATACAACACAACGCTCCCCAGACATCGGCCTGCGTCGTTCCGAGGTTCAAACAATACCAAAATAGTATTTCTCACTTCTCCACCCATAAGTAAAATCACGAATCATTGAAACCAATATTAAAACCAGAGTCAAATATTTCTAGTCGACACCAAAACAGGTTCTAAACAGATACCATCCATTTCAAACACATTTCAAACAGGATCACCAAACAAGTTCTCAAAACAGAACTCAAACAAAATTCAAACTTTAAAAAAAAGCAATCTCGACATCGGACTGAACCTCCAAGGTTACCAACAAGAGGCACCTGCTTGGAGATGTAAAGAAATTTTAAGTTATAATCTGCTAGGGTTTCCATGGCAAGCATTTCAGGATACCCCACTCTGCCAGAAGTTGCACTCCGAAGGAAGATGTCAGAAACCATATAACTTCGGGTAAAAATTTTCTTGAAAGCTTGCCAAGTGCTTGGAGTATGCTGCTTGGTAGCTATCAACATCTGCATGGCACTGCCTCTGAGAAAAACAGCAGCTCGAAACAAACCTTGGATCCTTCTCTTGTAAGTGATCTTTATGGCTTATGCCCTGTAAGACATGAGCAGTGAAGACGGGAGCGCGCCTGATGCACGATGAAGTAAGGGTGGCAGTGGCTAATAAGTCCGGGGTCAGAGCATGAAGCTAAAATTTCCAGTAAGCTTCGGAAGTGCGATCTTGCTCTGTCTGCTCTTTGGAAGGACCGGTATGCTTTCAAAAAAGCACAAGCCTGATGCTCTGATACCACTGTCACAAGCCGCACACCACGTACCAATAGAAAGGAACAGACTTTTAGCACTTCAATAACAACTGAACTGAAAGAGAGAGACGACACGGAGTGGCGGAATTCCACCCCAGAGAGTATTGGCCCCAAACCTTGGTGCCCCTTTCGGTATTTCTTTATATTGCATCAACACAGTACAAGCCGATACTCCAAACTCTGCACCTTCTCTAGGAAGCATGCCAAAGAATGAGCCCTTAGCACACATTTAAAGGCCCTAGGCCCCAGAAGCAGTTTACACTGAAAAGCCTTCAAACTCAAAAGCATCTGGTGCAAAAGCAATGCCAAAAAGCTACCATCGTAAATCACGGAATTTTCGTACAACAATCAGCAGAAAACGCGGAAATCCGTACAGCCTGCCACGTCATCATGTCAACGCAATTTTCGGAATTTCCGTACAGCTGCCACATCATCAGCTGCTACGTAATTCTTTGTGTGTAGGTCCTACTTTATTTTAATCCTTTATGTCACTTGGGACCCATCGGACGGGGTCCTCATAAGTTGGTAGGACTTCTTCTTCTGTTACTTGTTCTACTTAGGGTTTAGGCCCCTCGGCCAACATCTGCAAGTTGGCTCCCTTCTTCAGGGATTTGACACGTCAACAGTTGTGACAGTCCTCTAACAGATAGGCTCGGATTTCACCCATTTCCGAAGACTCGGCTACCATCTGTTTCCTGCGTTTGTAAAAGCTAATAAAGGGTGCACCAAAATCTGACATACGCTGAGAACCTGGCGATTATGTACTACTAACTACTAAAAACCAAAGAAACCAATTTCTGCACACTGCCCCACAGTACTGTACCAAAAAAACTATGTTGTACACAAGCCTGCTTACTGAAAAAGAACTGCCACTAAGCTGGAGATATCAGCACACACCCTCTGTTGCGCAGATGAACAGCAAACTTCACAGCAAGACTCCAGCCGAGGACGAGAACAGTAGGGTTCACTGCTGAAAGTCTGCTGAAGGTGCTCGAATTGATGACTGCTACACACACCCACACACACACACACGTATACCTTCAGGTTCACAGACACGCAGGGCTCGCCAACAGGCTGCTGCAGCAGGACGTGCTGAGGCTGAACAGGCTGGCGGGAACACACACACACACACCACGATCCACGCTGAATATATGCACACACTAGCACCCTCACGTGCACGCACACATGCTAGCGAGGGCGCAGAGAACTGCTACAGCACGCATGAGGTCCACGTGACAGAGAAGCAGGAATTCGCGATTGTCCCATCCTCTCTCTCCCTCTCTCTATTGGGATAAGATGTGCAATTGGCCAGTTACGCACATCTTTTCACCAGCTGCGGATTGAGACTGGGAGATACAGCGGAGTACCACCAGAGGCGAGGAGTTGCCCTTTGTGTGACATGGAGCCTGAGACAAAGTTGCACTACACATGCCGCTGCCCTGTCTACTACGAGATACGAGGCTGCTTCCATTGCTTGTTCAGAGAGGGTTTTGGACCACTCTCCAGAGTCATGGGATACGAGGATCAAAGATGCTTGGGTTTGTTCTTGCTCGAGCTGCGCAGACACAGAGATAGCCTGATGAGTGGAGAGGCTAGCCAGTCTTAGAGACGGATCACAGATTTCTTTAGAGCAGACACTGGATAGCCGTAGGAGCTACTACCACAGCAGAGCTCACTTTCATCTCACACCAGAGGCACACTGATCGATCGAGCGAGTGAGCTCGGGAAATCTAGGCACCCACGACTGCGGAGGACTACACAGCATCAACAGAGGCTTCATCAAAAGATTCGAAGCACTCTGGCCAGGCATGCACGACGCCCGGTCAGACTGCTGACCATGGAGGAGATTGATGAGATCCGCCTGTGCCCGATGCTAGATCTCCTGTGATTTAGCTATCCCGGCAAGCTGCCCCTTTTGCTTAGTTCACATCGACCAGTCTAGGATCCCATAGTATTTTTTCTTTTGTTTTGTAATGTTGCTAGTTAGTTTGTTACTCTGACTTTGTATCAGATCCACCACATTGTAACTTTCTGGTCTCATAGGTCACTTTGGCCTTTTGAAGACGTAACATTTCAATTCATTTCTCTCTTTTATTTTGTCATTTTGTCATTCTGTCATTTTGTCATCTTGTTACTCTTACTTTGTATCGAATCCACCACATTGTAACTTTCTGGTCTCATAGGTCACTTCGGCCTTTTGAAGACATTAATAGAACATTTCATTTCATTTCTCTCTCTCTCTCTCTCTCTCTCTCTCTCTCTCTCTCTCTCTCTCTCTCTCTCTCTCTCTCTCTCTCTCTCTCTCTCTCTCTCTCTCTCTCCCCGACCCCCTAGAGAATGCCATTCAAAAATGTAAAGAAGAAATGACGGAGACCATTACCTAAATGAACCGCAGTCTCTGGGGCACAATAAACATACTCGAAGGACGTGTGCTGATCCAAGAGGGCAAAATAAGCACGTTGGAAGACCGAGTGACGACCCAAGAGGAAGAGATCGCGTCACTCAAGAAAGAACTCGCCGAAGCCCGATCAAGAAACACACTGGAAGAGGGCGAACTGCAACCCTCGGTAATCGAAGAAATCAACACGATCAAGGAACAAGTACGGGCCATCAAAGAGGGAGAAGAACAGCACAAAGAAACGACAACTTCTTGGGTGGATGTTCTTACCAAAACCCAACAGAAGGCGGACAAAGCCGAGAAATGGATCAAGGTGGCCAAGAAAGGAAAAGACAAGGAGATAACACCCATGTCCACACCAAACATCATTAACCAGACACTAGAGGAGGAGCAGAGGAGAAGGGTGCACGCTTTACATGTGAGAATTTGCGGTCTTAAAGACAAAGGCAATGTGGACGAAGAAGTAAAAGAACTCACAGCCTTGATGGGGATTCATGAGCCGACACACACAAGGGCATGGAGAGTGGGCAACATAAAGAAAAACGGAGGCAGTGGAGAAACCTCAAAAGAAAGAGCACTCATCCTCCGTTTTCCCTCCATGGAGGCAAAGAAGTCATTCTTGAAGAAAAGACCAACTCTTAAAGAGACTGGCATCTTTCTCGGGGATGATCTCACCCTCTCGCAGATCGCTCGTATGCAGGAAGTAATGCCGGAGATTAGAGCGGCAAGGGGCAAAGGCAAGATCGCTTTTTACCGAGACGGAAAAGTGGTAATACTTGAGCGACGCTCCACATGACGGTGCGAGTCTTATGGGACCACACTCAAAGTAGCTGCCTGGAACTGCAATGGATCTATGCGTCTTGATGTGGGTGCTTTTGAGGACAGCTTTACTGGAAGAGACATCATCTTCTACTCTGAGACACACCAGGCCTCTGGGCAATCCATGCCTCACATCAGTGGATACAGGTGGGAGACAGCCTACAGACAGGAGACACGCTCAGAGCACACAGGGGGGGGCTCGCGAGGAGTGGCAGTGTTATTTAGAGAGGATCTGCAACCACTGATACATATAGCCCGTAGGGACGAGCAACAGGTTAGGTACATGTGGGTGAGACTGAAAGCAGAGACAGGCAAATACCTCTATCTAGCTATTTGTTACTTCCCCCCGAGTACATCAGTTTATGCACCACCCAGAGGACAGTCCCCTTTCTCTATTTTGGATGATGACATATGGGAGTTCTCTAGGGACGGTGACATTATCATCCTCGGGGACTTCAATGCTAGGACTGCCCATCACCAAGCAATGTTTTATGATACTTCAGAGGAGATGCTAAGAGAGATAGATGTGGCAGAAACAGGCCTTTCCAGACTATCACACGATATGGAATATACTGAGTATGGGCGACACCTGATAGACATGGGCATCGCACATGGATTGGCCATCTTGAACGGCCTACAGAGATTTCCTGCTGTGCGGGAGGTTTTACATGCTTCCCACACAGACATGGAGCCAGCACGGTGGACTATGTCATGGCACAACCGAACCTCATCTCTAGTATCCAGGATCTCACACTTGGGCCCAGACCGGTCGGGGTGGCAGTGGATCATGCTCCGGTGTCAATGACCATCTCCTTCCAGTTCAGTGTAACACACAGGCCACGAGTAGCAGCCCCTACTCGCTACACATTCACAAGGGAGACGGACTCTGTATACAAGGACGGAATCTACAGACGCCTATGCACTGAAGACCCGGGGCGACCTCTGGAGGAGCTAACTACTATACTGACACAGACATTACATGAGGCAGCAGCAGAAGCATACCCACACAGCCAGCCTGAGCAGAGTCACCGATATGGGAGCATGCCTCAGAACTGTAACAAACTGCTGACGTGTCGAAGCCTAAAGAATGGAGCCAACTTACACATGCCGACCGAGGGGCCTAAACCCTAAGAAGAACAAGCAACAAAAGAAGTGTCACAGAGTGATGACGTGGTTGCCCGAGAGTAGAAACCCTAACCCTAATTTCTGCCAAAAACCCTAATTGCTGAAACCCTAATTCTGGAAACCCTAAACCTTAAACCTGCAAACCCTAATTTCTGCCAGAAACCCTAATTCTGAAAACCCTAACCCTAAAACCTGCAAACCCTAATTTCTGCCAGAAACCCTAACCCTACGGCAGTAGACAAATTGCGAAAATTGCACTGGCTGATGACGTGGCAGGCTGTACGGATCTCCGTAAATTGCGCTGGCAGCTTTTGGCATTGCTTTTTGGCCATAAGCTTTTGAGTTTGAAAACTTTTCATGTAAACTGCTTTTTGGACGAGAAGCTTTTGATTTTGAAAGCTTTTCATGTAAACTGCTTTTTAGGCCAAGGGCCTTTAAATATGAGGCTAGGGCTCATTCTTTGGCATGCTTCCTGGAGAAGGTGCAGAGTCTGGAGTACCGGCTTGTACTTTGATGATGCAATATAAAGAAATACCGAAAGGGGCACCAAGGTTTGGGGCCAATACTCTCTGGGGTGGAATTCCGCCACTCCGTGTCGCGTGTCGTCTCTCTCTTTCAGTTCAATTGTTATTGAAGTGCTAAAAGTTTGTTCAGTCTGCTCTTTTCTATTGGCACGTGGTGCCCGCCTTGTGACAAGAACAGCTGGTACGATGAGGAGTGCCGCCAGACTAGAGCCAACCTTCAGAGGGAGGTGCTGCTGGGGGACATCACTCACAGACAGTCACAGATGAACTTCCGACGCCTGGTGCGGCAAAAGAAGAGGGCTTTTTTGGCTCGACTCGAGCAGGATCTATATCAGTTATTCTTGAGTCGGGACTCGCACGAGGCGTGGCGGCTCTTTCATGAGCAGTCCCCCCCCCCCCCCCCCCCCCCCCCCCCGCTATTTCCTCCACAAAGACATGGGGTCAGTACGCA
This sequence comes from Adiantum capillus-veneris, assembly GCF_014529385.1. Lineage (NCBI taxonomy): Eukaryota > Viridiplantae > Streptophyta > Polypodiopsida > Polypodiales > Pteridaceae > Adiantum > Adiantum capillus-veneris. The sequence continues at coordinate 57,400,813 of NC_140944.1, read as the reverse complement.
TCATCTCTGTACACAGTACCTAGACAGCCGCCCCTCCCCAACCCCCCTGATCCATGCCCACACACATGTGTCTTTTTCACCGCTGAGAAGGTGAAAAAAGCTATTGACAAGATGAAGACTGGGAGAGCATATGATCATGAGGGCCTAGTCGCTTAGCATTTCATCCATGCCAAACACTTACTAGCACAGCTTCTAGCAGTTATGTTTAACCGTGCCATGTGTGAGGGCCTACCGGACACTTGGAGCCTATCTACGATCGTACCTATCTTCAAATCAAGAGACCCCATGGAGCCTGGGAACTATCGCACTATTATGATTGGGCACACACTGGCAAGATTGTATGCATCCATTCTTGAGCAACAGCTGAGTAGATGGGCAGAGAGGGAAGGATTGCGGGCAACTGGGCAGGCAGGGTTCAGGAGAGGCTTCTCTACTCTTGACCACATCTTGACACTCAGGGCCATCATCGAGGAAGGCAGATCCCATAGGAGACGAATCTACTGTAGCTTTGTGGACTTCCGCAAAGCTTTTGAAACAGTACCCAGAGCTAGATTGATGCGCAGATTATAGGAAATGGGAGTACCCACAGAGCTCATTTGGGGGATCATGGCATTATACAAATCAGTGGTAGGGCATGTACGTACCCCGGAGGGACTCTCAATACCGGTTCACTCCACTATTGGGGTGAAGCAGGGTTGCCCGCTCTCTCCTACTCTTTTCTGTATGTATGTGGATGAGGTTTCTGACTACATTGACAGGGACGGGGATAAAGGTGCACAATTGGCAGGGACATGGATTCCACTTTTGTTATATGCGGACGATATTGTGTTGATCTCCGAATCCCCAGAGGGAATGCAACGCCAATTGGATGCTTTGCATACGTTTGCCCACGAAAGTGGTTTGTCTGTCAACCTTGGTAAAACCAAGGTTATGGTGTTTAATACCACTCCACAGTGGATCAGGAGATCAGCACCTACATTCACATACGGCCAGGAAACTGTGGAGTACACAGACGCTTACACTTACCTTGGAGTGGTTTTCACTGGACCCACATTCTCACTCATAAGAGCAGCAGAGACCAGACTGACTAGAGCCCACGCAGCATTGGGAAGATTAGAGAGGATGTGTTCGCAGGTTCAGTTTCAGGAACCCCAGACGAAGCTCTGGCTTTTTGACACCTTGGTGGCCTCAGCATTGCTCTATGGGGCTGAGATATGGGGACCTTCATTGGATCACCAAGGGAGGCCGGGTCGCACAAACGGATGGGGGAACATGGAGAAACCTCTCGTCTCTATGATCTCGCGGCTCATTAGAGCCAAGGCATCAGTACCACGGGCCATTATCCGAGCAAAGCTGGCGGCCCCCCCACTAGTGGTAGAGGCGCTCACCAGATCAGTCTCCTTCATAAACCGCACATGGGAACTTCCCAGAGACAAATATGCTCGCATAGCACTTGAGTCCTCTCGACAGTTAGCCATACAAGGAGATACAACATGCTGGTATGGGGAGATGACATCATGGTTTCAGGCGCATGGGTTCAGCATAGACAGGCTGCCACCATTCCAGTACTCATTGGATGCACCATCTCTCATTCTTACACGGTCGGAGATCACCAAGCTCATCCGCCAAGACTTGACCCAACTAGACACCAGGAGGACATGGATACAACCAGCACAAGAACTGGGCACGAAGATGGCTTTCTACAGAGACCACCTTCTCCAGCTTACAGAAGATGGTTTTGTGAAGAGACCCAGATACATGGATACCCAGCTGTCTCATTGGCCAGTTACGCACATCATCTCACCATCTGCAGATTGAAACCGGGAGATACAACGGAGTACCAACAGAGGCCAGGACATGCCCCTTGTGTGACATGGAACCTGAGACAGAGCTGCATTATACATGCCGCTGCCCCGTCTACTACGAGATACGAGGCCGCTTCCATTGCTTGTTCAAAGAGGGTTTTGGACCACTCTCAAGAGTAATGGGATACAAAGATCAAAGATGCCTGGGTTTGTTCTTGCTCGAGCTGCGCAGACACAGAGAGAGCCTGATGAATGGCGAGGCTAACCAGTCTCAAAGACGGATTACAGACTTCTTCAGAGCAGACACAGGACAGCCGCAAGAGCCACTCCCATAGCAGGGCTCCCCCCCGTCTCAAACCAGAGGCACACTGATTGACCGAGCGATTGAACTGGGGAAATCCAGGCGCCCACGACTGCGCAAGACTACATAGCATCGACGGAGGCTACGTCAAAAGATTCAGAGCACGCTGGCTAGGCATGCACGACGCCCGGTCAGACTACTAACCATGGAGGAAATTGATGAGATTCGCCAACGACCGATGCTAGATCTTTTGTAATTTGGCTATCCCAACTAGCCCCCCATTTTTGCTTAGTTTTCGGCTTAGCTCACATCGACCAATCTAGAGTCCCATAATATATATCTTTGTTTTGTACTGTTGATTAGGTTATTTTGTTACTCTGACTTTGTATCAGATCCACCACCTTGTAACTTTCTGGTGGTCTCATAGGTCACTATGGCCTTTTGAAGACGTTAATATAACATTTCATTTCTCTCTCTCTCTCTCTCTCTCTCTCTCTCTCTCTCTCTCTCTCTCTCTCTCTCTCTCTCTCTCTCTCTCTCTCTCTCTCTCTCTCTCTCACGTGCTGCGATGCCTTGACCCCTCTGCTCTCGCGCTGCGCGCAGATGGTCCCTCTCGTGCTGCCCTCCCCTCGCGCTGCTCCCCTGGTCGTGATGCCACAGCTGTGACCTGCTGCCTACTGCCGTGACCTGCTGCTGCCCGCCCCATTGCTGGCTGCTGCTCCCACACCAGGCGGGCTCCCCCCACACCCGGGTGCCCACTGCCGTGACGTGCCACTGTCCCATTGCTGGCCGCTGCTCCCGCACCAGGCGGGCTCCCCCCACACCCGGCTGCCCCACGCGTAGCAAGTCTAGCTGTTCTACGCGTAGCAAGTCCAGCAGCCGGCACCCCCCTTCTTCTACGCGTAGGAAGTCAATATCTCCTACGTTCAAGTTTATTTCATTTTAAGCCTTAAGATAAATTTTAAGTTTAAGAGATTTTAAGCCTTAAGACCATTCTCTTTGCGTTCAAGTTTAAAGAGATTTTTAAGCCTTAAGGTAAACTGGTTAAGTTTGCCATATTCCCCCCGCCCCCCCTCCCCCCCCCCCTCTCTCTCTCTCTCTCTCTCTCTTTCTCTCTCTCTCTCTCTCTCTCTCTCTCTCTCTCTCTCTCTCTCTGTGTGGATAGAGCCGATACAGGAGTTGGGCACAAAGACAGCTTTCTATAGAGAGCATTTTCTCCACCTCACGGAGGATGGGTTTGTGATTCGACCTAGCTATATGGATAGGCATCTTTCTCATGGTATCCGATGTGCCATTGGCCAGATACGCACGTCCTCACATCAGCTCGAGATTGAGACTGGCAGATTCAGAGGGGCACCAGCAGATAGCAGGATATGCCGCTTATGCCATCTAGAGCCAGAGACAGAGGTACACTACATATGCCATTGCACAGTGTACTATGAGATACGAGGCCGTTTTCATTGTCTATTCAGAGAAGGTTTCGGGCCACTATCTAGGGTCATGAGTTATGAGGATCAGAGATGTCTTGGGCTATATCTACTTGAGCTACACAGGCATAGAGAAACTTTACTGAGGAGAGCTGAAGAGAGACAACCCTAGAGACAGATCACAGATTTCTTTACACTAGATACTGTACACCCAGAAGAACAGACAGAGGAGCAACCAACAATGGAGAGGTCTACCCGCACTACGGGCATTCTAATAGACCGTGCATTGGAGCTAGGGAGATCTAGACGACCCCGATGGAGAAGAGGAGCTACACAGTTTCGAAGGAGGCTACAGCAAAGGATTCGAGCCATACTTTTTCGTCGTCCAAAGTGCAGATGAAGATGGATCTCTATGCAGATAGATTTCTACTTCCCTCCCAAATTGTCTACACATTGTATAGCTCAGTTCACACGATTCACGCCTTTCGCCTTTCACACCTATCCGCTTAGTTTAGGATTCCGCAGTATTTATATCTTGTTATCCCTAGTTTAATTTATTTTGTTAATCTGACTTGATATCAGATACACCGCATTGTAACTTCTTGGTCTCATAGGTCACTTTGGCCTTTTGAAGACGTTAATATAACATTTCATTTCATTTCATTTCTCTCTCTCTCTCTCTCTCTCTCTCTCTCTCTCTCTCTCTCTCTCTCTCTCTCTCTCTCTCTCTCTCTCTCTCTCTCTCTCTCTCTCTCTCTCGTCCGTACTCTATCGCTGCCCCTCCCTTGCCATACCTCCTCGCGCTCCCCCACTCGCCCAGCTACCGCGCCCGCTGCTAGTGTGGGTGCACACGTACGTTTAGTGACTCCTTTGCGGACGACGATCAAGCATGAGGAAGTTGAACGATAAATCCGACCCCCTAGAGGATGCCATTCAAAAGTGCAGAGAGGAAATGACGGAGAGCATTACCAAGATGAACCGCAATCTCTTGGGCACAATAAACATGCTCGAAGGACGCCTGCTGATCCAAGAGAGCAAGATAAGTACGCTGGAAGACCGAGTGACGACTCAAGATTAGGAGATTGCGTCACTCAAGAAAGATCTCGCCGAGGCACCATCAAGAAACACATTGGAAGAGGGCGAACTACAACCCTCAGTGATCGAAGAAATCAACACGATCAAGGAGCAAGTACGGGCCATCAAAGAGGGAGAAGAGCAACACAAAGAAATGACGACTTCTTGGGTGGATGTTCTTACCAAAACTCAACAGAAGGCGGATGAAGCTGAGAAATGGATCAAGGTGGCCAAGAAAGGAAAAGGCAAGGAGATAACGCCCACGTCCACATCCACTATCATTAATCAGACACTAGAGGAGGAGCAAATAAGACGGGTGCGCGCTTTACATGTGAGAATTTGTGGTCTTAAAGACAAAGGCAATGTGGACGAAGAAGTAAAAGAACTCACAGCCTTGATGGAGGTTCATGAGCCGACGCACACAAGGGCATGGAGAGTGGGCAACATAAAGAAAAATGGAAGCAGTGGAGAAACCTCAAAAGAAAGAGCACTCATCCTCCATTTTCTCTCCATGGAAGCGAAGAAGTCCTTCTTGAAGAAAAGACCAACTCTTAAAGAGACTGGAATCTTCCTCGGGGATGATCTCACCCTCTCGCAGATCGCTCATATACAGGAAGTAATGCCGGAGATTAGAGCGGCAAGGGGAAAAGGCAAGATTGCCTTTTACCGAGATGGAAAAGTGGTAATACTAGAGCGACGCTCCACATGACGGTGCGAGACTTATGGGACCACACTCAAAGTGGCTGCCTGGAACTGTAATGGATCTATGCGTCTTGATGTGGGTGCTTTTGAGGATAGCTTTACTGAAAGAGACATCATCTTTTACTCTGAGACACACCAGGCCCCTGGGCAATCCATGCCTCACATCAGCGGATACAGGTGGGAGACAGCTTACAGACAGGAGACACGCTCAAAGCACACAGGGCGGGGCTCAGGGGGAGAGGGCGGGGCTCAGGGGGAGTGGAAGTGTTATTTAGAGACGATCTGCAGCCACTGATACATATAGCCCGCAGGGATGAGCAGGCTAGGTACATGTGGGTGAGATTAAAAGCAGAGACGGGCAGATATCTCTACCTTGCTATTTGCTACTTTCCCCCGAGTACATCAGTTTATGCATCACCCAGAGGACATTCCCCTTTCTCTATTTTGGATGATGACATATGGGAGTTCTCTAGGGATGGTGACATTATCATCCTAGGGGACTTCAATGCTAGGACTGCCCATCACCAGGCAGTGTTTTATGATACTTCAGAGGAGATGCTAATAGAGCTAGATGTTGTAGAGACGGGCCTGTCCAGACTATCACACGATGTGGAATATACTGAGTATGGGCGACACCTGATAGACATGAGCACCGCACATGGATTGGCCATCTTGAACGGCCTACAGAGATTTCCTGCTGCGGGAGGTTTTACATGCTTCCCACACAGACATGGAGCCAGCACAGTGGACTATGTCATGGCATAGCCGAATCTCATCTCTAGTATCCAGGATCTCACAGTTGGGCCCAGATCGGTCGGGGTAGCAGTGAATCATGCTCTGGTGTCGATGACCATCTCCTTCCAGTTCAGTGTAGCACACAGGCCACGGGTACCAGCCTCTACTCGCTACACCTTCACACGGGAAACGAATTCTGTATACATGGACGAGATCTACAACGCCTATGCACTGAGGACCCGAGGCGACCTCTGGAGGAGCTAACTACTATACTGACACAGACATTACATGATGCAGCAGCAGAAGCATACCCATACACCCAACCTGAGCAGAGCCACCGATCAGGGAGCATGCCTCAGAACAGCTGGTATGATGAGGAGTGCCGCCAGACTAGAGCCAGACTTCAAAGCGAGGTGCTTTTGGGAGAAGTCACTCACAGACACTCACAGATTGACTTCCGACGCCTGGTGCGGCGGAAGAAGAGGGCTTTTTTGGCTCGACTCGAGCAGGATCTATATCAGCTATTCTTGAGTCAGGACTCGCATGAGGCGTGAGGCGTCGCTGAGCATTTCATGCATGCCAAATACCTACTAGTAGAGCTTCTAGCAGTTATGTTTAACCGTCCCATGTCTGAGGGCCTACCGGACACTTGGAACCTATCTACGATCGTACCTATCTTCAAGTCAGGAGACCCCATGGAGCCTGGGAATTATCGCACTATCATGATTGAACACACACTCGCACGGTTGTATGCATCCATTCTTGAGCAACAGTTGAGTAGATGGGCAGTAAGGGAAGGAATGCGTGCAACTGGGCAGGCAGGGTTCAGTAGAGGCTTCTCTACTCTTGACCATATCTTGACACTCAGGGCCATCATCGAGGAAGGCAAATCTCATGGGAGACGGATCTATTGTAGCTTTGTGGACTTCCGCAAAGCTTTTGACACAGTACCCAGAGCTAGATTGATGCGCAGATTACAGGAAATGGGAGTACCCACAGAGCTCATTTGGGGGATCATGGCATTGTACAGATCAGTAGTAGGGCATGTACGCACCCCTGAGGGAATTTCTACACCGGTTCACTCCACTATTGGGGTGAAGCGGGGCTGCCCGCTCTCTCCTACTCTTTTCGGTATGTATGTGGATGAGGTTTCTGACTACATTGAGAGTGATGGGGATAGAGGTGCACAGTTGGCAGGGAGATGGATTCCACTTTTGTTATATGCTAATGATATAGTGTTGATCTCCAAATCCCCAGAGGGAATGCAACGTCAATTGGATGCTTTGCATACGTTTGCCCACGAAAGTGGTAGGTAAAACCAAGGTTATGGTGTTTAATACCACTCCACAGTGGATCAGGAGATCAGCACCTACATTCACATACGGCCAAGAGATTGTGGAGTACACAGATGCTTACACTTACCTTGGAGTGGTTTTTAGCGGACCTGCATTCTCACTCAGAAGAGCAACAGAGACCAGACTGACTACAGCCCACGCAGCATTAGGTAGATTGGAGAAGATGTGTTCGCAGGTTCAGTTTCAGGAGCCTCGGACGAAGCTCTAGATCTTTGACACTTTGGTGGCTTCAGCATTGCTCTATGGAGCTGAGATATGGGGACCTTCATTGGATCACCGCGGGAGGCCAGGTCGCACATATGGATGGGGGAACATGGAGAAACCTCTCGTCTCTATGATCTCGTGGCTCATTAGAGCCAAGGCATCAGTACCGTGGGCCATTATCCGAGCAGAGCTAGCGGCCCCCCCACTAGTGGTGGAGGCGCTCAGCAGATCAGTCTTTCATAAACTGCACATGGGAACTTCCTAGAGACAGATATGCTCGCATAGCACTTGAGTCCTCTAGATAGTTAGCCATACAAGGAGATACAACATGCTGGTATGGGGAGATGACATCATGGTTTCAGGCACATGGGTTCAGCATAGACAGGCTGCCACCATTCCAGTACTCATTGGATGCACCATCTCTCACTCTTACACAGTCAGAGATCACCAAGCTCATCCGCCAAGACCTGACCAAACTAGACACCAGGAGGACATGGATACCACCAGCACAGGAATTGGGCACGAAGATGGCTTTCTACAGAGACCACCTTCTCCAGCTTACGGAAGATGGTTTTTGTGACGAGACCCAGATACATGGATACCCACTTGTCTCATGGGATACGAAGTGCTATTGGCCAGTTACGCACATCTTCTCACCAGCTGCGGATTGAGACTGGGAGATACAGCGGAGTACCAGCAGAGGCCAGGACATGCCCCTTGTGTGACATGGAGCCTGAGACAGAGCTGCATTAACATGCCGCTGCCCCGTCTACTACGAGATACGAGGCCGCTTCCATTGCTTGCTCAGAGAGGGTTTTGGACCACTCTCAAGAGTCATGGGATACGAAGATCAGAGATGCCTGTGTTTGTTCTTGCTCGAGCTGCGCAGACACAGAGATAGCCTGATGAATGGCGAGGTTAGCCAATCTCAAAGACGGATCACAGACTTCTTCAGAGCAGACACGGGACAGCCGCAAGAGCCACTCCCACAGCAGAGCTCCCCCTCGTCTCACACCAGAGGCACACTGATCGACTGAGCAATTGAACTGGGGAAATCTAGGCGCCCAGGACTACGGAGGACTACACAGCATCGACGGAGGCTACGTCAGAAGATTCGGAGCACGATTGCCAGGCATGCACGACGCTCGGTCAAACTACTAACCATGGAGGAGATTGATGAGATTCGCCAACGACCGACGCTAAATCTCTTGTGATTCAGCTATCCCAACAAGCCGCCCATTTTTGCTTAGTTTTTGCTTAGTTCACATCGACCAATCTAGGATCCCATAGTATATATCTTTGTTTTGTACTGTTGTTATTTTGTTACTCTGACTTTGTATAAGATCCACCACCTTGTAACTTTCTGGTCTCATAGATCACTATGGCCTTTTGAAGACGTTAATATAACATTTCATCTCTCTCTCTCTCTCTCTCTCTCTCTCTCTCTCTCTCTCTCTCTCTCTCTCTCTCAATCCGCCAGCGGCCGATGCTGGATCTCTTGTGATTTAGCTACCCCAGCTAGCTGCTCTGCCCCGTTCACACCCAGGATTCCATTCCATAGTATATTTGTTTTGTCATTTTGTCACTCTGACTTTGTATCAGATCCACCACATTGTAACTTTTTGGTCTCATAGGTCACTCTGGCCTTTTGAAGACGTTAATATAACATTTCATTTCTCTCTCTCACACACACACACACAAAGGAAGTGCGTGGAAAACTGATGATGTGTCAAGACCATACGGCAGCCCCGTATTTTGCACTGACAATGCTTACGTGACAGTTCTACAGATTCCCGTAAAACGCGCTGACATGCTGACGTGGCCATTGTACAGATTTACGCAAAACGCACTGGCAGCTTTTGGCGCTAGTGCTTTTGGAACCAAGTGCTTTTGAGTTTGAAGCTTTTCATGTAGCTGCTTTTCATAGGCCAAGGGCCTATAAACATGAGCCAAGGGCTCATTCTCTGGCTGGCTCTCGCGCAGAGGTGCAAAGGATGGACTACCGGCATTGTACTGAGTTCAAGCAATATAAAGAAATACCGAAAAGGGCGCCAAGGTTTGGGGCCAGTGCACTCTTGGGGTGGAACTCCGCCACTTCTCGTCTCATGTGTTGTGCAATCTCTATCTCTTTCAATTCAGTTGTTATTTGAAGTGCTTAAAGTTGTTCGATCTGTCCTTTCCTGTTGGCACGTGTTGCCGATCCCTGTAACAGCTTTCCCCTACACTATTTGTATTTTTTTCTTTTGGAGCTTTTGTGGGACACTACCAATAAAAGACAGCCCAAGGTGCCATTAGTTCTCAGTTGTTGATTGTGTGGAAGACTCCAAGAACGTGTGTGCTCTAGCAACTGTAACTTCAACACTTGGTCAATGAATAAAGAAATACTGCCAAGGGCACCAGTTCAGGGGCCACAGTTCAGGGGCCAAAACTCTCTAAAAGGGAACTCCACCTCTTTCAGGTCGTCTAAAGTCTCAAAGTGTTCAAGTTTGAAGGCCTCAGTTATTGTCGATTCTATTTCCGAATTGTTTAAAGTGATATTTCCAACTGTTTAAAGTTTGTTTCAGTGATTCTCCCATTGGCATGTAGCGTGGGCCAGTTATAATCGCATCGGAGCTCAGCTATTTGGGGACCATGCCTTCAACGCACTAGGGGACAGCCACAAACAACTATCATGTCTGATAGAAAGGCACCACATGCCAACAAGAAAGATCAAATGAACCAGAATTTCAAACAACCGGAACGAATCTATAAACACTTCAAATACTTGGTCTGAAAGCGAACTTCAAACTTGAGATGATACACAGTGAGGTGGAGTTTCCATTGGATTTCCACAAAACTAGCTTCAAAGAGGTCCCATAGATCTCCTAACGACATTTGGCATGCCGCTCTAGGATAACCTTCCCACCTCTATTAAATGCCAACTTGCCTTCCTCCGGCATACATTCTTGCATGTGTGCAAGCTGACTTAATGTGAGATCATCTCCTAAAAATATCCATGTACCCTTAAGTGTTTTCCTAAGAGCAATAAACTCTTTGCTACCTTCTATTGTTAAAAAGCGTAGAATAAGAGCTCCAACCTTCGAGCTTTCCCCCACTTCATTCCCATTGCCATTTCTCCTCTTGACTCTCCAAACAATATGCTGGACAAGCCTTGCCGTGCAAAACTCTGCAAACTCAAGAGAGTACAAGGCTACATACACAAAGAAGTCCTCACGGGGAAACCAAGGAGATGACCTGCAAAATTCCTAACATTTCTTTTTATTAATCTCTGAGTTGTGATATAACTGCCAGTCTGAGCTCTGATCTCCCGACTAATGATCCAGAGCTCACATTAGGCTTTTAATTTTTAGGCCCTCGGCGATCAACAGCGACCGCTCTTAAATAACCAACTCCCATATACTCAGGGATTTTAATGACTGATACTCAAAAAGCCAGAAAGTCAATTGCTTTCAGATTCTGTCACCCAAAGGCTCAGCGCCCAGTTGCCACAGGCTGCGTTTCACAGCATGTAACCTGCCCAAATTCCAGGCCTACCACATCAGCTTTGGGTTGGCTCTTTTGATTGGACTCAGGTTCAGCTTGGCCCCTTCCTCTTTCAGTCCACAGGGGCATGCCATGTCACTCAGTTGTGACATGATGGGCTAGAGAGGGTGCATGATGATGCAAAGAAGCACATGGAGAGGCCATTGGTCATGACGATATAACGTATGATGAGGGTGAAAGCCATAAATTCCACACAAGATAAACCAAGCAGAGATGGGGGCAGCACCTATGGTGGTTGACACCTTGTTCCAGAAAGTGACTTTCCTCCATAGATTATGGAAACTCCCTTGAGATTTGAGACAAGAAAGAATACCCATGGCACGAGGATTGAACATTACTTGAGTCACTTTCTTCAGCTCCCCACAAACTGCTTTGTCATTCACCTAGTTATATGGTTTCCAGCATCACATGGATTACACGCGACTCTTGGTCAGGATGTACCTCATTACATCAACTGATGATAGAAACGGGCAGATGAAAGGATTCAAAGGGAGATAGTGGATATGCCAAGCAATGCCCACCTAGGAAGACACCAGGCACCCTCACCATAGAAAGATCAGAGCTACTATCAAGCAAATAGTAGGAGGATGCCAAGGCATCTACATCACGCACAGATACATCTTCTCAGGAGAAAGAGAGTTCATTGAGGGAGCTTTCTAGTGACAACTTGCATTTTCGACTATAAGTACATTTTTAGATAGGCAGTTATTAACCTGTAGCTTTAGGCTTGTAGTATTAGTTTTCCAAATGAGAGGCACAAGTCATTGCATATAGCACTTTGGTTAGATCGGCAGTTATTAACCTTCAAATTTAGGGTTATTTTCTATTACTCTCAATAAGAGAGAACCTTTTGGCCCTGCTTTGACTTTGATAAATTCACGTCTTCTTTTCTTCTTAGCTCACACCATAAACCACAGCTTATTTTCTCCTCAAAGCCAATTCTCAAGAGTGAAAAAACATTACTTATTTGTTTACTGTCAGTTGTTGTAATCAGAAAGAATAGTAACCATATAGCTCAAATATTATAAAGCAATTAGAATTCTGCAGAAAAACAAGTAGACCTGCAAATATATAACACAATGGAGACACTCAAATGCTTGGCAAACACTTGGATCAAAGTAGTCTTAAAATTGTTTGATAATTCATCATGTACCTCCCAAAAACTGAACCTTTTGCCCAGAGAAGAATTTGCACAAGATGGCACAGCAACTCTTCCTTGGAAAGGTGGCTGCAAGCTACAGGTGGTGGAAACTCCTGAGTGTTGCTATCAATGCCAGACAATCTGTGAAAAAGCATATAGACGCCTGGGAGCTTTCAGTGACTTGTTCCGCAAAGAAACTCAAAAAAATTAAGATTCCTGTTTTAGGAACACCAAAAATAAAACTAAATAGTATGACCTCATGATTGCTTCTAGAAGATCTAAAGCTAAGCCAAGTTGAAGTTTCTCATGCACAGAGTCATCCTGCCAATGTACACCCTCTTTTGCATCCAAACTTCCATCCTGTACAGCCTTATCCAGCACCTCATAAAATCGTCCAGAAGGCACTCGTACTGTCCTTATTTGACCATCCAAATGCCTGACTAGAACTGTCTCATGACTGCGGGAATACTTTTTATCTCCCATATTCCATGCATCACACTCAAACGCATACTTATCCCTACAGCACTGTATAAGAAGTCCATATGCGACATCACAGCAAAAGATTTAAAGAAGTCCATATGCGACATCACAGCAAAAGATTTAAAGAAGTCCATATGCGACATCACAGCAAAATGAAGAAGATTGAACCAAGATTGGCTCACCTTGGATAAGGCCAAAACTATCAAAGGGACTAAAATAGTTGCCCCCCCTGCACTCAAGAAACGGAGTGCATTGTCCTTGCTGCCAATCTCCACAGTTGCAAGCAAGAATACTACCAATTTGAAGACGAAAACTTGGTGTTCAGACTCAATGACTTCACGCAGCATCCCCACAATTATCTTTCCAAGACAATCAAAATTAATACACGAGAATCGATTGAAAATGAGAAGTACAAAAAATATCAACCTAAAGAGTTAAGCAAATAATAAACCTCAATAACATTAAGCCTTCCCAAGCAATGCTGAATGTCTTCTGCATGCCGCTCATATATCCAGCTAAGTACATGTGCAGCCAATCTTAAATCAACTTCTGGTAAGTTGTTCTGTCCAAATAGAGGTGTAAACCCTAGCACCATAGCTTGAAGAACCGCTTCAAAGGTGGACAAAGGATCCCGAAGCTGCAAAATATAGTTTTGAGTTTGCCTTCTCATAGTTGAAGCTATTTCTCCACAAATAAATTCGTGCATGTTTATGATTTCTACCTTCCAAAACTCAATTCTCCGGTCGTCTGCTGCAGGTTGATGGTCTACAAGCAGCTCAAGATGAACTCCATCCACAATTGAGCCTTCAAAAACACCAAAAACACAAAATAAGGATCTTACCAATATCAAAATGGCAAGTGACTCGATTATATGTTAATTCTGTACCTGCACCTTCACTCGCAGACACATACGTGAGCTGCATTTCAGAACTATTGAAAAGCAGATCTTTGTTGTTCTCAGCCACTGCATAAAATGCTTCCACCTCATCTGAAAGAAACTGTGAAACACCAGGGAAGTCAAGCACTTACGCCTCCAACAAATTGAGACATCTCTCTTGTGATGTTCTTACCGAAATTCATTACCATAACCATTCTTACCTTTTTGAGCTCTGCTCGTTTTGCTTCATTCCAAACCAAAATGGGTGTCAAGAAGTTATCTTTCCGTAGAAGGTCCAAAATCTCCATCCAAGCAGAAAACCGGTTTGCAGTCTCCTCCTACAAGTCACAAAATCTTCCAAATGATTCACTATTTGCTATCCCTATTACAGAAGTAAAAACAGCTATGCCAAACAACTTACCCTTTGCGAGCCCATCTGAACAACTTTAGTGGTGTACAAATGCATTACGCCCTGTCAAAAAGAACTTAAAGAACTCATCATATTGTAATTCCGCAAAGGGATAAAAAAGTATTTTGAACCACGCCGTCAAACCTTTGGTAGCAAAGCTTCCAAGAGCTTCTTAGAAACTTTATTTCCTTCAATCATTAAGTAGACGAGATTGCCACTCCTGGACCGTGTTGCTTCATCATTTGCAAAAATTGCATCCTTCAGATAAATCAATATGATAGCACGATCCAAGCAGACTTTCTGCAGCAGCCAAGAAAAGTACATTGGTAAGAACGGTGAGTATAGTTTTCAGAAAAAATAAACTGTCCGCATACAGAAAAAATAAGATTACTTGCAGTTGACTTGCTATTGGTGGAGAAGCCTGGGTGAGCACGATCTTTAAGAATAAAGTATTGCTGCAAAAAGCCAAGCCAGGCATTAGCATACAACGTTCTTAACTTAGCAGTAGTAGCAGCCAATACCTAAAACAAAGTATAATCAAAGTAGCCTGGATTATCGACCGACTTTTATTTTTTGATAGTTCAAAACTTTCATGTGTCAAGATCTTTGCTTTGCAGCACTTATAAGCACATCCTTGATGGAGTATAGCATGTAGTCGTAGAACGGCTGCTCTATATGATAATACTCAAAGCAGCATCACAACGAGCAATTAAAGGGTTCATCCACCCTTCAATAAAGTTATCATCATGAATATCTTTAGAGAGGAGAAACTATACCAAATAATATTAATCAGCTTGCAGTAGAGCCTTCAGGACAGTTTGCATCAACAAAAGGGTAAGACCTCAAATAGCTACAAGTTTTCTAATGCAGAAGTTTCAAGATGAAGCAGGTGTTTCAAATTCTGATGAGCATAAATCTGGGTTTGCTCCATGTCTGGAACTAAAAGGATACATGTTTATGACTAGGTAGACTATTATTGGCATCTAGATGTCCATTTCCTTGCCCAGGAAAAATGTTTCCTCATCCATTAGTGTGATCAACTATTGATCTGATATAAAAGCACTCTTATATCCACAGATTACAACCATTAAGATCAGTAATATCTAGCCTCTAAATTGAAGCACCAAAATAATTACGGAAAATGTTTCTGATCATTAAAAAATTTCAACCCCTAAAGGTACACCTGTATTTCATTATGATATACCTGCAGTAAACTACAGCACTCTTTGATCTACAAAGGTTGCAAAAAATGCCGGCTGATCCAAGAACGCAAGCTTCAAAAATCTGGTTAAGAATCAGTGCACAAAACTGAGTGAGTACGTGGTAAAGCTTCAGCAAGATTATCATGTGATGCAGGTAAAATCCTAGAGAATGCAAGTGACACCTTTGCCCACCCTCGTGCACTCTCCAGCTCATACGTTGGAGAGCTTACAGCAGAGAGGAAAGTCTGTAAAATTCCATATAACTGAAAGCAAAACAGATGAGGTCAGACGCCTGTCCAGCCATGAAGATTATGTTTCAACTGTGATGTAAGAATTGACCTGCAGGGCCTTATTGTTTCCAAGGGCAAACGTATGCAACAAGGAGGTAAGCTGTTGCATGTTATCTGCACTCAAGAAAACTCCTTTGTTCGCAAGTTCTAGCTGCAGACATGTAGGCTAATTTCTACCTGAATCCTTATCTCAAAAACCATAACCTAAATCTGAATTTATATACAGAACAGAACTGCTTCCTACCTTTGACATGGATGCTGTATCTATAGCCGCTGTTTCATTAGCAAACTTTATTGCTGCTCGAATGGTCACAGCAGCAAGATAGCTCAGCACAAAATTTGCTGAGTGAACACACTGCACACCAAACATGACAATCAAAAACAAATACTCAACGTCACCAAAAGAACTATAAAAACATCAAAATTGCAAAGAACTCATTTCCTGGTTTACAAATTACAACATCTTATTGAAAAAAGTAATGGAGCTACTCTTGCCAATCCTCAAAGAAGGAGAGCTGAGAAATGAGATGAGGTGTTCAATGAAATGTTTTTTACGTCTGCTGTAGGCCTAAAAATCTATGAGACCGGAATATTACAGCATCATCATATGATCCAAATGTCCAATACAAAAGACTAAGGTAACAATGCTAAATTTTAAACAAATAAGTGAATTAGTCACATATCTCCCAAAGCCTGATCTCCTGAGTAGGCTTTGGATTACAAGAGGCACCTTCAGCAATTGGACTGTCTTCTACAGTGCCGAGACCTCCTTTGCAGCTCCAATTACTGCAGTGTGCATGATGATCAGAGCATAGTGCTCCACGACCTTGGGCGAGCAAGGCAGCCCGGAGAAGAGACCCCGTGAAGGCACGGAGAGCTGGCGGCGTCCACGCTTTCTTCCTGGTGGAGTTTTAAAACACATGCATTTTGCTCCCCTACCGGTGCCCCTTGTTATCGACGACATTCAATTGGCTAGGGTTTTAAATCGCTGCGCAAAAAGTGGCCATGGCGACGCTGCGACCTTCTCCCCCCGGCGGTGCTTGCTGAAGACGAGCACGCTGCGAACGTCTGAAAACGCTGTAAACAGCGAAGCCGTCGACAACCCCAGGCAACGTCCCAAGACGGCGTTTCAAAACGCCACGGTGATAGGGAGAGACAGCAATGCCGGAGACAGCAATTGCGTGTGCATTGTGAAACGCCAAGTCTTCTCCCCACTACTAGCGACGACAACAAGTTCTCCCCCACCCTCTTGGCCCTGCGTTTTCAAATGCATGCTTTTTGTGCCTTTGACTACAACCCCTCTGCCCACCAGCGTTTTAGAACGCCCATTCCGGCAAAAGCTTGACTTGACGACGAAAACTCCCAAAGTCTTGACGGCGACAAATTGGAGGGTAATTGGGTCAAAGTTTCCATGGATTGGTAGGGACAGTTGGAGCCCATTTTTTGCTCGCGAAGGAAACTTGGAGCTCATTGGTCTTAGAGATCCTTCAGGATCGGCTTGGGAAGGAGTGGCCTTTGGAGGCCAATTTTTGGGGAGAAGTGCAAATTTGTGTGATCGGCTTTCAGAGGAGTATTTGAGGTTCGTGAAGGGCATTGGAGGAGTTTTCCCCTTGGCCTGTAGTCCTTGAATTCTTTGTTTGTCTTTGGCAAGGGTTGTTCTCTAAGAATTTCATAGTTCCTTTCATGGTCCACAAAAACAGTAAGGATTCAACCGCACGCTTCCGATCCTTGCTCCTTATCCTAGCATAAGCTGACCCATCGTCCATCACCTTTGTTTCCATACAGGTAGCAGTGATGTATGGTTGTCCCAGGATAAGAGGGTATGTAGTTGTCACTTGTCACAAATTGCTGACGTGTCAAGTCAGTGAAGAGCAGAGCCGACCTTCAGATCACGACCGAGGGGCCTAAACCCTAAGATTCAAGAAGAACAAGCAACAAGAGAAGAAGTCCATAAAGCAGGGCCCACACACACACACAAAGGCATGCACAACAGCTAATGATGTGGCAACCGTACGGACGCTCCAGATTTTTCCGATGATTGATGATGTGGCAAGCTGTACGGATTTTCGCGTTTTGCGATGACTGTTGACGTGGCAGTTGTACGGATTTCCGTGATCTACGCTGGCAGCTTTTTGGGCATTGCTTTTGAGGCCAATTGCTTTTAAGTTTGAAGGCTTTTCATGTAAATTGATTTTGGGCCTAGGGCCTTTAAATATGAGGCCATGGGCTCATTCTCTAGCATGCTTCCTGGAGAAGGTGCATAGTCTGGAAACCCGCTTGTACTGAGTTGATGCACTATAAAGAAATACCGAAAGGGGCATCAAGGTTTGGGGCCAATACTCTTTGGGTCACCTGTCAGCCGCGCTCCCGTCTTCATCGCTCTGTCTTACAGGGCATAAACCCATAAAGAACCCAAGACGCCATATGGCATTCATGGATTCAGCAGAATATTTACAGTTTCTTCTCGACGAGCTTCACGCCATTCTTTCGCGGCATCCTCAGCAGAACCTTCCAATGCTGCAAAGTTTTCAACAATTTTTGAATTACATGTTACCCCCTCTGATGCCACAGGTGGTACCTCCTCCTCCGGCACCAGAAAGTACGAGGGCTTCCAACTGGCAACCTTCCCAGCCGTCTATGCCGATCGGGGGAATCTTCGAGAATATGGTGCAACCATATGACCCTAATCCAATGCAACCGCCGTTGCCCCCACCACCACCGCCACCAAGCTACAATGGTTGGAGCCCATATGGATACCCTTATTATTCGTACGTAGGATATGCGCCTAACCAACCCAAAGGTTTCAAGGATGGCGGCACGACAATCAAATTTTTCACTTTTTCCGGGATGAAGGATCGGAAGAAAGCATTGCAGTTCCTACAGCAATTCGACAACATCTATGCTTTGGGGAACTATACAGAAGAATCCAAGATTTCTCGAGCAGCGGGATTTCTTAAAGATAATGCTATGCAATGATGGACCACAATCGCGACACAACCGCATGCTCCAAGGACCTCGCAAGCTTTCAAGAGAGTTTTTGCACGTAGTTACATGACTTCTATGTTCAAAGTCCAGATTAGGTCAGAATGGGGAAACTTGAAAATGCTTGCCACTTACAAAAATACTTTATTTGAGAGGTTTTCTTAACAAGCTACAATATCAAGTTGGTACTGCCATGATTGGATATATTGAGTCTTTCAAATCCATTATTAATCAACTTGCTACTGCCGGTGATCCTGTTTCACAAAACAACTGATTACACTTCTCCTTGACACGGTGAAGGACTCTTCTTATGATAACATTGCTACCACTCTTTCTAATAAAGATGGTCTCGATTTCGACCAAGCCTGCATGTCTTTAATTGAATACTCTCAATGTCAAGAACGACATAATGTTGGTCATGATACAACTATGATTTCACAAGAGGAGACTGAGTCTCAACAGATGGAACATGCTTTTTATGCTCGAAGGCGTCCATTTCAACGAGGAAACCGTAGAGGTGGCCGTCACTCTAATATCAATGAAACCAGTATAGTCAAACAGTTCAAATCGACACCAAGACAGGTTCAAAACAGATACCATCCATTTCAAACAAATTTCAAACTAGATCACCAAACAAGTTCAAACAAAACTCAAACTTAAAAAGCAATCTCGACATCAGTCGAACTCGAAAAGTCGACTGACTTTCCATCTTGAAACCTGCACCAAAAATTAGGGTTAGGTTCCTTCCATAAGATCGTAGCCGACCGCAGCACGATCCACAAACTCTTGAATAGTCGAAACAGGCCTCGACAAGCAATGTTCCTGTGTTGGTGATGGTAGTCCCAAGACCTGACAGTCACACTGGACCTCCGAAGTTATCAGCTTGAGAAGAGACATTTGTTGAGAGATGTCTAGAAATTTCAAGCTATTATCTGCTAGGGTTTCCGTGGCAAGCATTTCAGGATACCCCACTCTGCCAGAAGTGATGTCAGAAACCATATAACTTCGGGCAAAAATTTCCTTGAAAGATTTTCCAAGTCCTTGGGGTGTGCGGCTTGGTAGCTATAGACATCAACATCTACATGGCACTGCTTTTGAGAAAAACAATAACTCGAAACAAATCTTGGATCCTTCTTTTGCGAGTGATCTTTTTGGCTTATGCCCTGTAAGACATGAGCGGTGAAGACGGGAGCGCGCCCGATGCGCGATGAAGTATGTGCGGGAGTGGCTAATAAGTCAGGGGTCAGGACTCGAAGATACTTCAAATAAGATCCATTAGTCTCTGATTTGCTCTGTCTGCTCTTTTGTAGGATCGGTATGCTTTCAGAAAAGTACAAGCTTGATGCTTTGATACCACCGTTTGTCTCGAGGGAGTGCTCAACGGCGTTGTTTGTTGTGTCTTGTAACATGCAGATGTGAGCATTTGTGTTACATTGTGATGTGCCAACTATTGAATATTCCTAACTGGATGAGATTGCCTGGGTATGTAATTTTAGTGCATCAAAACCCGTGGAAGATCAGTGCGGTCTAGGTGTGATGGCCAATTTTACTACGCTAGCATATCAAGAGTTC
The DNA here is from genome assembly GCF_014529385.1 of Adiantum capillus-veneris. Classification (NCBI taxonomy): domain Eukaryota; kingdom Viridiplantae; phylum Streptophyta; class Polypodiopsida; order Polypodiales; family Pteridaceae; genus Adiantum; species Adiantum capillus-veneris. The sequence continues at coordinate 57,380,714 of NC_140944.1, read as the reverse complement.
CGATCTAGACGAAAGGAGAAGCCAACTCCTTGATCAAAAGAGCCAAAAGGAGAAGCCAACACCTTAACAAAAAAAATAGCAAACTGATTGTCCTTCGGAATGAACCTCGGTAATTTTTTCTAAGCTAACTTGAGTTGTTTTGCAGATATGTTGTAATCGCGAACGATTACTCTTTTTCAAGAAGGGGGGATGTCACAAACTGTTGACGTGCCAAGTCATTGAAGAGCAGAGCCAACCTTCAGATCACGGCCGAGGGGCCTAAACCCTAAGAAGAACAAGCAACAACAGAAGAAGTCCTACCAACTTATGGGACCCCGTCCGATGGGGCCCAAGAGACATAAGGGAATGAAAATAAAGCAAGACCCACACACTCACAAAGGCTTGCACAGCACCTGATGATGTGGCAGCCGTACGAACACTCCGGATTTTCCGTTGATTGATAACGTGGCAAACTGTACGGATTTTCGCGTTTTGTGCTGACTGCTGGCGTGGTGCCCATCTTATGTCGGTAGTCATCTCCTGGACAAAGAATTTAAGAAATTTTGGTAATCTTTCACATCCCCTATAGCCACCCTTACATTTGGACAAGCTCCATAGCTCGCCCCTGATGAGCTATTTGTTACACGAATCATCCATTCATGGTTCATATCGATTGGCCATATGCCTTTTTGATAAAGACTCTTTGGCATGAGGTTAATCTCTAACCCATCATCTATCAATGCGATGTATGGCTCTGTTCTAAGTCTCCCACTTTTACTAGGGTCTCAGTAATTGCTTTAGCCCAATGATTCTTGGAGTAGTCACTCTTGTGAGTTGTCTCTATTTCAATTTCATCATACAGGTAACGAACCTGTTTTACTCCCTCTAGACTTGTAACATCCAAACAACATTTTCATCACCTTGCTCGCCATAAACTTGTACTTCTTGTGCATTTTAAAGTCTCTCCATCACCATGTACATGGATAGCTTCATTAAAAGACTGCTTGATAACGTCAATGATTTCTTCATGGAATTCTCGCTTTGCTATGCCAAGGACCTCACCCAAGATAAATTCAACCTTACTATTCCAAATCCTCTCTTCTAAAACCTTTTTGAGACTTGTCGCTTTTTCTATATCAGATTGGATCTTGTAGACCGGACCCTTTACTTTACAGCTTCCGTTGCTTGCTTACTTCTTTTCTTTAAAAGATTCCTGCATAGGCACTTCAGATATAGGAATTTCTTGTGGAGAAGTAGTTCTAAGAGGCACTGTATCATTTCTGCCTCCACTCCTTGTGGCCCTTTTGAAGGCTTTTCATCCCCATTCTCTCGCCTGCGTTTCTCTTCGACAACGGCCTCATTGGCTTGACATTTGGCAATATACATATGCACTAACAAAAGAGTCTATGGAGTCATTCCAACCTGTTTCTAGTCGTATGCAATCTCGAGCTTCATGCAATACCTCCTTAGTCATTTTACCCTTCATAGCAAATTCTATTGCGCATGGCCACAATTTTCCAATATCATTAGATACTTCTTCTCGAGTCTTGACTCCCTTCTGGCTAATATGATCTACCTTGAGCCCATACTACATAGGTGGCTATCTCAACCATTGAGATGGCATGGCTAGTAACCATGCCTCAACTAGCTTCTTCGTTCCTTCTTTGCCAAAGTTTGTTTCCAAGGGCTTACGTTTCCAACCTATTTCTAGTCGAATGCAATCTCGAGCTTCATGCAATACCTCCTTAGTCATTTTCTTCATAGCAAATTCTATTGCGCATGGCCACAATTTTCCAATATCATTAGATACTTCTTCTGGAGTCTTGACTCCCTTCTGGCTAATATGATCTACCTTGAGCCCATACTACATAGGTGGCTATCTCAACCATTGAGATGGCATGGCTAGTAACCATGCCTCAACTAGCTTCTTCGTTCCTTCTTTGCCAAAGTTTGTTCCCCAAGGGCTTACGTGTTTCACTTAAGTGAATCCTGCCATCTTTATAAGCTCCTTCATCAAAGCATCTTCAAAACTTTCACAATCCCTCCTTTTATGGTCAATATTGTCACACCATATGCATCTGTGTACAAAGCCTTCTCTGTTTTGAGGTCTTTGCCTTGTAGGTTGGCTTGATGGTTGCCCCTTCTCTTCTAGCCTTGCAAGCTTTAACTTCAGCTCTTGCATTCCTTTAACAATGTCATCTATGACAGATTTGTCACTCTTTGGAACCACAATAACAAGCTTTATGAAACTCTCAAGAACGCTTGGGGCTTGAGTAGTGTTGACTATCATCTTATCTCTTCGTCGTCGTTGCTTAGCTAGTAGTGAAACTCCATCTTCAACCTCATTTCAATCGGTCTTTAAGCCCTGTTCAGCATTCTTATCCTCAAGTAGTAACTCCAACTTCTCTTGAATCTCTTTCCTTGCAGCTTGCCAAAAGAGCTCTGTTTTCTCTGAGTTTAAGGTAGCTTTTTTAGTCCTTGGCAATTGATCATAGCACCTTTCAAATTCCCTTCGAAGTTCGTTAGGTAAAAGTCTCTCTTTTGGCCTAACTACCCACTCTAAAAATGTCCTCTCTTTGTCACCCTTTCAAAGTCCTCCATGAAAAAATCTTCCTTCAAAGCTGATTTGAATACTTCCCAAGTTCCCCATGTTCATTTTGAAATCCCCTTACATGTTCTCTGATATCAGGAACCACAGCTAGCTCAAAACTTTGAACCATCTCTACTCCAAGCACCATCTCCTTTACATATCCACAAAAATACTTTGTTACATCTTTACCATCAAATTGGTCGGTCCATTTTCTTAACCACTGATTGAAGGGCTTTGGTTGACGAAAGCTCCCTTCTTTCAACAGCTTGTTGCTGCTGCATAAACACCGCAAAGGTTGAAACATTTGCATTGTGATCGGATCAAACCGCACCCCTTGTTGCTCTTGTTGCTCTATAGCTTTCAAGCTTTGATTTGAGACCTTTAAAGACTCTTTTAAACCCTCACCCTAACCTACTTTATGTCCGGTTCACCAAAATCTGCCAAGACGTACGCAGTGCCGCTAGGAAAGCGTCGAGCCCTTGACTGTGAGGGTTCGTATCAAAATCAAGCAACTTGCAAAAGATTCTAAGCAAAAGAAACACTTAAAATGAACAAAACTCCAGTCATGAAAGCTTCACTCTAAAAAAGAACCAAGATCAACTTAAAACTCTTGTGTGTGATGATTTGGTGTAGCCTTGCTCCCAATTGCACAAATATAGTGCATGTTTGCACTTTCAAAAACCCTTTCTTTCTCCTTCAATTCTTCGTCGGGGCCATTTCACGGAAACTTTAGCACTCCATAGACAAGTCCACACCCCTTTTTGAAGAGAGAAAACCCTAATTGGATCACCTACACGCACGGATACACTGGAGGAACAGTGCTGGACTGCACTAGCACACCATGGAAGCAACCTACATATCCCTTCACAGAGAGGCTTCAAGAGCTGATTTCTTTCTTTACAAAGCTCCTCCCATACTAGAAATCACGAGCACCATTATTGATGTGGCATTTTAAGCTATTTTTGACCATTTTTCAGTTATTTTTTACCATTCATGGCCCTTATTTGTCATCTTTAGCCCAAAAATGCCCTTTTTGGCCCGTAAAAAGTCCAAACGAATTAGAAGAAATTCCTGAATTTGTTAAACATTCCCCTTGGGAACAAATTTCATTTTATTTTTTTTCACTTGCCAAGCACTTTAGATGCATCATTTACGACTGCGCACAAAACCTACTATTTTTGGCTGAGATCGCCCGCATTGAACTTTCTAGGTGAAACGAGCATGCCACTTCAAAACACTTGACAATTGTACATTTCTAAAGCAAATTAAGCATGTTTTAACATGATAAAATACGCAAAAGTGCCACGTCTAGGGCCTAGCCTGCCCGGCAAGGTATGTGCACGACTGCAATCTGCAATCGTGGCACCCGTTTTCGCATATATGACACTATGTACATTGTAACATTTAGTCCCACATAGCAAAAGCATTAAGAGTGAGGTAGATAATTTAGTTTCACATTATGCATGTGCCATGGCACAACACCACGCATCCTCCAATAAGCAAGCTCATATTTCACCCATTTACGAAGACTCTACAGACATCTATCTCATGCGTTTGTACGAGCAGATGGAAGGCATGAAGGAATCCGTCATACACTGAAGGGAGATGTTCTGAAAACTGAGCACACTGAACTTTTGAAGCTCTGGATATGTACACACACACATAATAAAGCAAGACTATTTTTTCTATCATAATACCTGCGTTAAAGCCAATGAGACTTCAGGCATGTTCTTAACTGCTTCAAAACAGGGACGAGATGCAAGCAACCTTTGTAGAACCAAACAACAGCAAGTTGCGAGACTCAGATTTCCTGGAGAATAAAAACATTTGCATGTCTTAAATTATGGCATGTGCCAGTACAAAAAATACTTCTGAAAGATGTGGAGAAAGACCTACCCCCAGAGCTTCTCAAAACCTCGGTAACCTTCCTCACAACTCTAGAATCAGAACACTGAGAATCACCTACCTGAAAACCATTCAAAGAAAGCTCCCAACCTTACAACATAACAATTCATGACAAACAAGCAATTTCTGAAAAATCAAATACACAATAGTTGCACTTAAAACCCATGCACAAAACTTATGCTTCCATTCTTAATCTCTCACTTGATTTCAATACTGGTAGATTATTTCACCACTTATGTAAATTTGGTTTTGCAGAGTGAAAAGCGTGAGTGGTCAAGGAAATCAGTAGCACTATGGGGATGTCTGTTGTTCCCCGCTTTCTTTGGTGTACACATAGGCAAGATTGTGAAAGGAGGTAGTCCTCATAGTAACACGCAACCAATAAGCATCTAACCTCTAAGGTTAATACACATCCAAAAACGTCTTTCCCCCAGTTTTGAGCAACACCAATATAACTGTGAGGGATAGCCATAGTGCTGGCTCTGAGAAGTCTGCCATAGGTTTGTAGCGAGGCAATGACGCTGTAAAACATAGCCTTTCATAAAATAGCATAATTATGGGGCCAAAGGGCAGCCATAACACACGCGTAACCGGTGGACAGGAACCCTCCTTTGAACAACACCACAAGCCAACAAATCAAGACAACCCAACACGATCTACTCACAAAATCCTGATTCAAGTCAAGTTGGTCAAGCTTTCTCAATACAAGCAGAAAAAAACCAGGCATTAATGACGTTGATAAGCTCAGCCTAAGCTCAAATTCTATTAATAGACTACATGGAGAAAAGCCAAACCCAGCCCAAAACAGCTCCCTTGCCACTAAAAAAAAGTCCTCACCTTATGAAGAAGATTTCACGTCTTTTTGAGCCACATTTTTAGCAGGTAATGCATGGTTCTTTTTTTAGGCTGAAAGATGTCTATTCATGTAGATAATATGCTATACGGTGGCACAGACCTTGAAAAACTTACATTGATATTGCAGGCATACTCCTTTAACATATTGTGTAGACTGTTGTGATCGTTCGCATCTGCTACCGCTAGAATTTGGTTCACATAGTACTGCTCACACTCGTTCTGGATAAATAAAATAAACAATGTATACATAAGAATGCAAGGAACTTGTCATTCACAGTGCAGACCATTTAACCAGTCCGGGATCAATTGGTTACCTGGTAGAGCTGTGGAGGTTTCTCTGGAAACATGTGAGGTAGGAATCCTTCCACATGTATGCTAAAACTAACCAGCTTTAATGATTCCATAACATCAGACATACATGCAAGAAAGTCATCTCTTGCTTCAAGTGTGTACTGTGTTGGTCTCCACGACTTGAATTCAATCACCACTTCTCTTGAATCGTCTTCTTTAACAACTACTCCTACAACATCTACCAAACTGTAAAAAGCAATACGCAGCATCAGACTCTGCTACAACAACATATAAGTGACGTACATTTCTGTGAGAAGGATTAGAAAAATAGAACACAAATTACTAAACTTGATACACATATCACGCTCACAATTTCAAGAGAGACAAATTGCTTCGTTGACAAAATGAGAAGCTCAATCTTGTGTTAATTCCATGAAGACCAAAAATTACCTGTACAAAGCTGTGACTTCATCCCCAGAACGCTCCACTAAGTGTTCCTTCGTTATAGAGACAATCCTGGGCCGTTCCTCCTTTCTCGAATCAATTTTTTTCAAAGCTTGAAAACTATACAAAGCAGGGTAGATGCCCTGCTTGTGCAAAAACCAATAAAATCAGCACAGAGATGGACAACTGAATAAGACTTAAAATTTGTGTGAGTTAGAAAAACGAAAATCTCCAAGGCAACATTGAAAAATATCACCCAAAAAAAAACTCATACAAGCAGTAATATTCAAACAAGGACTTCTAAGATAACCCAATATGAGTATACTTACCTATGTTAGAAAAATGTCAAAAAAAATCTGGCAGAGACTAAAATATGGTTTTGAAAGACGTGATTTTTTCAACCACGAGAAAATAGCCTCCTTGTTCTGCCTGGTTAAACATGGTAAATATGATAACACTCTAGATATGGATTGCATTTGAAACCTTCCTACAACATACAGCCTCTCTACTACATATGAAGGTGACTACAAACACGACCGTTTTAAAAAAACTTGTATCCTCCAACAAATTCTACTCCAGCAATCATACAGCATGCAATGATGTATGAAGTACTATTAAGTAAACCAAAAATGTACGTGTCCCCGTATTTTAAAAAATTGAAACAACATGAATTTTCCAACCAAAGGAAATGTTTCAACCTCCACACAAGCCAAAATCTATCTAATATACCATGAGATAATACTAAAGAATAATGAGCTAGCCATGTAAAGAGTTGTGTGGGACTATTAGCAAAGACCATTCCCTGTCACTCTAAAATCACAGGAAATAGAAACTTAATGGGAAACAAGCTTCCCTTTCTGGCATGTGTCTCCCAAAGAAAATGGCCTATCACTTTGGTTTGTCAAACAGTTCCACTCTTAGTCTTGAGTTACTGAGATGCTGTTGGAGGAGCATTAGAGAGGTAGGTGGATTTCTAAAGCTGGACGACTTTGATTGTAGTTCTTTCTTTTGAAATATGGCCAGGTACTAAGCTTCTTCTCAAGAAAGAAGATTTAAAAATGATCGTCCATTTTGGTGTTTCAAAGTTTCAAAAACCTTATTAACCCTATCTAATAACATTTCAGTACCACGCTTAACTCTACTATACAATTGTCTGATAGAAACAACAAGTGAGAGGGGTGGAGTTGAAATGTTCTCCCATCATGTGTTATATAGACTATCTAAATTATTCCCTATATTTTCCGCTAGCCAAAAAAAATGGGGCAAAACACATTACTTACTTTCAAAAGATTGCATTTTACCTTGCACCCTTTTGCCTTGGAGGATGAAATCCTTCTCTTATTCAAACACTACCAACTGAGATAAATTTAAGTACTTCAAAATATGTAAGTAGCATGCAAAAGGTAGCAAAGTGAGGACAGCAAGGACAGGTCATAAGGTCTACTTAAGCAATGTAACCTGCAGTCCTAAGATTGAGAAATTCACAAAGAGAAAACAGAAAAAAATTAAACATAGAAAAACTCACCGTCTTTCGCACAAAAGCTGAAATGTTGTCAACCATCACCGACGACGTTATCTTTGAAATCTCAATGTTTTTATTCAAAAACCTCTGCAAAAGCACCAAGAGTGTGAAAAGAGCATCACCAATCTTAATGTTCAGAATTTGTGATTGTAAGATTAAAGGTACTTCAATATGAAGCACCTCTCAGCAGCTACACTATAGATCGGTTTTGGGGGAAGAGGGCAAGGGGCGGAGAAGCTGAGAGACTTTAACATTTGACAAACTTACTTTCACATTCTGCTGTATGGACTGCAAAAATGGAGAAATGTCTTTCAAAGATAGCCTCATTATACGGGATTTGAAATACAAAAGCACAACATGCTCATCATCGGTGAGAACCTCTACTTTCAATATGTCTAGAAGGTTCAATTTCTTTGCTGGGTTTATCTGCAAGCCCAAAACACGTGAGTCTTCATGTGAACCAGTATGTGACAATCAAATACATACATCACAATTTGAAGCACCAAAGAGCTAAAGTACCTTGCGACGTTCATTTCTGATTCCAGTACTTATCATCTTTACTATAGAAGCACTGCGGACTCTCAACACAGTATCTACCAATCCACCACGTTGATGACTGTGCTTTTTCAGAGGAAAATCGATCCCTGCAGAAATTCAAAAACACACTTAGTAAAAAACTTGCATCCAGTTTAAAGAACTTCCTAAACAGCAACAAGCCAACCAGGATACCCAGCATGCCAATCAAAATTCCAAGCAACCATGTTTAGAGGCATGCCTTGTGATTAGCATCCAGTATTAAAAATCTCCATAAACAGCAATAACCCGACCAGGGCATCCAACATGCCAATAAATGCCCTGAATGTTTGGAGCCATGCCTTGTGATTAAACCGATGATAAATTTGGTTTCCCAGGAAACTAAGTCGGCACGGTAGCCATATTTCCAAGCATGCAAAGAAGAAGGGAATGGTACAGTTCATCGCAAATTCTTAAAGGCCTGTAAGCCTTTCATATGAAAAAACTTTTATGTATAAAGACTCACCATCAGCAGACAGGTATCAGGCACTAATAAAACATCTCTATGTCTTGTTCAAAACTTGAGTCTTGATATACAGAGAACTGCAACATGACTACTTCTCATCATGACATGTCCTCAAGGTTGTTCATAAGCACAAAAGTAAAGAGATTACTAATCCTAGATAGTGCCTGAGTACAAAAAAATTGCAACTAGCTCATAAGAAATTCATGTTGGAATCAGTCATCCTTGCAGCATCAGAGAAGTTGATTTAGACCTACAATCACATAGTCCATAATTCACTCGGATATTTCATTCAGCCAAATAGTTGATGATAAACATCAACTTGGACATGAAACGCTGTCAAAGATCCAGTACTTCGTACTTCGTTTACGGAACATTCAACTCATTAGATTGCAAACAACCCTCATACTGACAATAAAATAGATGGCACATTATCCATCAGTTCTACTCTCCCCCATTCATCTAGAACTTTTGCATTTTTTTTGTTGAACAAACACATTTGTATTTTTTTTTCCAAAAGAAAAAGAGAAAAATCGGGCACAGAGTAAAAACACATACCTGAGCTATCAACGTCATCTAGCTTGTTGAGCAGGGCAGTCAAGAGAGCTGACCTAGAATCACAGCTAAACTTTAAGGTTTCAGCTCTGCCACTGTTGTTAAGGACATCAAACTTAAGCTCGAGCTCATCTTCTATGGATGGTAAGACATTCGATATTCTCTCATAGGAGTACTCTACAGCTGTGCCATTGATGGATGGCAAAACAGGAGATATCAAGATTCTATTATCCAAAACCCTGAGTATTCTTGTCACTCCTTTGACTGCTCGTCCTCCTGTGCCAGCAGGCCTTACAAGAAACACTCTGTAATCCATTTCTGATGATTATCTTAGCTGGCACAACCTACGAGGCGATATCGATGAAGAAATGCGGCTGGAGCTACCCTGTTGAAAGCTTCCACAATGTAGAATGGACGTTCCCTGTCTTGCAATTTCTGCAGATTGGCAATGCAGATGGTCCGGATGCGAGCCAATGCACACAGCAATAAGAGAATGGCTCAAAAAGGCACAATTCTCAATGGTAATCTGTGAAGGAGACTTGATGCTGTAGGGCTATGACGAAGATGTATAAACCACCTGTCTAAAAATAACCAGCCGGGAGATATTTCTCTCTCACTCTCTCTCTTGCTCTTTCTAATGATCTCTCTTTGATCGTCCGAATTGACCCAATCGCAGAGACCTGCTGCAGATCAAGAAGAAGGAAGAATTCGCGCCTGCGAAGGAGAGCTCCTCCACAACAGATCAACTGTAGAAGCCCTGCTGGGCAAGCAACGCGCAAGCTCAGAACGTGTGCTGCTTTTTTTTTGCTTTTACGGAGAGAGAGAGAGAGAGAGAGAGAAGGGAGAGAAAGGGAAGAGTGACAAATGTGTGAAGTCGGGCAAAAAAAACGAAGTGAATGGCGAAGACGTGACTTGCGGGACGGTCGTGTGGGGGTGTGTAAATGGTGACAAGAAAAGATTCACAGAAGCGAAAGCTCGATAATTAAAGGCTGCGGGCTGCTTTATTGCGTGGACGGTGTTTCTCTCTTCTCTCTCTAATCGCTGTTATTTGTGTAAAAGCTCATTAAAGCTCGCGGGCAAATCTGTCTCTCTCGCACGCAATTCACAGAATGTGGAAGATTTAGAGAGGACCTGGTTGTGGGCGATGATCGAAAAGCACAGTGGGGGAGTTATGAGCCCAGTGATTGCTAAGAATTACGCAGATGGCGATGCGGACCAGAAGTCATAAAACGGCGATGCTTTTTGATTTTATTCCGCCATAGCCGTGGGACGGTGGGAGCTTGGACGCGATCAAAAACACAGAACTGGGAAAGAGATTAGGGGCCAATTTCTAGTATTTATAGCTAATTAAATCCATGCAGGATTCGACCTCAACAGAATTCCCCATTTCAACTGAAACCATGAAATCTAAGCTTATTTGAAGCTTTCTCTCTCTAGACTCTCTCAAATTCTCTCATTTGAAGTTTTCTCTTTCGAACCTTTGAAATTTTCTGTGTCTTTATCTTATCCCAATAAAACACCGGATTTTATATCTATATCTCTCCCCCCCTTCCCTAATTTCTCTCTCTCCCTCTCTCCCCCCTCCCTTTGCTATCTCCCCCCCCCTTTGCTAATTAGTTCGACAGCTCTCTCTCTCTCTCTCTCTCTCTCTCTCTCTCTCTCCAGGTTAAACTTGCAAAAAAGTCTACATTCCCTTCCTCCCTCCGGGCAAAGGAAAAGCTGAAAGAAGTGAACTTTCTTCTTGCTTTTGCTGAGAAGGGGCCATCTGGAACATGCATGGATGTGTCCAAGTGGGTCAATTGCACCTTGGTAAAAGTCCTGTAAAGCTCACCTTGGGGGCACACCACGATTTGGCCACTATCTTTTCATCCTCTTTGAAGTTGGTACCCCACAAATACACACAACACACCAAGCTTAACACCACTCCACCGTCACAATCCCAAATATGCCTCTTTCTCAACTTCACCATTACACCACACTTAGGACTCTCAAAGCATTTTGGAATGGAATGCTTTCCTATTCCTACTCGTCATTGCGTATGTGATACTCAATGGATATGATAGGCAACCTTGCAAGGTCACATGTCCAACTCTTCGATCCTTCATCAATCTACAATGTGATCTCGCCTAAAGCAAACTTCAAGAACGTGATCTGGCTATCCGATGTGAACTCTTGTGTTCTCAAGCAAACTTTATGTAACCGAGTGAACCACATGTGAATGCCGCATCTAGTTTTTGCTTTTTAATTACAATAACACAAAGTAGTCCTTAAAATCGTGTAATAGCCTATAGGGAAGGCATTGGATTGCCAACTAGGAGGTGTTAAATGAGTAAGACAGTCGTAGTGTTTTGGGTCTCGCCAAGGCAGTTGAGATGAACCAGTGAGTTATTTTATATGAAGGATTGACCAAGACGGTCAGGAACTCGTATGTTTGAGCGTGAGATTTAGTGTCAAAGCCCAGCTCATCAAGGTGAAAAGGTCTCAAGGGAGGGTTTATTATATGGATGGGAGGTGAGTTTCTTCTTGTATTTTTCCATAAGAACTATCGAGCGGCTTCTGAGGTGTTGTGGAAGATTTTGGAGTTAGTACTTCGCTGCACGTGTTGTAGGATGTTTGGGTGCACACATCACAAGGGAGAGGGAGAGGGAGTCAGAGAGTATAAAGCACAGTTATTTTACATGTCCAGTGCCACAAAATATCTCTACATTATGATCTTTTATGAGTCTTTTGGGCTTCTTCCAAAAGTTTATTTGATATTTTTTTTAATAGCAGCCCCTATGACTAATCGATTGCAAGATAATGCTCCTTTGAGTGGACTAGTTTGCAAAAAGAAATTTTTGGATAGTTGAAGCAAATAATTGCTTCTATATTAGTGTTTAGAATTGTAGATCCTATGACTTCCTTTGATCAGCACACCAATGCTAGTAGCATTGTAGTAGGGTCAATTCGTAGTGAAGGTGGATTGTCTAGTAGCTTTTGAAAGCCAGAACCTTTCTTCGACACATTAGAATTGGCCATTGATTTAATTTCCTTGTGCACAAGACGTAAGACCAAAAGTTTTGCACGATTGCCATGATAGTCCTTGTGTGGGCCATCTTGGCATAGATAAGACTCTACAATTAGTAAGGACTTTTTGTTGGCCTACTCTCAAGCGAGAAGTCCACAAGTATATCTCAAAATAATTCAAGCATCAAGTTAATAGAGCTAAACGAGTCAATGGCACCTGGCTTATTACATTTTCTACAGATTGAGAATTTACATTATGATAGATGTTATAGTGGCCCTACCAAGAACTCCAATAGAAAAGGATTCTATTTTGGTAGTGTTTGATCATGCAAGACAGCTCAATTTATACCTATAATTGAGACTGTGGATGCTCCACAAGTGCGCTTCCTGACTAATTTACAACATCTTTAGACAACATGGATTCCCACAGTCCATTGTGTTAGATAGGGATCAAAAGTTTAAAGGACATATTTGGTGTCTTGTGTGCCAAGTTAAGTAGTGGTGCACCTAGCAATAGATCATTAAACTGAACAGGGGAATCAGATATTAAAAGAGGTGGTTCAAGCCCATGTTTTAGATAGACAAACAGATTAGGATACGTATCTTCCATTTATGGAATATAATAGTCATCCATGCCAATTCGAAATTAATTGTGGTGTGATCCCTCTAACTCCAAGGGTTTAGGTTCTCAAGGTAGTTGCCCTAGTATGGAAAAATCTTGCTAAGATGCAAGATATGCTAACCATAGCCAAAAAAAAAAAAAGGCACCAAACAGTTGGCAAGGCTAAACGTTATGCAGATTAAAAGAGATCTTTAAAGAGGGAGAATGAGTATTTCTTCAAGTACCTTCAAAGTCTACCTCTTTGTCGACCGGGAAGTGCCTGAAGCTTTTCCCTCAATATTGTGGACCATGGAAAAGAGTTACCTTCACAATCTAGAGTTCATCCAATGTTTCGTGTCAGTAGATTAAAGAATTTTGTTAGCAAAGATGATAATTTAATTGATGGTATTGTTGCTTTATAGGAATTGAGATTATCACCATAGTACATACGTTACTGAATAGGATACAAAAATGAACTGTGTCATCCAAGAATCTCTAGCTACTTCGAAAACCAAAAAAAATCTTTGTTAACGTTTTCTCTCTATAATCATTAAGGACAATGATTTTCTTAGAGGAGGGGCAAATGTTAAACAACTACAATGGTCATAGTAATGTTTTGTGTTAGACCAAGGTGATTGAGATAACCTAGTGAGTTAGTTTTAATGAAGGGCCAACCACCTCGATCAAGAAATCTAGGAACTTCCATGTTTGTGCATTGGATATAGTGTCCAAGGCCCAGCTCAGGGGTAACTCATCCATGGAGACTGCTAAACAATGTGAAAAGGTCTCAAGGGAGAGGTTAAAATGGTTGGGACGTGAGTTTTTGAACATGTCTCAGAATATTTTTTTAATAAAAGCTATCAAGCAGAATCTGAGATACCATGGAGATTTTGGTGTTAGTATTTCATTGCACATTACAAGATGTTTATGCGCATAGGAGAGAGGGGAAAGGTTGAGGTAGTTAGAGTGTATGAAGGGCTATAAGTTGCAACCTCTCACAACAGGTGTCAGTGTACGAAGGGCTACAAGTTGCAACCTCTCACAGCAGGTGTCAGTGTATGAAGGGCTACAGATTGCAACCTCTCACAGCAGGTGTCAATATCAAGGGTCACCTTTTGTTTGCCATCCTCTTATCGATCATTGATCAACAACACACATTATTCGATGATTATGAGCCATTGAACCTTTTTGGTTGTGAAAGTGCCAATTACTTGTAGCCTCCCCCTCTCTATAACCTAGAGAAACTAAGGTGCAAAATTAATGGAGATTCGATGACCCTCAAGCAAATTTATGAGCTACATTTGCAAAGCGAGTATATGTTTCCAACGTTGTGTGTCAATTGAGCATGGATAGTCAACTACAAGGCTAGGCAAATAATGATGAGGTTTGTAGTCTCCGCTATAATGTGACGCTTGTGAGTCTTACCAATCTTAGCACTACAAGCATGTGTAGTGTGTAAGTTTGATATGTAGCATTTTTTTAGCATGACAATGCAAAAGATTTGTATTAGAACCCAAAAAACATTGTATCTAGAGAGGGGTTGGAGCCCATACATACCAATTTACAAACAAGTCTACAAAGCCTTGAACCATAAAGGTCCCCATAACTACAACGCTTGTACAACTAATGATTCCCAGTGGAGTGCTCATGAAAATAATATAACTTCATATTCATTCCTAAGTGTCCCCATGAGAGGATGAGAGAACCAAGCATGCTCTTCTCCACCCAACCATCTCCTCATAAAAATTGTGTGCCCTTACGGCTGCACATTGCTTATAACTTGGGTAGCCAAACATCAACTTCAAACTACACACTTGTAGTATCCTAATGTAGTGAAAATGGATCTTGGATTTCACATCTTCTAATGCGTGGCACTCATACTAGTGCATAGTGCCTCTAAGTTGAGTAGCCAAAGGTGACCTTAGATGTGACCAAATCTAACATCAAACCACACACTCTGTAACATTTAATGGCCTAATAACTTATGTGTAGCGGAAATTAGCATGAACATAGTGGGCATTTCATTAGAATAGATTCCTAATGAGAATTACAAGAGTGCTTGGGTGGAGAGAGAGCAACAAAAAGCATAACACCTAGTTAGATAGCATCGAAAATACTTTCAAAAGAGAGAGAAATTAAGCTATTGACAATAGTTGAGGACCGGATTTGCATGGAGCCGGTCCCCCCTCCAAAAGGCTTTGTATTATGGTTTCTCCCATCAAGAGAGACATTGTACAATACAATTCTTTGTGTTCCTTCAAGACTAGCTAGTGCAATGAAGATGGAAGCTTCATACACCAAGCAAAACACTTAATCAAACACAACTTGAATTATCCCCGTTCTCAGACCCAAGACCTCACACACCTTCGAAGATGGTGAGAGCTAGCCTTTTTCTTCTTCTTCTTCACTAAAGAAGTCTACAATGCATAAAAGAGAAAATACAACATAAGGGGAAACTAGTATGTGGTTTAATGTGAACCGCTAGTGATTGAGTTGGATGGATAAGTGTGCCATCACTCCGGTAGGGAGACCAAGTCGATGTAGTCCAATTGTAGTATCATTGGAAAAGATATGCATAACCACCAAGGCACGCCAACGATGATGATTGTCAGTGGTAATCATCCAAGAGTAGTACATTTTGATCTTGACATATCAATACTCCCCCTCAAGCTCAACGCCATCTCTTGTATGCTAAGCATCACTCAAAATCACTGCAACTTGTACGCTCCAAGGGCCTTCATCAAGATATTTGCAACCTACTCATCCGTCGTCATGCACTCAAGGTTGATGTCACCTGTCAAGACCCTCTCTCTGATGAAGTAGTAATGCACCTCAATGTGCTTTGTCCCAAGCCTCTGGTAGACCTATGGTCATACGCACGACCAACCCAGTCTACGTCTATGTAACCATAGAGTTGTAACTCATTATTCCTATAAAAGAGTACATGATCCAAAGTAGCACTCACATAGTACAATG
>NC_140944.1:56109954-56159954 GCF_014529385.1 Adiantum capillus-veneris | reverse complement strand
AGCCTACACAGTATGCATGTTTTTACCAAGCAAGAGGTAGGAAAAAACCTTTAGTATGTGTAACAAATAGTGCAGAAAAACAGTAAACTCAGCAGAGGAGGGATTGAACACCTAAGTCACCTCTGAGGAGAGCTCCATTCTCCTTGGTAGTGGCAAGCAGACAGGAAGTGTTTCACAAAATGACTCAACACGCCCAATATAGCTAAGTGAGGGGCAGAGATGCGCCCTCACCTGTTTTTATAGCAGGAGGAGGCAAGCCTTTCCCTTGTGCAGTGTCACGGACTCGAGAGAGGAAGGCCACGCTTCACCATGAGTAGGAGATAAAGCATCGAGTACCATGCCTATAGTTCTCAATGGAGATCGACAGACTTGGGGGAGGATGAGGGCTGCCTTCACTACTCCCTGAGGGCAGTAGCCATTGATCACGCTCGACAGAGCATCATTACTTAGTAAAGGGCTTGGCCCCCGGTAGTGGTCAAGGTAAATAATCAATAAAAGTTTTTTTTGACCTAGTATGGTCCAAGCAGCAGGAGTCTAAAAAAGGAGGGGGGGGGGGTTTCTTTTTTGCGAGTTTTTCTTCATATGCACAATATACAAGTGTGTGTGTGTGTGTGTGTGTGTGTGTGTGTGTGTGTGTGTGTGTGTGTGTGTGTGTGTGTGTGTGTGTGTGAGAGAGAGAGAGAGAGAGAGAGAGAGAGAGAGAGAGAGATCTCAACTTATGTGTGTCACCTATGTATCATTCCAATTCTATCATATGCTTCAAATCCTTAATATAAGTTGGGCTTCTGTCTATGATGTTAAAATATTCTATAACCATTTTTATTGACATTAAACGTTTCCTAAACTCTTGACATGTCCACACATAACCGTCCCCTTCTATCATCGCATAGTGCCCAATGAGAGAGGATGCTCGCAACCGAGCATATCAACGAAGAGCGATGGGCATGTATGTGTTTCCCTTGACTAGATGATGTGCCTCTCTCTCTCTCTCTCTCTCTCTCTCTCTCTCTCTCTCTCTCTCTCTCTCTCTCTCTCTCTCTCTCTCTCTCTCTCTCTCTCTCTCTCTCTCTCCAAGCCCTCGAGACCCTTCTCGCACATGCTCTTTGTAGCCAAAACACCCTTCATTTTGTTGATGTATTCGCAATGCACATGTCCTCCCCATTAAGATGGAGACCAAAATTACTAATAAAAACTGAAAGTTTAGAGCATTTTTTGACTATTTTAGCCGCTTTACTTAATGTTGACCCGATTTGAGGTCGGCTAACCTAAACTCTCAATTACTAGGCTTAAGCAAACCTTCTCCAAACACTGTTGACAAGGAGTCCTCCGATTGCATAGAGAGAGAGAGAGAGAGAGAGAGAGAGAGAGAGAGAGAGAGAGAGAGAGAGAGAGAGAGAGAGCATTTAACACCACCAAAATAAACAATTGAGAGAAAAATAGTATCTAATGAGTTATAAGAGGGGGGGAGGGGGGGGGGGGGGGGGGGGGGGGGGGGAGAGAGAGATTGAGAGAGAGAGAAGAAGAAGAAGAAGACGAAAAATAATTACACAAGAGATCTAAAAAATATGAGCGATGAGTTTTGATTTTTAACGCAAGTGCTTACATGTTCGCATACTTTCTCAAGGAGGGAGAGGAGGCTGGGAGTTTTATTATTGTAGTAACAATCACATTGAGAGAGAGAGAGAGAGAGAGAGAGAGAGAGAGAGAGAGAGAGAGAGAGAGAGAGAGAGAGAGAGAGAGAGAGAGAGAGAGCATGCACCCCATTCAACAGCATGGCAGCAACGCCCACCACCACCACCACCAGCCACCCTACCACCACTCTTCAGCCTGCCATGCCTCCTCCCTGACTTTCTTCTCTACTCCTGATCTCTCTCTCTCTCTCTCTCTCTCTCTCTCTCTCTCTCTCTCTCTCTCTCTCTCTCTCTCTCCCCCTCTTGTGCCCTGTCGCCATGTGTCCAAGCTAGACTCGAGAGCAAAGGTCGGGCTTGTAACCCGTGGCTAGCACCTTTAATTCCTGTAGATGGCAAGCAGCAACTTGCTAAGGAGAGGAAGGATTGGATAGAGAGCAAGGAAGAGAGTGGAGATTGGAGATGAGATAAAACCTATCGAGGGGGAGAGAGTTGATGCTTGATGCAAGGCGAGGAGAATGTGGAGGCAAAACATTTCTCGCTAGAGATGTTTGAGAGGCTAGTGGTGTTAATCCAAAAACAAAAAACACACTTAGTGTCCTACATTGTCACCTTGTGAAAGTCATAGTTTGGTTTAAGTGCAAAATCTCATGTCCCATAGGAATACAAGTGTGTCTTGTCGTTAATGGGGCTCAATATTCTGTTATTCTTTGTTTACCCTTTGAGAAGGTACTTAAAATTGATTGGTTCAAACTAACGACGTGCGCGTGCGCATGTGCGCATGTGTGTGTATACATGTATACTACTTGGTCTCCTCTCTTCAATCCTTCATGGTATAAGAGTAAGATAGCTAAAAACCACTCTAAGAGATTCTAATGCAAAATATGTTTTTTTTTGTTTACATGGGATCTCACCTCTACTTGTAATCCCTTCATCAAAACTACGTTTTGTGGAGCTGGTCAGTACAAATTCTACTAGATTTGTTTGTGCATATTTAGTCCGTTGAAGCCTTGTCTATGCAAGATATTTGTTTCTCCCTAATTAGTAAATTTTGTGGATAGCTTGTAGGTAAGCCTCCCTCTTGCAAAGAAACCATTTTTGCCATCTACTAGAGGTACATACAACATTTTTATAATTTCCTTTGCGCTTTGGATAATCAAGCTCAAATTTATCCTCCATACTGCACAAGCAACCCCCCATTTTCACCTGTTCTCTTGTGTTTTGAAAGATTGTGCCTAGAATTTTAGTGGATTCTTGATGTTTTTGCTATACGCCAAAGCACGTTGTCAAGGATAAATTGTTCGATGAGCAAAGAGATCACCTTTTGATGATCTTAGTGATTGTTAGAGGTTGATTTGACCATACTTTGTATGGTTTATCTTGGTCTCAATAATTTTAATACTCGTTCATGTTCTTGTTGCCATTCATTTTTTGTTTTCGTGTTTATCCTCTTAGGCATCTCTCATAGCCAGTAGCCCCCGATTCACCTCTAGAACAATTTCTCCCCCAACATCTTTGGTAAGCCCGAGCCGAACAGGTTCACATGGAGAATTCATAACAATTGGTGAATTTTATTGGAGGGTTAACTTCCAAAAGGTTTGATGGTAAGTTGGTAGTTCTAGATTTTTTAAAGATGCTCCAATTGGTACAAGGGGTATCTGTTTGTTGAAGTTGATGCTGTAAATGCAGAAAAGCTAATTGACAATGTAGTGAAAATGACACTTGTTGCCATATGTGTACTTGCATCTTTTGAAGAAGTTGTAAGTTCCGAGTTTAGAGATCAAGTTTGGGAGCTAGAAGAAACATATCCCAAATAGTGGGAGTATTTTGAAAATGGTCTTATTCATGAAATCTCAAAAATTATGGACTTAGAAATGAAGAAAAATCCTAAGAAGGAGCAAGTTACCTTTGGTTAGGGTGAAGGAGATCAATTGCAAGTACTTGGCTATGATGAATTTTGGGAACAATTTTTTTGTAAGACATAAAGCTAAGGAAGATGCAACAGAAACAGAAGATACAACATTGGAAGTAGTGGTCTTAATCCCAAAGGGTCATGTTTGAGAAATCTAAGACAAGTGGTTATCGATTCGGAAGTTGAAACTAAAATTGCTTTCAATTGCTTTCATCCTTGGTTCCAATGAATATCTAGACGAAGCTAGAGTTTGTGTCATAATTAACTTACAAGCTAGTGTCCCACGCATGGTTTTTTCTCAGGAAGTGCAAGAACAGCCGTTGCAAGGTATTGATAGATCTTTTGATACCATGGAATTATGTGAAGAAAAAGAGAATGGTGGGTTTGCTGAAAAGGATTGTGTAGATAAAGCCATTTGTATGATAATAGATGAAGTGCAAGGAATTATGGAGATAACATAGGCTGTGCATGAGGGTATAAGTGAATCTATGTTTGTTTCCATGTCATGTTTACAAGTGATGATGTCACAAAGAAAGACAAAGATGCTATTACTGATCCTTATTTGTCAATTATGGGAGAACAGGATGCCATTGTTAATGTTTTTTTAACATATACAATATGGATGTCCTTTTTGATGTAAGTATCTATTTAGAGGGGGTGCAAGAAGAACTTTCATAGGATATCAATAAATTTTTGGGTACTATAGAAGCTTATAAAGTAGAGCATGATGAAAAAATATATGAAACTGCATAGACAAAGTTTTCTGCGTGTCTGATATCTCCAAAATGAGTGAAGTATAGGATATCGAAGGAATTTCTCCTCATATACTTTCTCATGACAAAGTTTTCTATGTGTCTGGTATCTTCAAAAATGAGTGAACTATAGGATATCCAAGAAATGTATCCTCATATGCTTTCTCCTCAGTTACAAGAAGAAGAAATTAACTGCTCTTAATAGGTGATGAAAATTTTCAAGGCTCTACTAGCTCAAAGGAGGGTGTTGGATGAAGATTTACAGTTTAAAGTTTCCTTTCATGATAAAGTTGGGCTCCCAAGTGAAGATTTCCATGATACATGCATAGATTGTTCAAAGTTTCATGATGGTTATGCAATTAGAGAGGGTGATGATGCTAAATCACCATGGGTTGCATTGTTTCCTTCACTTTCTTAGGCAGTGTACCATCTATGGTTGGGTTTGGGTGTTTTTCTACTGATGTTTATGTCAGTGATGCTATGAATACTAGTAAAGGGGAGTCAAAAGTCCTCTATGCTTATGGGTAACAAGCAAAAGTTGCCAATATGTTATGAAATGAGGATGTTGCACTAGGATTCAAGGGAAGCTCTAGTTTGTTGTGGGTCTCATCGAGTCTATTTCCTTTGAATGTTATTTGATCCAAGAGATTCTAATTATCTTAAAAGTAGATTTATTATGGATGGGTGCTTTTGGGTAGACGATGTGGTCGTGCTTGTTGTTTGATTGAGTAATAGAAGGTTTGTTTGATGCTAGTTGAGACAAGTAATGTACAGTCACATGGATTTTATTATGAAGCTCTAGTGTTTGGGAAGTTTCTTCTTGTTTCTTTTGATCATGGAGGGATATACTTACATAAAGTCAAAACTTGGGAGGTTTCGAGAGCATGCTTATAGTGGGTCAGTGGTTGAGGGGTATGCTCACATGAAGTTGTAGACTTGAAGATTTTTTATAGCATGTTTATAGTGGGGTAATTTTTTAAGGATGTGCAAGTTCAAAGGGGGTGGATATCGTGACACTCCACATCCACAATGGGAAAAGGCAAAGAATAATGGGTTTATGAAATATTGGGGAAAGTGTGACATAGCCTAACCTCAAGCAAATTAAAAATTTGGTTAAAAGGTGGATGAACAAGGATCTTTTTTCTTTGAAGTGTCACTAGAGAGTATAGGCTTACACTTGTGAATAGTCAAGCAGAGCAGTCAAGTGGGCTTGTTTTTTTTTCACTAGAGTACCTAGATGTGCTTGTTACCAAACCAACTTTTGATGTAGAGTTTGGCAATGACTTGGTTAATATGTATGGCAAATGCTAGCATGTCCAAGCCCTCCTAGCCACATACACTCGAGCCCCTCAATGAACATATATTTGCCTTCACGCCAAACATCGGCAACCATCCATCTACTATCAATCTCACCCTTATGTTTCCAAAGCCCTCACCAAATAATAGTCCCTTCTCTGCTTTTAATTTTGAGTCTAAGGAAACAATAGTAGAAAACAACCCCTTGTTAACCTATTTTTTCTTTCCAATCAACCCTTATGTACGTTGATCCCATTAAAAAACCTTTGATCTCCTTCATGTATCCCCTATGCTTCTCCTGCTCGTTGTTTACCTCCCCTAATAATCCACCAAATTCTTCTTAAGCTTCTTTGGTTTCAACTTCATGGAGTTCAAGAGAGAAGAAAAGAGTCTCCTTTCTTTGCTCAGCTTGTCTTTCTTCTTTGATATCTTCCTCTTCCTCTTGCCAAAGGATGCCACAAGAGAGAGAGAGAGAGAGGGAGAGAGAATTTTTTGATCCTTCTCTTCTTCTTATTCACGAGAAAGAGGGAGATCCCATCTTCCCCTACCATGAGGATCTCTCCCTCCTTTTATTTCCATCCTCCCATAGTTCTACTCTTCCTTAAGAGTAGTGATCTCTATATTTTAGAAAAGCAATTTATTTTTTTCATTCCTTTGTACCTTTCCAAAACTTCTAGTCCTACTCTCTTCTATTTCAGTTCTCTTAAACCTTATTCCCACCTTCTACACCTTCAACCCTCTCATATTACTTTCAGGTTTCATCATTTCTCTTAAACCTTTTTCCCACACCTTCAAACCTCTCATATTACTTTCACCTTCCATTAGTACTTTCAAAACCATAAGCACCCTAATTAACAAACAAGATGCTAATTTTAACAAGAAAATAGTCCAAAGATGTGGACTGCCAAGAAGAGATGACGGTTCAAATCACCCAAGAAGAAAATCCTCTGCACACCACTCAAAAGAGCGGTTCCGTGGTTGGAGCGTCCGTTTTGATGACAATGTAAGTGCCTCCTTCGACGAGTGCAGTCACGTCGATGACCATCCTTGTGAAAAACACAGGTAATGATCCTCTTATCAATTTCTTTGGATCCGTGGTTGATACCCACATCTCATCGGGTTGGATTGATGCACATGTTGTGCCATACAATCACTTATTGCCTCGCATCCCCCTTTGCCCTCTTTTGGCCAACCCAGCCATTAGAATGACTGATGATTGTGTGGCTGAACTAATGACCTCTATAGCCTAACGAGGTAACCAACCCAAGATGGCTCGATTCATTGTGTCTGAAGCTTTTCTTGGACAAGATCCTAGATTTGATAGATGTGGCACTTACGGGAGAGAGTTAGTGATGTCGACCACATTTGATGACCAAATTAGAGACATCCCCGAGCTCTCTCACATGGAGGAGAAAATGTTCATTGTTTGGGATGGCAACCACCGGCTCCACGTGTGGAAAGATTGGGCATTGCGGGAGCGGTTGGATGAATTCTCTACACCAAAGGTTGAGTGTACGATTGTGAAGTGCGACCTTGTGGAGATGGCGGAATTTCTTTTGGTGCTTGGCATGATCAACAAGTAAGTTTCTTCACACTTCTATTGGTGCACTTGATATTGTCAATTGTTATATAATGTTTTATTTAAAATTAGTATGACGCGAGTCCATGTGCCTCACACCACTACACACGATGGAGAGGGGGAATAGGGAACATACCCAACACACAAAATGTTTGCCTCTCTATAGCCCAGGGATTCCACAGCACCCCTAACCTCTCTAATAACACCTTCAAATTGGCTAATTTGCACTAACAATTCCACTTTAGCATACCGAACAATTGCCTCACACCTTGCAAAAAAACACCTTTCAGCACAAACAAACCCACACTGCTCAACTCACCCTTTCCGGCTCACAAGACACCCCAATTTTTCCCTCTTAGTGACACCCTTCAAGCTCCATGCAAACCCCGGCAAGTACACAAAGAGCAAGAGAAAAGGAGGGGAATGGGGAGAAGCAACACAAGAAGTAGGGACAAATATTTGGTATTATTGCATAGGGAGATAGTACAGTCAAGTATGCAGCTCCAATGGCAAGCTCGCAATACACAGGCTTAAAAAAACTCCAATCACTCTCTCTGGCAAAAAAGCCCTCTTGGTCCAAAAGACCCGAAAAAGTGAACGTCTATGCCCTTTTATAAGTCTTGGCTAAGGCTAAAGAGGAAAAAAACAAGAGTTGTCTACCTCGTATAACTAACTGGAGCTTCCTTTAGAAATTTCCTTGCATGGCCACCACTTGGCACTTTCTTGGTGTTTGGTATCTGCATGGTGCCTCTATGCTTTGTCTGCTCAATTTGCCAACCTTGTACTTGCACTTATGGATGCCTCTTGGATAGGCTCTCTATCTCTTGTTTGAACTAGGGTCTTTGTGGCGGGCTAAGCCCCTTGGACTTCTCGATTTTCTTCTCTCCTACTAGCTGTCCACTGGCCATAAGACCCTCCACTTGACTGGGCTCCTTGAACTTCCTTGGGCTTGCATCCCCTCTCTCTGCCGTGGGACACACTCCCTCCCCTCCTTAGGCAATAGCGATGTTGCTATTGGGGGGGGGGGGGGGGGGGGGGGGGGGGGGGGTACCCCTTTAACCTCAAAGTATGGGCCCTTAGCGAGCATGGGCACTGGCCCTTACTATCTGCCATGTCATCATATGGACCACGGTAGCGCCGCCGCTGGTCGTCGACCAACCACACTAGCGCGCCACGGACCATCACCATCTCTACGCCACCGGGCCCCAAAACAGCGCCCAACACCGCCCCGCCGTCACCATGGAGCTCACGCTCTCCTTGTATGCTTAACCAATGCCTCACGGGCCAGCCTATATGGCATAGCACCCGGCCTCCTCCGCCTGCATGTGGGATAAAGCTTCCCACCACGTGGCGCTCCAGGTCCATGCCTCTCAAGACCTACAAAAAAAATCAATTGATGAGGAGAGAAAAAAATTTGATGTCCGCCAACTCCAGAGCTTGGCCATTTATGGCTTCAGTGTCGGGTTGCCAAACCACAAAGCCCGGGCATTACTTCATGCTATCGACTTCAAACCCATCCAACCTCATCGCTTTTCACAGTTCTCCAAGCCCTTGAATCGAGGCCGCAAAAACTGATTAAATCATCTGCAATCAACTCCAGATAAGTGCACCCCATCTTTCGACTTCAGTATCTCTACGTCTCAGACTCCGTTTGACGTGCAATTGATTCCTGCCAACCCCTTATGATGCATACCCCATTGTAGAACCTTGTCGCGGCTCAAAAGATGCCAAATGGCACACCTCCCCATGTGGTCATGTGGGCACCAACCAAGCCCCCGGCAAAACTTCGACTAGCCATAATTTGCTATCCGTGGCTCTGATCCGCAATTTGAAAAGAGAGGTAGGCTCCATACGTCAAGCACTACAAGTCTACACCCTGACTCCCACTAAGACCAATTGTCCCCAGCTGCCTTGTCTAGCAAGAATCTGCAACACACTGAACCTTCAGCCTTCAATAACTTGAGCTTCGTAGCTCGGTTTGATGAGCCGTTTGGACCTGCTCCTTCATCAATTCAATCTCTTCATTCTTGGACTCAAAAGATGCACTTTGCACCTCCTTCATCTGCTCCCCATATTAGCCCCTCATGGAGACTTCCTTGGCTTATAAACCGCATCAGTCATACATTTCCGTTGTTGCCTGTAAGCCCCTGATCTTCCTAGCTGCTCCAGCCTTTTTCCATGTTTTTGCTAGCCTGCACATATCTGCCCATGCCACCTTCTAGAGTCGACACACTTTGGTTGTACCATCATTGCCCTTCCTCTAGTTGAGCATTTATGCTCAACCACATAGGAGCTTTATTCGTTTCTAACTGCAAAACCTGGCACAAACTATGAGAAAACCAAAGCCATATGTACACAGTTTTATTCTGCCTACTGTCAAACCTTCAAGTGGGTTGCCCCACCCCCTACATCATATAGCTTCCACCTGGATCAGACACCTGCCGTTGATATCTTCCATCCATCTGTAACTGCTCACCATAGTGCCGCACCCCAGCACGTAGACCACCATGTGTGTTGGCTGGCCATAGCCTACCTTACACCAAGCTCCAACACATGTCTGACCCTCCCTCCCAACCAAACAAAATGGAGGCCTCGAGCATAGAACCCTGTACCTGCTGAACCATCCTCCGTGTAGCCGTATCTACCACCATAAGCATCAACCATAGCTTACATACCTTCAATGGAAGCAAAGCCACTGTCTGGGATTCTTCTTTCTCCACCATTGGACATGTCTGCTGCATCGAAATCTCCTCTATCTTTGGCATCACAACCTCCTCTTTGTCCACACACTTAATTCCAGCATCATTGAGCCTTCCTCATCAATCGGCCCTTCAAGGTCGATCAACACCTCTTGCTCTTCAGCTTCAACCTCTTGTACTTCAAGCATCTCTTCTACCGCTACATCATGCTCCGCCAAGGAAGAGAGAAACTCGTTCTCTTTTGCATTCACCTCGACTTCCTCCATAGGTACGGCTGCTCTATCTCTCCTGGACACCTTGCAAACAAACACCTTTCAGCACAAACAAACCCACACTGCTCAACTCACCCTTTCCGGCTCACAAGACACCCCAATTCTGCCCTCTTAGTGACACCCTTCAAGTTGTAGGCAAACCCTCTGCAAACACCGGCAAGTACACAAAGAGCAAGAGAAAAGGAGGGGAATGGGGAGAAGCAACACAAGAAGTAGGGACAAATATTTGGTATTATTGCATAGGGAGATAGTACAGTCAAGTATGCAGCTCCAATGGCAAGCTTGCAATACATAGGCTTGAAAAAACTCCAATCACTCTCTCTGGCAAAAAATCCCTCTTGGTCCAAAAGACCCCAAAAAATGAACGTATATGCCCTTTTATAAGTCTTGGCTAAGGCTAAAAGGAAAAAAACAAGAGCTATCTAGCTCGTACAACTAACTCGAGCTTCCTTGAGAAATTTCCTTGCATGGCCACCACTTGGCACTTCATTGGTGTTTGGTATCTGCACGGTGCCTCTATGCTTTGTCTGCTCAATTTGCCAACCTTGTACTTGCACTTATGGATGCCTCTTGGATAGGCTCTCTCTCTCTTCTTTGATCTAGGCTCTTTGTGGTGGACTAAGCCCCTTGAACTTCTCAATTTTCTTCTCTCCTATTGGCTGTCCACTGGCCGTGAGCCCCTCCCCTTGACTGGGCTCCTTGAACATCCTCGGGCTTGCATCCCCTCTCTCTGCATTGGGACACACTCCCTCCCCTCCTTAGGCAATAGTGATGTCGCTATTGGAGGGGGGGGGGGGGGGTGTACCCATTTAACTTCAAAAGTATGGGCCCTTAGCGGATGTGGGCATTGGCACTTACTATCCGCCACATCATCATATCAAGCACGGCAGTGCCGCTGTCGGACGTCAGCGAACCACGCCAACGCGCCACCAAGCATCACCATCTCTATGCCACCGGGGCCAAAACAGCGCCCAGTGCCGCCCCGCCGTCACCATGGAGCTCACGCTCTCCTTGTATGCTTAACCAATGCCTCACAGGCCAGCCTATATGGCATAGCACCTGGCCTCCTCCGCCTGCATGTGGGATAAAGCTGCCTGCCATGTGGCGCTCCCAGCTCCACGCCTCTCAAGGCCTACAAAAAAAATCATTTGGTGAGGAGAAAAAAAAATTGATGTCCTCCAAATCCAGAGCTTGGCCATTTGTGGCTTCAGTGTCGGGTTGCCAGACGGCAAAGCTTGGGCATAACTTCATGATGTCGACTTCAAACCCATCCAACCTCATCGCTTTTCACAGTTCTCCAAGCCCTCGAATCGAGGCCACAAAAACTGATCAAATCATCTGCAATCAACTCTGGATAAGTGCACCCCATCTTTCGACTTCAGTATCTCTCTCTCTCATACTTCATTTGACGTGCAGTCAATTCCTGCCAATCCCGTATGATGCATACCCTGCTGTAGAGGCTTGTTGGTGCTCAAAAGATGCCAAATGGCACACCTCCCCATGTGGTCAGGTGGACACCAACCTAGCCCCCGGTAAAACTTTGACTGGCCATAATTTTATATCCGTGGCTCTGATCCGTAATCTGAAAAGACAAGTAGGCTCCATACGTTGAGCACTACAAGTCTACACCCTGACTCCCACTAAGACCAAATGTCCCCAGCTGCGTTGTCTGCAAGAATCTACAACACACTGAACCTTCAACCTTCAATAACTTGAGCTCCGTAGCTCGATTTGATGAGCCGTTTGGACCTGCTCCTTCAGCACTTCAAGCTCTTCATTCTTGGACTCAAAAGCTGCACTTTGCACCTCCTTCATCTGCTCCCCAAATTAGTCCCTCATGGAGCCTTCCTTGGCCTATAAACCGCATCAGTCATACATTTTCGTTGTTGCTTGTCAGCCCCTGATCTTCCTAGCTGCTCCAGCCTTTTGCCATGTTTCTGCTAGCCTGCACATATCTGCCCATGCCACCTTCTAGAGTCGACACACTTTGTCTGTACGAACGACATACTCATGATGCAAAAATTAGCGCTTGTGGACCCAGAGTCCTTATTGGAAAAATTCAATGAATAAGAGAGGACAAAAGATTATAGGGCACTTTGTGGGATGGCAATGAACCGTTCAAAGTGGCTTAGACTACCTATGTCTTTGCTAGCGCAACTACTGTGGAAGGCATTTGTAAATTTATAATACACATGCATTAGGTAAGCACATAGGGTTTTTTTTGGAAGTGAGTTTGATTTGACGATCTATATTTCAGGAAGAGTTCGATGCAATGTATCGATTGAAAACACAAAATTTACCAGTGAGGGGGAGTAGAGAGTACCACATATACGAAGATGACTAGAAGGCAAGCTATAATTTGGCAGTGAAAGAGACCGGGAATTTTTTGTGCAAAAGGGACTAGAGATAGTAGTCATAGCCAATCCCAAAAATGGAATAGATTTTTTCCAAAAATGCATCTATTTTGTGGGCTGGGGAGAGAAGGGTTGCAAAATAACCCCCTTTAAAGTCTTCGAGGTTGCACATGCACGGATTAGTCCTTCGGAGTAAGTACTATTTGCTTTTGAAAGCACTGTTTGTTCTCCTTAATTTATTAAGAATGTTATCCAATGATACATTGCAAATAATGTCGCCTGATCGATATATTGGCAAAGAGAAATGTGTCATTAGTAGAAGCATCTATTTTGGCGCAGGAGAAGCCCTTCTCACAATAGTTGAGAATGCATGTATATTGGTGGCAACTTGAAAGGTGAGAGTACTTACACTAGAGTTTGGGGTCTTATCTAGTATTGCCACATTACTAATACTTAATGTGCAAGGGTGTATTGAGTGTGGCCAAAAAGATGGAGGCCGGGAACTCCGCGTTAAAGAAGATGCATGCACGCGACGCACTTGATTGTGGCATGTCCCTTAGCGATGCAGTGCAGGCTTCTCAACAAAAGCACTTTGGAAAGGCTTTTGTGCAATGGAAGCAAACCATACCAGCTACCCACAATGCAGAGGAGCAGCCACATTTCGCTTGTACTGTTCGAAGAATGCTATGCAGGCATTGAACTATACAATATTAAAATTGTGTGTTATGAATGTTGGAGTTGTTCCTCTTGTTTTTTGCAGATGGTGGTTGGGCGCCCTTAAAATAGGCCTTTGTAGTCCATACCCCAAGCATCCTAGTGATGCGTGGGTGGAGTCTGAGAGAGAGGAGAGTGGTCTCTATCCTGATGATTGGATAGAGAAGCTCCATGCTAAGGAAACATAGAGAGACTTTTCATGGTTTTTGGACTATACGGATGGCGAATTTCTCAAAGATGAAGCTAAAGCATACAACATTAAGTAATGTTTTTCTTGCTCAAGTAATGTGTTTAATTTTCTATAGTGTCCTCACTTTTTTGTGGATTTACAACATCGCACAAGAAGGTTAAGGATAAGGGAAAAAGCAAAAGTGTCACTAGAAATCAGCCACCCACCGATGCCATTTCTTCTGGCACAACCAAGGGGACATCGAAGCCTAAAAATTTCTCAGGACAGCCTAAACAAGGAAAGAAGAGAGGAGGAACAGTCATCAATGATTTTTCAGAGTTTTCAAAGTTTCAGAGTGAAAGGAGCGAGCACAAATGTGGCCGGTCAGATTATGAGCAAGGTGATTCTGAACGTCACTTGGAGTCAAGGAGATCTAGTCCTTCCCAAGCCTTGAGATTGCGAGGTCCTAAGCGAACCATATCCATTGGTAATGTTCAAAGCAAGGGAAACCACCCAGTTTCTATTCAGCCATCCGAACCACCTGACTCCTTTCCACTAGGTAAGAAATGCCACCACAAATAAATGTCTTTTTGACAACAATAAAAGTGTGATACGTAACATTTCATTAAATTTTGTGTTTGACATAGTTTTGGCTCACTCTAACGCACAAATGGCAAAAATCTTAAGTGTTGGGATAGATCCAGTACATCTTGCAGTACTTGTTGATGTAGGCCATCTATGAAAGGTTATCATGGATCCAAAGATTTTTTTTGAGTGAGTTTATGACACTTTGGCTCCCACTTTGAATTTGGCAAGCACTCTCATAATCTTCTTTTGCATGGTATTTATGTATTGCAGGAGCCTTCAAGTTATCCAACGCTTGATTGGAACTCTCACACACTCCAAAAAAATGGAGCCTGCTCAGCGGCTTGGAGGGGTGCGACTTGTGTGGGAAAACCTTCCCACACATTGCAAACTTGATTCCGGCATTGGTGGCATATCCCAATGGAATGCATTCTCTATCGAGATCGTTTCCAGTGTGTTCACCTTGGTTGCACAGTTTTTACTATCGAATGGCGTAGTAGTCATGGCGTGTCGGACAGACCACTTGGCACTCATCACCAAGGAGGCCTGCTTGCACAATTTTTACCATCTTCCCACTATCTTTCTTCGTAGTGATAGATATCTTCACGGATCCAATAAGTTCTCAACCATTTCTAAACGAATTTCATGGTTGGTAGATATTGGTGTGTTTTTTGTTTGAAATAGTACTCATTTTACAGGTCGCGACCTTATTGCTAGTCATGTTCACATGTAAAATTGAAGGCCTTCCAGTGATTCCACTGTATGATTGTCAAGCAGGAGATGTGGCAGCTGACATCGATGGGTTCGAGTTTGATTCTGACATTATCTGAGAGCCACTACATACAAGCCATAGATGCTAGATGTCCTTGGCGCACCATTTTGGCTTGGAGTGGAGAAGAGCGAGTTCTTTGCTCGGTAAGTCAATGAGGGCACCTTTATGCTCGGTTCTTGCCATTGAACTACTCTGCTAATGTGCCATTGAAATGTTTGTAATTTGTAACCACGTTATGGTGGCTTGGAAATGGAGGGCGAGCGTCAACAGCGACATTGTATCAGTATTGATCAAGAAAAGAAATTGTTCTTGGCACGTATTCAATCGCAATAGTGGCTTTCCATTGGTCTAGGATCGACTCTTCATGTGGGCGAGGTATCTTGTAGAGCACAGTCACATCCACCCCCATCTCCTTTACGACTTTGCCAAGAGTCGGTTGGGCCATCTGCTCCTCCTTCGAGTAGACCTCCAGCCATAGTTCCTGGTTGGCCACATCTCCTGCTTGACAATCATGTGGAGGGGTCGATAGAGCAACACATCTTGTCAACCGCTCTATCGACCTCTATTTCCCACACTACCCATGGGGCCCCCACCTGCACACGCTCTAGTAGCACAACCCCCACAAGATTTGCGGCTATTCGGAACCTAATTCTTGACTTGTATTGATTACTCCATATTAACTTATTTCTATGTAAGGCACACCTGAACTTACTGGTTGGTCATACTATGTTTTAATTTATTCTCAATCTAATACGCTGAGTAGCGTTAAATGGTAACCTTGCATTTGAACTACATTTCTACTCAAATGTATATATTTTTTATCAAAGTTTTAACCTAGTGTTCATTCTCTCTTTTCGTAATAGCTTTTTTCCATACAAACACCTTACCCTTCTTAGATCTTTATGCATTTACATCATATTTCTCTCTTCATGCTAAATGTAAATAGTAAACTTAATTCTACTCTCCTAGTTTTTTTACTGCATATTCTTTTAACTAATTACCTTTACTAATTTAAATAGCTATCTACATCCCATAATTTGTAAATAAATAATTTATGGGCACTTATCTTACCCATCTTCTCTCAAGGGTAGGGTTAACCTTGTAGGCCTTCCCTTCCCCACCACTATGTGACCCAACTCTTGGATCATTTACTTGTGTTGGTCAACAAATCTTAAATATAATGTATATCCCCAATAAATCAAACTTTATTGGAGCCTACCTCATTTGTTTAAGGTGGATTCTCTTTTGAAAAAAGCATGCTACACCTTGGATGCATGCTAAAGGGCCCCCTACAAGGAGACTTGGTTCAAAAGGTGTTTTGGATGCATCTTGAATGCCTTAGATCGTGGGTATACTTGAGGAACACTCCAAAATCAGCTTAAACACTTTGAGAAGGTCAACTTTGTCTTTTACAGCACCCAATTCTGAGCTACAGGCTGAAAGTTAGGGTGAAAACAAGGTGCTGCGGACACTGTTACTGCAGGTCAAAGTTACAATCAGGTAAACCACAAAGGTGAAAAGTTTTCTTGACTTCTCCAACATTCTAAAATACCAATGGGGAGTTAAAAACCACTTGCATGTGGAGGGGTCGGCTCAAGATGCTTCCAGAGACACAACAAACAGGATGGGGACACTCTGCAGGAGCCACTGGAGGGACATCATGGTGGGGCCCACATACATTATCAACCCTTATGGAGCCTCCACGACTTAAAATGATATTTTTAATGAAAAAATAAGTCCCTTATTTGCATAATTGAAGGAGTGGTCAAAAGGGAACCTAACTATGGTTAATTACCTACCCTAGTCAAGTTTAACCTAACCCAACGTCTTGTACAGCTATAAAAAGGCCCTTTGGCAAGCACAAAAATACACACACCTACTCCATTGCTGCAAATAAGCTCCTCTAAGGTTAGGGAAGCCCTAATCTCTCTCTCCTCTTGTCTCCCTATCCATTTCCTAAGCTCGCTATCATAAGCGGCACCATAGAGAGAGCATCAATATGCTATTGCTACCATTCTCTTGCAAACATTTCTCTTACCATACTCATCCCTAAATAAGGATTGTAGATTATATATGAGAGCAAGGATATCAAGTTCAATGATCTATCTCATGGTTTGATCAACAAATTGTTGTAATTGGGGTGTCGTCGTCACACTTTTGCTCTAAACGCATGTAAAATTGGTAAGCATATCTTGGCAGCTTCTCATATTTTGTGCTCATTGGGTTGCTTGTTTGTTGAGAAAGTTTTTTGTGCACCATGGTGTCTATTTGCTTGGCTTCTCTCCTTATGTTGTGTGTAAGTAAGTCTTGGGGCTGCATAGATGGAGAAGGGCTCTCTATGCATGCCGCCTTATGTGTGTAAGTAGTCTCTTCTTTTGGGAAAGGAAAGGAGTTGTCAAGTATTTGTGCATTATGGTGTTTTGAGTTTTGAGGTTTTGTGCTTGCTTTTCTTAGAAGTATATGAGCACTAATATGGTGAAGGTCAATCTTTGCATGTGAGTTTGTGCAGTGTTCAAAGGGATTGCTTAAGGAGTGTGTGTTGAATGGTTGAAGGGCATTTTGTGTTGAAGTACATAAGGAAGGCGTGAGTGTGTGTGTGTGTGTGTGTGTGTGTTGTATATGGTTTGTTTTGGTTTCCTTCTTTCTCCATAAAAGAGGGTGGTGCCCCTAAGAAACATGCGTGTGTAGGGTCTCACGGAGTGGTTGTCTGGTGGGAGCCTTGAGTTGAGCCCCATCTCAAAAAATCCGCTCTCATAAAAGTGGTGCCCCCACTGAGGAACTTTCCTAATTGCCTTCTATTCTCCTCATGAACAATAGAGTTGCACCATATGCTTTTCATTTTTCACAACGCATCAGAATTAACATTTGTGTAGATCGCAATTTTTTTTACCAACAACGCATTGTTTTTATGTTTGGAGCAGAAAGACTTGGTGAAATATTGGCATCTCCAAATCCCATCATTCTTCCATTCATTAATTATGATGATTCATTTGATGTCCATGTTTTTATTTTGTTTTGAGGCAGGGACAAGAGGCGCTTAGATAGCGATCCACTCAAAGGAAACTTTCTTCAAGAGAAAGAAAAAGGAGAACACATTGTCACATGAACCAACCTGGAGCTGCTTCTCCTTTTACACCCATAGCTCGGCAATCTGTGCACATCATAATTGCTACAAAATTTAGATTTCAAGCAACTATTAGGAGAATTTTTGGACCCACTCGCCTTAATGAAATTAATGCCTCAATCAACCCTTTTATTTTGCCTATGATAAATTATGAACTAACACTTGATGTATATATTTTCATTTTGATGTGATCACTCATCGTAGTCAAAACTTTGTGGTACACAAGCCTCCTTGTATTGTAAAAATGTCAAGCACTTTTCCTACCTTTCATTCTAAAAATGGTAAGGATGCACAAGAATTTCTGGATAATTTGGAGATGGCACACCTCATCTCTGGGAGAGATCAAGAAGAGGTAAAGCTGCGTGCTTTTCCACTCGTTCTCAAAGGGGAGGCTAAGGCATGGTACGAGGCCTTGCAACCTCAAAACAAAACCAATTGGGAGAGGCTACGTGCAATTTTTCTTGCCAAATTTGGGCAAGGAGATACTCCAGAGGGTCTTTGGAAGTGTCTACTTCAACATAAACAGGTATTCCTTGAAGACTACCCATCTTATGAGGCCGTTTTCCTTAACCTATGGGATAGATGGGAGGCTACCTTACAAAACCAAGGTGGTGCACCAAAATTTCTAAAGAAAGATAGGTTCATGGCTGGCTTGTATCCAATTTTGAAGACCAAGGTAGAGTTATAATACCCATCAACATTTGAGGAAGCACGTGAGGTGGCCATGGTCAAATTCAAGAAGTTAAATTTTCAAGCACATAGAACAAGGGACCTAAATGAAGTCATTGAGAGGGATTCTTCACCAAGCATGGGAGCACAAGTTAGGGGCTCTCTTGCCCAAACTTCACAAATAGGGGAAGGATCACAACAAGAGATCTTGCAAAGATTAACTCAACAACTAGAGAGTCTCACCTTGAATCTAGTGCAGGGCCTACCCCAAGAACGACAACCAAGAGAAGGGAATTGCAATCAACGACGTCAAGCACAAGAGTTGAGATGCTGGAATTGCAACGAAGTTGGTCATGGCATGTATAATTGCCCTCACTCTCGAAGGCTTCCAGGGGACATATACCCTCCTAGACCCCCTCCACTCATGGTGCAGCAAGAGCATGCTCAAGCCCCGCAAATTCTTCATCGACCACCACCACCTCCACTGGAAAACATCCCTCCTGTCCCACCAGTGGAGGAAGAGAGAGGAGTAAACGTCATAAAGCTGGAAGAGGAGATAGAGGTGATCCCTATACATTTTGATGTTATGCCAGCCGAAAAGCGCACAAGAGCACACAACAAGGATGAAGACACAAGGAATGAAGAGTCAGAACCTGCAAGGAAGGAGAGGAAGAAAAAGTCAAAGAAGGAGGAAGGAGGCAAGAAGCAGAGGTCAAGGCGAAGGGAGATTGGCATCAACGATTTTCCATTAGGAAAGAATATGGAACCCTACAACATCTTAGAAGATCTGCAAACTCAAAAGCCCAATATTTCTTGGCCTCAACTCCTACATCTATCACCCAAGGTGAGAAAGCACTGGTCCAAACTTGTAAGCACAAGACTCCCAAGAAAGAAAGAAAAGGTGACAGTAAAGGCATTGACTTCAAAGCCACAACAAGATGTGGAACCTATTGTAGATGCTTATGTAAGGGGTGGGAAGGTATCCAATGTGTATGTTGATGGTGGAGCACAAATGTGTGTGATCACGGAAAGAGCCATGAATAGACTAGGGCTTGAAATCACTAAATCCTCTAATTGTCAAGCTAGGCTGGCCAACAATGCAAGTGTGAAGTGCCTAGGGATCATCGAGAATGTAAAAGTTTCTGTATGTAATATAGATGCACGTGTGGACATGTATGTTATGCCAGCCAAGGGGGAGGGCTATCCCATCATCCTAGGGAGGCCTTGGCTCATTGCTGTGAATGCAGATCAAAAATGGGGACGAGGACAATTGATTCTCAAAAAGGGGCAACATGTAGTATACGATTGGCATGAAGGAAAGCAGCTCGACATCAACTATGAGACCACGGCTGATGAAGAAAGTGAAGAGAGTTTTGGCTCAAGCGACGAGGAAAGTTCAACCACTACATCCAATAGCGAAGAAGAATCATCTTTGGAGGTAATGGGAATCATCTTCAACACATCAAAAACTCCATCAATAGAGGTTGACCCAACAAAGGAGCAAACAAAGGATGACAAAGGTGACCACAAGCACTTTGAAGACTTTGAGAGGATGCTTGCAAAAGATCTTACCCCTGAGGAGAAGCGGTCCTACATCGATATGCTCAAGAGGTATCCCAATTTTTTTATCACTGATTACTCACAAATTAGAGGTGTGGATGTTATAGAGCATGGCATAGAATTAAAACCAGGTACTAAACCTATGGCTCAAAAGCTAAGGTGCCTAGGAAAAATACAACAAGAGGCACTTTTGACAGAGGTTAACCGACTCCTCAAAGCTGGTTTCATTTACCCTGTGTCTAACTCTGAGTGGGTGTCCCCAATTGTAGTAACCCCTAAAAAGAACAGAAAATGGAGGGTCTGTGTTGACTACAAACCGCTCAATGCTGCAACAAAGAGGGATCATTTTCCTCTTCCTTTCCAAGATGAAATCTTAAACGAAGTAGCCGGCTATGAATGTTACACAGTGTGTGATGGGTATTTAGGGTATTTTCAAATCAGAATAGCAGAAGAAGATTAGTTAAAAACCACTTTCATCACACCTTGGGGTTGCTTTGCCTATAGAGTGATTCCATTTGGGTTCACAAATGCTCCTAGTACCTTTATAAGGTTTACAACTCTTGTCTTTCAGCCCTTCTTTGGAAAGTCAATTAGGGTTTTTATGTATGACTTCTGTATCTATAGTAGCCAAAGACTTCATTGCCAAAAAGTTGAGGAGGGGCTTAGGAGGCTTCATCAATTTGGGGGACAGCTTAATCCTGAGAAGTTTCACATTGCAGAGTCACAAGTGGTATTGCTAGGTCATGTGGTTTCTTTGCAAGGAATTCAAGTGGATCCATCAAAAGTAAATGCTCTCTTGTCACTACAACCACCAACGACAACCAAGGAGCTCATGACTTTCAACCACAAAGTAAGGTACATGTCTCGTTTCATTCACCTTCTAGTGGAAGCTATCGCACCTTTGCACAAGCTAGCAAACAAACCCACATTTGAATGGAGAGAGGAACACGAATTATGCTTTACTGAAGTAAAGGGTATTCTCAACTCTCTTCCAACAATAATGCCACCAAATCCAAAGGATACATATTACATCACGCCAAGTGTAGGAATGGAGGCCATCGGTGTAGTTCTCATGCAAAAAGACCCAAAAACATGCTACATGAGGCCAGTATACTTTGCAAGCAAAGTCATGACCGCTGCAGAGAAGGGCTACACCGATATGGAGAAGGTGGTATTCACAATTATGTTTGCGGTAAGGAAGTTCCGATCATATCTCTTACCTGCACCATTTGTCATTCTCACCATGGAAAACAATTTACCATATGTTGTGCAACACATGAGCCTCTCATCTAGGATAGCAAAATGGGTTCTAGAACTTCAAGAGTTCGAATACACTTTTCTTGTGGAAGATAGCACAAGGGCAGGTCTTGCAGACATTCTCACATACAAAGTGAGAGAAAGGAAAGAGTCACCAAAGGCAGGAGACAAAGCTACACCACAAAATAATGAGGAGGAGATGGACAATGCACACATTTTGTGCTTTGATGGAGCTTATCGACGACAACACGATCAGGCAGCAGGGGGGGTTCTTATTCTAAGTCCACAAAGGGAAGTCCTTGTTAAGAAAGGTATCACCTTGGAAAATGTTCATTCTAATAATGAGGCTGAGTATGTCACCTTAAAGTTGGGGCTTGAAGAATGCAGAAAACTTGGCATCGAAAGACTTATAATAAGAGGTGATTCCTTACTAGTTATTAGGCAAATCCAAGGGATATGGAAGTGCAAGAACCCTACTCTAGTGGAGTGGCTTAGACAGGTGAAGGCTTTGATAAAGAACTTTGAAGCTACACAGGTACAGCATGTTGTGAGAACCCTCAACAAGGAAGCAGATTATCTCGCCAATGAGAAACTTCAGATCATGGTGGGAGGTGTGAAGCTCTACAAACCAAAGTACCAAGGCCAAGAGGAATTGAAGGACATCATATTTTTCCTCCAAACTGGTGAGTGCCCTAAACACTTGGATAAAGTGCAAAGGCATAGGTTGGTAAAAAAGGCAACTCCTTACCAACTCATAGGAGATGATCTGTATCATAAAGGGAAAGATTTGGTGCTAAGAAGGGTGCCCTCTGTTCAAGAAATAGAGAGAATCCTCTTTGATGATGTCTGTGGGGGTCATTTTTCTCATGATATTACAAACAGGAAGATTTTGCAAGCAGGGTTTGTTTGGCCAAGTCTACACCGTGATGTCCAACATTGGTGTAAGTCATGCAAAGGTTGTTAGATTGCTGGAAATCGACGACTCACTTACGAACCTCGAGTTCCAATAATTTCGTATGGTCCTTTTGAGAAGTGGGGTGTGGATGCAATAGGCCCCTTACCTCGCACATCTACCGGGAAGGTCTTCATCATTGTGGGAGTAGATTACATGACACGATGGGCGGAGGCAGCAAGTACAACACGAATTACAGCGGAGGAGGTATCAAAATTTATCTTTGATCACATATGCAGTAGGTTCGGCACACCATTAGAGATTTTGTCAGATCGTGGTCCAGGGTTTAGAGCAGAGCTCCTAGATAATCTTTTGACAAAGTTAAAAGTCAAACATTTGCATTCTACGCCTTACTACCCTCAGTGCAATGGGTTGGTTGAAAAGGTGAATGGAATGATATATAAGATCATTTCTAAGCAGGTTGCAGATCAACCAAACGACTGGGATCGTCATTTGACTGCAGCTCTATGGGCATACAGAACATCTTTCAAGGTATCCACTCAATTCACTCCTTTTCATTTGGTATATGGACAGGAGGCACTCTTTCCTATTGAGGTGGAGATTGCAAGCCTACGCATTCTCTCACGGGGAGCAAAGAGGCCAAAAGAAGCTTTGCAGGAAAGAATTTTAGATCTTCAACGACTTGAGCTTGATAGAGAAGAGTCCATCGACTATTACATTGCCCAAGCCACAAGCCAAAGGGACAAAATCAACAAGAAGCTCAAGGGGAAAGGATTGAAGGAAGGTATGTTGGTTCTTCGCTATGATAACCGACTTGATACTCGACTTGACAAAAAAAATTTGCAAAGATGGGAGGGACCTTTTATGATAAAAACAAAGTTTGGGAATGGTAGTTACAGATTAGCAGATTTATCAGGAAAACTCCACAAGACCAGAGTCAATGGATGGAGATTAAAGCCCTACTTTCAACGTATCAATCCGTTGACAGGAAGTCATCTACCTACATCGTCTAAGCTCCAAATTGGCATGGCTCCCTTCGGCTTGT
Organism: Adiantum capillus-veneris; assembly: GCF_014529385.1. Taxonomy (NCBI): domain Eukaryota; kingdom Viridiplantae; phylum Streptophyta; class Polypodiopsida; order Polypodiales; family Pteridaceae; genus Adiantum; species Adiantum capillus-veneris. The sequence goes on along the minus strand of NC_140944.1, from coordinate 56,136,654 downwards.
CAAATGCTCCACCTATTTTTAAAGCTTTGATGTGCAAAGAAGAACCAGCCTTGGAATCTCAACATACCCAAGGCAACCCTCCCATCTCCGATTTATGGGATTGAGGTAATGAAAAGCAGGTCTAATGGAGTAAAAGAGTGTATATCACTCCTCCTTTTTTTAGAAAAATAAGAAAAAAAAAGAAAAAAAAAGAAGAAAAGAAAAAGGAAAAAACTCTTTTGTTTCATCTAGGAGCATGAATGATCCTAGATGAAGGGGGAGGGCTAATATGAGTAGCGTTAAATGGTAACCTTGCATTTGAACTACATTTCTACTCAAATGTATATATTTTTTATCAAAGTTTTAACCTAGTGTTAGTCGTGGAGGCTCCATAAGGGTTGATAATATATGTGGGCCCCACCATGATGTCCCTCCAGTGGCTCCTGCAGAGTGTCCCCATCCTGTTTGTTGTGTCTCTGGAAGCATCTTGAGCCGACCCCTCCACATGAAAGTGGTTTTTAACTCCCCATTGGTATTTTAGAATGTTGGAGAAGTCAAGAAAACTTTTCACCTTTGTGGTTTACCTGATTGTAACTTTGACCTGTAGTAACAGTGTCCGCAGCACCTTGTTTTCACCATAACTTTCAGCCTGTAACTCAGAATTGGGTGTTGTAAAAGGCAAAGTTGACCTTCTCAAAATTTTTAAGCTGATTTTGGAGTGTTCCTCAAGTATACCCACGAGCTAAGGCGTTCAAGATGCATCCAAAACACCTTTTGAACCAAGTCTCCTTGTAGGGGGCCCTTTAGCATGCATCCAAGGTGTAGCATGCTTTTTTCAAAAGAGAATCCACCTTAAACAAATGAGGTAGGCTCCAATAAAGTTTGATTTATTGCGGATATACATTATATTTAGGATTTGTTGACCAACACAAGTAAATGATCCAAGAGTTGGGTCACATAGTGGTGGGGAAGGGAAGGCCTACAAGGTTAACCCTACCCTTGAGAGAAGATGGGTAAGATAAGTGCCCATAAATTATTTATTTACAAATTATGGGATGTAGATAGCTATTTAAATTAGTAAAGGTAATTAGTTAAAAGAATATGTAGTAAAAAAACTAGGAGAGTAGAATTAAGTTTACTATTTACATTTAGCATGAAGAGAGAAATATGATGTAAATGCATAAAGATCTAAGAAGGGTAAGGTGTTTGTATGGAAAAAGGCTATTACGGAAAATCCTAGTCAAGTTTAACCTAACCCAAGGTCTTGTACAGCTATAAAAAGGCCCTTTGGCAAGCACAAAAATACACACACCTACTCCATTGCTGCAAATAAGCTCCTCTAAGGTTAGGGAAGCCCTAATCTCTCTCTCCTCTTGTCTCCCTATCCATTTCCTAAGCTCGCTATCATAAGCGGCACCATAGAGAGAGCATCAATATGCTATTGCTACCATTCTCTTGCAAACATTTCTCTTACCATACTCATCCCTAAATAAGGATTGTAGATTCTATATGAGAGCAAGGATATCAAGTTCAATGATCTATCTCATGGTTTGATCAACAAATTGTTGCAATTGGGGTGTCGTCGTCACACTTTTGCTCTAAACGCATGTAAAATTGGTAAGCATATCTTGGCAGCTTCTCATATTTTGTGCTCATTGGGTTGCTTGTTTGTTGAGAAAGTTTTTTGTGCACCATGGTGTCTATTTGCTTGGCTTATCTCCTTATGTTGTGTGTAAGTAAGTCTTGGGGCTGCATAGATGGAGAAGAGCTCTCTATGCATGCCGCCTAATGTGTGTAAGTAGTCTCTTCTTTTGGGAAAGGAAAGGAGTTGTCAAGTATTTGTGCATTATGGTGTTTTGAGTTTTGAGGTTTTGTGCTTGCTTTTCTTAGAAGTATATGAGCACTAATATGGTGAAAGTCAATCTTTGCATGTGAGTTTGTGCAGTGTTCAAAGGGATTGCTTAAGGAGTGTGTGTTGAATGGTTGAAGGGCATTTGTGTTGAAGCACATAAGGAAGGTGTGAGTGTGTGTGTGTGTGTGTGTGTGTGTGTGTGTTGTATATGGTTTGTTTTGGTTTCCTTCTTTCTCCATAAAAGAGGGTGGTGCCCCTAAGAAATATGCACTTTACATTGGATGACTTTCTTTCTGGCAGCCTGGGCACGATTCTGCTTTCTAGAGCTGAACTCAAAGCACTCACATGACCAAGTGTATCTTCTTCCTTGGGGGTCATGTGATTAGGATTGGCCTAGCCGTCCTTTTCCCTTGGCACGAGCAGCCCCTTTGGGCCACTTAGGAGCCAAGGCTATACTTTTATTTTCAGATTCCTTGGGGAAGAGAGGCTTTTCTAACCTCTTTCATTCCTTAATATGGATGATTTCTTCGCGGTGGACATTGATATAAAGGATTTTCGCTTCTCCTTTACTTTCGTTGATGGCATCCATTGATAGAGTGCGGTGGGTGATGGCAATGAGAGTAGCCTGTTGTCCCCCCTCTGATGGATCTTAATTCACGGTTAGAATGAGAGATGCAAGATGGAGAACTTACTTCCTGGATGTTGACAACGGTGTATTCCGGCAGCAGCACTTTGATGAAGGCTCTTAGTGCTTCTTCAATTTCTTCCTCCTCGCTCCTCAATTGGAGAATACCACTCGTCCATGGTCAACGACGTGCATCATTTTTCACCATTGTAAACTGAAGGATTCCGAGAAGCCTTCCTCAATGGTGGCACCAAATGACAAGCCCAAGCGCAAAATAGACCCCAACGGCCTCTACGCTAGGCCCCAACATCCTCTACGCTAGGCCTGTTTACACAGAACTCGTCACGGGGAGTGAAGAGGGGCACCACCCAACTTTGAGAATCTAGGACATGCGGACAACAGCGATTCAAATAACATTAACACAGCACACCGTAGAGAGAGAGAGAGAGAGAGAGAGAGAGAGAGACTATAGTAAATTCTCTAGGGAAACTTCATGTGTGCGAAGATCCTACTCCTGTGCATAGTGACCCTTGGAGTCAGTGTGTGCGCATGAATTCTCTTTCAAGTGCTAACCCCCCCTGATAGTGACCTCTCAGTGCTCTTTTATAGGTGCATACTACATTAGCTTAGTATAAACTAATTAGGTTTAGGGTCCTAAGCTGGAGAGACAAAGCAGGCAGCCGGGTCCCAGATGGTTGACTGGTGCTTTGTTTTGGGAGAAAGAAGAAAACAATATTCTCCTAGGTGGGCCTTTGTGACCATCACCTAGAGAGAGATGGAATATACAATTTTTCTTTACAAAGTTTGGCTTGGAAAATGGAAAGTGAATTATCCAACGGATGTTTACTAAGCAAGTGCATGATGGATGGGATGCTGGCAAATCGCAGGCTTTACTGGTGCGTTGGTGTAGCGCGCTCATCATTTTCGATGCTGGTTGGGGCATGCCTTCGGCGTCATTCTTTGATTTGCTATCGCCATCGCGTGTTTTTGGTCATTCCTTGTTTGTCGATGAGTCGATGTCCATTTCTTTTTCTTCTTCCTTCTTGTGTGTGTCGTTTGTGTACGTTGTTGGTGCGTAATTGATTGTGTGCGTGTGCTTATGCGTGTAGTGTATGTGTGTGTGTGTGTACATGTATGTGCTTGTGAGAGTGTGTGTGTGTATGTATGGAAAGAGAGAGAGAGATGTATGTGTTTGTGAATGTGTGTGTGTGTGTGTGTAGGTGTATGGAAAGAGAGAGAGAGAGAGAGAGAGAGAGAGAGAGAGAGAGAGGGTTGAATTTCCTCCTTGCCGACACACACACATACACACACACACACACAGAGGTGTGTGTGTGTTGTGTGTGTGTTAAGAGGGAGAGAGAGAGAGAGAGAGAGAGAGAGAGTATTTTTGCCTTAAATAATTGGTGAGAGAGAGAGCAAGAGATGGCGTTTTGGCTGATGACGAACGAGAGAGAGAGAGAGAGAGAGAGAGAGAGAGAGAGAGAGAGAGTTGTTTTCTCTGATAATGGAGGAGAGAGAGAGGGTGGTGCCAAGGGTGGCGGCCCCTCTGTGAGCGCAAGGACAAGGGAGGGGGTGATGGCGGCAAACCTGCAAACAGAAAACACTTTTTTAATACGTTTTTAATTTTTTTTTATAATGCTCCCCCTCTTTGGGGATAGTGTCCATGGCTGAAGCTTTTGAAAGCGGGCCATCACCACTATGCTCACAAATTAATTTCACAAAATTACTTTCTCTGATTTCCGCTACTCTCAAAGTTAATAGGCCATTTCCATTACATCACTCACCTCTCTAGAATCTTCTCTATTTCACCTTAAAAATTCTCTCCTCTTGAACCCACATACATGTGACTCAAGAGACAAGAGAGCTCCACTCTCATAATAAACATGGTTTTCTATGTAAATGTTGATCAGGAGATAATCCTAATAAAGGCTCTACTCACCTATAAATAGAGCTCTTTTCCCTTTGTAAATGGTATGATCTCTACACTATTGCTCACTACTTTGAGCAGACCATTCTCCATCTTAGTTGTAGAGAGAGAGAGAGAGAGAGAGAGAGCTCTCTATACACCAATACTTGTGGTGTGTATGAAAGTTTCTTGAGCTACTTGTAGCATTGCAAGGGAGTGAGTGATTAACAACTTCCAATCAAAGTTGTTCCTACTTTTGTACATCAATTGAATCAATAATTTGGGTGCAACCGCCGTCCAAAACTCTCTTGAATCTCTCCAATTCACGCTTGGCAACCTCATCTCATTTGGTTTAAGGTGACGCGTTGTTATTTTGAGATTCTTTTGTAGAATTTGCTTGCATGTGACTCAAGAGCTCTTGTGTTTGTTTTGTTTCTTGGAAAAACATTATAAGAGGGTTGTATGGTGAGAGGGTTCCCATAACCCTAAGATAATGTGTAGAGCACGAAATCACCAAACATAATTGTGTCTCTTGACTCTCCTCCAAGATGTTTATACACCCACCTCAATCATTAAAATTGAGGCTGAATTCTTGCACAGAACTGTGTGTGTGCGTGTGTGCGTGCGTGCGTGTGTGTGTGTGTGTGTGTGTGTGTGTGTGTGTGTGTGTGTGTGTGTGTGTGTGTGTGTGTGTGTGTGTGTGTGTGAGTGTGAGGTATTCTCCTCTTTTGCGTCCTAGTTCGCTCTATAACTAGTTGGTGCCCCTTCACTTGTTTGGTTGTTGATTTGTTGTTGTCTTTTATTGCTTGTGGTTTCCCCAGGCCCATTGAGCAGCACGGGAGCCTTGAGAGGTGTTTAGAGATTGCCTCTCTTATTGCTTGCCCCGGACCGCCTCAATTTTGGTGCCCCCACTAAGGACAGCTTGTGTACGTTTTTGGGTAGATTCAACCTTTAGAATAGTCAAGTAGTTTGCATGAATCATGAGAATTTGTATGATCCTTTCATTCCCATTGCAAGGCAGAAGATACACATCATTGTTAAACGAAGTTGCAATTCAACGTGTAATTCGTTTAATTTTTTGTCCTCTTAGGTTGGCCGAAATAAACGTATCGGTAAATCCTTTTATTTTGCCTCTCATTAGGTATGATCTTAGTTTGGACGTATATATCTTTGTTCTTTTTTAAGAATTAGGTCATGCATAGACCATGGATAATGGCTTAAGAATAGAGGTTTTTCCCTTTCATTGCACTCCGCACATTAGAATAAATGTTGCAATTAGTAGGAATATCCATTTCCAACAACCTATGGTGTTCATGTTTGGTGCCCAAAGAGTAGAATAAATTCTTGCGTCACCAAACCCTGTCATCCTGCCTCTTGTTGACTATCATAGATCATTTGATGTGCATATTCTTATTTTGTTGTAGAATAGATTGCAATTTAGCAAACAATATTTTGTAAATCTTTTTAAGAAAGGAAAAAAGAAACATGTTGTCACTTTGAAATCGATTCAATGGAGTCCCAAAGCCAAATATCAAGATATCCCCTCTTTTTGGAGAGCCTGGAGAAGATGCCGAGCTATTTCTAGAAAATTTTAAAATGGCTTACCGCATAAAGAGAGTGATAGGAGATGATGAATGCTTAGAAATATTTGAAGTGGTCCTCAGGAAAGATGCTAGCACTTGGTTTGACTCTCTATCTTAGGAAGTTAAGGGAAACTATAAGAAAGTTGTTGATCATTTCAAGTGATACTTCTTTGGCCTCCAAAATACTCAAAAGCTATGACAAGACATTGTTTCTCACAAACAAAAAGATGTAGATGACTATTATATATACAAACAAGAGTTTCTACGTCTTTGGGTTGTCTGGGTGAGAAATGTTGCTAACCCTGGTGATGGTGCAAAGTTCCTAAAAAAGGAGAGGTTCATAGCCGCTCTCTTTCCGGCAGTTAAGTTAAAAGTTGAGGATGGTGCACCTGCTACCTTTGATGCAGATGAAACTAGGGCTATTGAGAAGTATAGAAAACACAAGTGTCGAAGGGGAGAGGTTCCAAGAGAGGTTCCTAGACCCAAGGAAAAATTACAAGCATCAACATCTAGAGATATTCCTGAGGTAACATCTGAAGTGATTGAAAAGTTAAATGAATCCTTAAGCAGCTTGTCAATTCATCTTACACAAGCTGTAGGTCCCAAGGGAGAAAGAAAGAAAGAAGAGGAGTGAGAGCCACGACCTAGGCAACTTTTGCAATGTTGGAATTTCAGAGAGTCTGGACATGGGATGTATAATTATCCTTGGCCCCATGGGGAGCTAGGGAGACATAACATGAATTATCCAATGATGAATGAAGGTGAATGAGCTAATCAACAACCACGGCTTATACAAAGGACAAATGGAGCAAGACCATCTCCATGAGGAATAGAAGGAGTTCAACCTTTGCCAGATCCAAATGTGCATGTGGTAGAGGTGACAACTTCAAATGAGGTTGACATGGAAGAAAATGGCATTAAGCATGGCCGCGAAAAAGGTAAGGAGAAAGAAGGAGTCACATCACAAAGTGATCATGGATGAGAAAATAAGGCAAAGGAGACCAAGGAAACCATGAGGACTCGACGTTGTATCAACCTCCAAGACTTCCCTCTTGGACATGGTATGGCCCCATACAACTTGTCGGAAGACATGAGAGGTAAGGGTCCTACTATCTCATGGCCTCAAATTCTTGCATTATGTCCACAAGCTAGGAGGGATTTAACAAAGACAGTTAGCTCTAGGAGAAAGGTAAAAGAGAGTGTGCGTGTTGTAAAAATTACACAAGCTAAAATGAATGAGGACATTACACTGGTGCTAGACTGTTATATCAAAGGAAGTTTAGTTAGAAAGGTCTAGTGGTGGATGGGGGTGCAATTATTTCCATCATGAAAGAGGCACTCATGCAGAGACTAAACATGCACATCCATGAGACACCTAAAATCAAAGTAAAAATCAAGGCTAGGTGTGTAGACATTTGTAAAAATGTTTTTATGGAGGCCTTTGGTATTAAGAAAGCAATGGATTTCTATGTTATGTCCACCAAACAAAATGGTTACCCATTTATCACAGGAAGACCATGGCTAATGAAAATATAAGCTTTGTAGGATTGGGAGAGAGGAGAGTTAATTTGTAAGAATGAAAATGATAAGAAATTTGTTTTTGACATGAAGGAGCAACGCCAAGAGGAGCTCCATGAAGAATCATCTCAAACTGAGACGCAGGAAGACTGGACTGATAGCACTCCAGAAGAAGAAAGTAGTGGTCGCATTACTGAAGAGGAGTCTTCCATCGAAGTCATGGGGGTAAGGTTTAAGCCAAGCTAGCAACCAAGAGACCTCTTGTCGAGGCTTGGAAGAGGTAGGTCCTCAAGAGATCCAAGGTGTGCAAGATGAAGGCATGTTAGAAGGTATGTTGTATACAACACTTACAAAGGATAAAAGAGAGCAATGCAAATATGTGCTAAGGAAGTTTCCTAAGCTTTGTGCCAAAGACTACACAGACATGCTTGGAGTAGATGTTTTCCAACACAAGATTGAGTTAAAGCTATAGGTCACACCTAAGGCTCAAAATCTACAAAGGCTAGGAGTCATCAAGGAGCACGATTTACTTAAGGAGGTAACAAAAATTTTAGAAATAGGTTTCATTTATCCAGTGGAGAATTCAGAGTGGGTGTCCCCACTTGTGGTCACTCCCAGAAAGAATGGAAAGTGGAGGGTGTGTGTGGATTACCATCCACTCAATGAGGCGAGAAAAAGAGATCACTTTCCCCTCTCATTTCAGGATGAGATATTAAATGAGGTAGTCGGCATGAGAAGTATACTATGTGTGATGGCTACTCAGGTTACTTTCAAATACGGATTGCATTAGAAGATCAATTGAAAACAACCTTCATCACTCCTTGGGGCTGTTATGCTTTTAGAATCATGCCATTTGGCCTGACAACTGTTCCTGCAACTTTCCAACGCTTCATGAACATGGTGTTTCAAGCATTCTTTGGAAAGTCAATTAGGGTCTTCATTGATGATTTTTGCATTTATATCTCAAAATTGTTGCATCTACAGAGGGTAGAAGAAGAATCAAAGAAGCTCTATGACATGGGAGGTCAACTCAACCCCGACAAGTGCGATATAGGTGAGGATGAAGTGATCTTGCTTGGCTACAAAGTTTCTTGCAAATGAATCGAGGTGTATCCTTCAAAGGAAAAGGATCTTATTGAGTTACCATCACCCAAGAATCTCAAAGAGGTCATGTCATTCATTCAAAAGGTGAAGTATATGTCCCGCTTCATTTATTTAGCCTCGGAGTTACTTCACCCTTTGCAAAAGTTGACACTGGTTTGATGAGCTTGAAGAATTCTTTTGTAACATTAAATCCATTCTATCATAACTACCAACACTCATACCTCCTTGTTGGGAGTACACATTTTTTATTAGCTCTAGTGTTGGAAAAGAAACAATTGGCGTTGTTTTGCTACAACGAGATCCCCATAGTACCAGGCTGTAACCCATCTACTTTGCTAGTAGGGTCATGAATGCTTTGGAGAGAGGCTACACAGAAGCATAACTCATGATGCTGCCTCTCATGTTTGAAATGAGAAAGTCTAGATTCTACTTGCTACCAAAACCTTTTGTAATTCTCACTGCATGAACTTTGTTCCCTTGGGTCTCATCTCAAATGAATCTTAGTACTAGGATCTCAAAGTGGATTATGGAATTGCCAGAATTCCAATACTCTTTCAAGGTAGAAGATAGTGTGCGTGCACAATTGGCAGGGATTCTCACTTATAGGTACATGAGAAGGAGATTAAGGTGCCTGAAGTAAAGACCCTACCATTGCCACCACCTAAAAGCATCCCTAATGCATTTACCTTGTTCTTTGATGGAGCTTTTTGACGAGCCACATGAAAAGCGGGGGGGGGGTATAGTGTTGCTCAACCCAAGTGGAGAAGTGGTTATGAAAGAGAAGGTCAATCTACCAGGTTCAACTAGCGACAATGAAGCAAAATACGACACACTACTTCATGGTTTAGAGATGTGCATTGGCCAAGGTATACAACGTCTCATGGTAAAGGGGGATGCACTTTTCATTGTGAAGCATATTTTAGGCATTTGGGCATGGAAGAGTGAAAGCCAAAGGATAGAAGTTCATGCCATCCGTAGGTTGTTTAGTCAATTTGAAGAGGTGCAATTGTATCATACTCCTAGGAAACAAAATGAAGATGCTAATTTGCTTGCACAGAAAGCAGTTGCATGTGTTAACAAAGAAGTGCATGTTATCATGGTGGAAGGAGTGGTAAAGCAACCAAGATACCAAGGGATGGAGTCCTTGGTTCCCACTATGAGCTACAGTCGGTAAGGCGAGTTTCCACAAGACTTCACAAAATCTCAAAAGAGGAGACTCCTGAAGAAGGCAAGTTCCTAGAAGGCTCCCTCTATCAAAGAGGAAAGGATCAAGTGTGCAGAAGAGTACCAATTATCGAGGGAATTCCAACCATTATAAAAGGTTTGCATGTGGTGGTTATCTTGCCCAAGAGTTAAATGTGAAGAAGATTTTTCTTGCAGGGTATGTTTGGCTAAGCCTGCATGTGGATCTCCAACATTGGTGTAAAAACTGTCAACTGTCAGGTAAATGGAAATAGAAGATTGGTACATGGTCCAAGGGAAATTGTGCTTGCAAGTGGACCCTTTGAAAAGTGGGGCATTGATGCTATGGGCCCTTTTCCTAGAACAAAAAATGGTAAGCTCTACATTCTAGTGGCTGTAAATTACATGACTAGGTGGGTAGAGGCTCAAAGTGTGGCAAGGGTAAATGGAAAAATGGTGAGCAGGTTTGTCTACACTAATACTTGTTGTAGATTTGTAACACCTTTGGAGATTGTTTCTGATAATGGTCTAGGATTTAGGAAGGGTCTACTCACGGAAGTTTCTGAAGAGCTTCACATTCTACATCCGTATAGCACACCCTACTACCCACAGTCAAATGGTTTGGTGGAGAAGGCTAATGGTGTCATTGAAGGCATCATTAGAGAGATGGTGAAAAATAAGACAAAGTTCTGGGATGACTTCTTGAATGGTGCCTTGTGGGCGTATCAAACCACATATAGGAAATCTATAGACTTCACACCATTTCACTTGGTCTATGGTCAAGAGGCCTTAAAGATTATTGATCTCAACATTCCAACCATGCGGCTTCACGGCAAAGGGGCACAAGATGACCAAGAAACATTGGCATATCGACTTCTTACCCTAGTCAAAGTTGAGTGGAAAAGAGAAGCAACTTAGGAGTGCTGCAAGAGGAAAGCTATGCAAGCAAAGGGGAATCTGGATAAAGGTCAAGGACAAGGGTATCAAGGAAGGTGGCTTGGTGTTAAGGTATGACAATCAACCTTACAATAGGTTTGATGCCAAATTCAACCAAAGATAGCAAGGTCCGTATGTGTGCAAAAAATCATTTAATTCAAGTTACTATTAGCTCATGGATTTAGATGGCAAGGAAAATTTTAAGAAGGTGAATGGGTATCGACTAAAGCCCTACTTGAGTCGCACTCTACCAAAGGATCTGCAAGAGCATCACCAAGAAGCTATATCATCATGTAAGTCTTGTAGCTTGGTTCGTGTTAGTAGTTCAAGACAAGATGAAGAAGAACTACAAAAGGAAGACTTGTTTGAGACACAAAACACCGCAAATAGCTTGGAACCACTCTCATTGAAAAATATGTCTTTTGATGGTACATGAATGTATCATCATCCTAGGGGAGGGCTAATAATAGCCGTTTTTAGGCTATCCAAAATTCCCATAGTGAGCTACCTCACCCTATCAAAATCACTCAACATTGTGGCTATCCTCACCCTTTCACTGTACATAGACGTGTGTGAGTTAGGGAACTTTTCCCATATCTCCTTAAAAACCATCAATTAGCTAGTCTTCCCTGGGCTAGTTGAGCCAAAAGAGAAAAAAAAGTATATTATGGCCTTTTTGTGTGTAAATATTTCATTATATATAGGGCCTGGATATAAGGATTTTTATTATAATTATTTTTGTATTTAATTTAAATATTTATAATTAGGTGTGTGTTTTATTAGACCTATGTATGCCTTCTTTTATCCTCTTCAAACCATAAGATTTTTTTTTTGTCAATGTGTACATTCGCTAATCTCATAAATATTTTTTTCTTTTATACAAATCACCCCCACATTTTTATCTTCACCCTTATGAAAACAAGAAACCAACTTCTACGCCTTTAGTCACTTTTATCGTATAATTTTCATTTACTTGCATACTTTTTCCTCTTTCACCCAAAATAATACAAAAGAGGGACCATATCACATGATTCCAATATCTTTTCTCATATCCATAATTCTTCCTTATTTGTTTTATTATGTACTTATTATTCTAACACCATGTGCTCATTGAGCTAAAATCCATGAATAGTCCATACACTAATTCCACCCTGTATATATTTATTTATTCACCAACGATCCTCCTCCATGCATATGTAAAGATAACTTGGATGTTTTGTATAATTATATGACTCTTGGAAGGGCTCACTCTTGGATTCATTGTGCAAACTCAACAAAGGAGGGGGCCACTAGAAGACTCTTACATACAGTAAAAACAAGCTTTTTGGTGAGATTATTTGCAGCTATCTCCCCTTCGAATTTGAAGAAGTGACCAACAGACAAAACGTAGCCCACAAGCTGAAACATCACCTTCATTTTTTGCATAATTTTTTGAGCTACCATTGGTGAGATATGAATTTTATTGTGGACCCCAATCTGCCCACTTTTTCTCACAAGTCACCCCTAGTCTTCTCTCACTTCTTTTCACACTTCCATACACACACATATTCATTCCTCTCCATCCCTCACTCAAACCTGCACCATCCATGGTTTCTCTCACCCTCCTCACCATTACCCTCTCCTCTCACACCCATATCTCTTATTTGAAGCTCTACCTACATACATTACCACCATATCCCTCTCTATTACTTCCATATTACAATTTTATTTCACCCTTTCAAAACTACATAAAATTCAGCAGCTTAACCATGCTTAGAACTATGCAAAATGGGAGCTTTTATTAACCAAAAACAATCATATTCTTGGAAGTGTTCAACGATGGCAGTGGCGTGAAGAAAAGAAGATGGAGAAGATCGACGATCGCTTTCGACTTGTTGCCTGCCCCAGATCGCCTCAATACCATCTAAGTAGATATAGTTAGTCTCTGAAGTAAAAGTGCATCGGGTATGCATAGGTGTCTATGCCAATCGAGCTGTGGTAAACTAGAATGAGACGGTAAATGTGAGGAGAGGATGATCTACTGCTACCTCAATAGGCGTGAACCCGACTGTAAAGTCCTGAATAGAGGGTATGAAATTGGCCTGAGCCAAAACATAATCCATTGTGCAGGACCAATGTCTATGAGGAAAAAAAGTGAACCCACTCAATGCTGGAGATGTGTGTGTGTGTGTGTGTGTGTGTGTGTGTGTGTGTGTGTGTGTGTGTGTGTGTGTGTGTGTGTGTGTGTGTGTGTGTGTGTGTGAGAGAGAGAGAGAGAGAGAGAGAGAGAGAGAGAGAGAGAGAGACTAACGGCAGGACATTTAACTCATAGTCATTTCATAAGAACGCACATTTTTTATATATCCGTTGATATACTTGCACTAAATTACTAGATAGCAAATTTGTGGCAATCATTACTATGTAGGAAATGCGGAGGAAATGTAACAACCTATGACTTACTATATAGTAATCACTTACACTATATTACTAGAGAGAAAATGTGTAGCAGCTATTACTATGTAGGAAATGTTACAGCCCATGCCTTCCTATACAGTAAGCACAAAGCAACTCCATTTTGCTAAATCCATGTAGCAAGAAAATTATATTACTATATAGTGAACTTGTAGGAAGCATGATTTTACTAGTTCTATCAAGCAAATACATAGCAAGGCCTCACTTTTGCTTGTTTCATCTGCAATATTTGCTATAAACTTGCTAGTTCAATCTAGCAAATCAATAAAATGGGATGATATTTACTAGGTGGCAATTGGTCTAAAGCTCCTTGTGAATTACTCCTTGCTTAGTAGCGCTATCTGCAGAGCCTCTCAGCGTTGCTACTGTAGCACCCATTTTGCAAATCCACCAACGTTGGAAAAATTTAATCTTGCTTTAAACATCAAAGAAAATCCTTTCCTGCAGAGTCAACCGCCTACGGTTGAAGCTCCTTTTTGCAGAGAGTCGAGCTACTCCACGACTGTGTATTTTTCAACTTGTTGTAAGGCCTTGAGCCTTAGCTCAAGACGTAGCTCCTGCATTCATTGTCAAACCCAGGAGAGCCAGCATGTTTTGATACCACTTGTGAGGTGGAGCGGATGTGTGCAAGTGCGAGTGCAGGAGTGTAGTACACTTGGTGTGGGTGGAGTTGTAGTGGATTAAACCACTGCTCCTTATTACTTTTCAATTTAAAGAATAAGGTTAGGGTTAGATAGGCGACGCTCGACTAGTATAGCCTGCACCCTTATAGAGTAAGACGCGGGCCAGACCAAGGGCCAGGACACACATGCGGTATAGGGGACCTATATTAGGTTGAAATGGAAAAGGAAAGCGCAGGAATAGGAGGACTAGATGAGGGTTGAGTGAGAGGGAGGGGGGGGGGGGGGGCTCATCACTATATCACATGGGCATGCTCAAATGGGATCAATGGTGGAGGAAAATGGGGGGGGCGTCAATCATGGACCGTCAGATCTGACGTTGCCCCGAATTTACGAATCGGCCCACATTTAGACCTCATAGGGCGTGAGGTGAGCTTTTCCACTGAGGAATACTGTGTGATATACCGGTCCAAGCTTCCCACCAGTGGGCTGCTGCACTTTTAGCTGTTCACATTGTCTCTCTCTTGGGATAGTTTCCTACGACGTTAAAACTCTCTTCTTCTGCTTCTTCTTCTCACACGCTGATTGGCCGCGCAGAGAGCATCGACCCACCCATGGGCGGGCTTCCAGCCCGAAACAACGACGTGAGCAGTTGGGCGTGAGTCAGCAAGCCAGCTCGGTGGAGAATCGATGCGCAGTCTTAATGGCTGCATGAGGGGCTTGGTGTGCACGATGACAGTCTGAACCCGGCCTAAGTTACCTTCTGCTCCGTTCCCCCAATCCTCAGCCCGCCGTCTACCCCCTCCTGAGTCCTACCTCCTCCTCGACTTGCACCTCCTCACCCTGCGTAAATACCCAAAACACAGAACAATGCAAGGGAAAGTACTGTGTGTGTGGGCTCGCCAAAAGAGAAGGTAATTAGTAACCGACTTGCCTTACTGGTCTTGGCGATGGGCACAGGACATATAGACTTGGTGATTTTCTTGTTAAATGTGCAGCCGAGAGTGGTATGCTCATGGAAGTACAAACAGTGGAAGACAACCCAGCTGATATAATCTTCTCTTAGTGAGCATTGATTGCAAGACATGTCAGGAGGGGGTGGGTCGAGAAGTGTTAGGTCCTTTCTAGCCGTTCTGCATTGCAAGCATCTATCAGGCCCAACACCTCTGGCTTGAAGGCATGTGACATTATGACGCCAGGCCACACACTCATGTCAGGCTCTCCAGTCATCAATGGTTGCATTTGAAGGGAGGCCTTTCCTTCACATATGGTGAAAATAGTATAGTGTTTCCTTGCCACAGCCATGTCGAGGAGCATATCCGACAATGGCATTCAGACAAAGAACCTCTCACACTTTCATGCGGGTATCACATTTGGCAGACAAACTCACCAATGTGATCACAATTGTGAAGCTCTATGTATCCGACTGGATTGGTTCTGAGCATCATGAGTAGCTGCCCCAGCCCGAGTCACGACAAGGCGCTCACTAGCTGTAGATTCCAGGCGCTCTGTAGTGCTCTTCAAGTAGTTATACGGAAGGCCATAAGGAGCATGACAATTTTTCCAAGAGATTTGACTCATCAAATGTTGACATGGGAGAGAGAATTCACAATGAGATTCCTACAACAGGGTTGCCGGAGAAAGATGTGCTTGGTGGTGCTTTTGTCTCGATATGTAAGCCAAATGCATTGATGCCCTCACAAAAGCACAAAAAAGGTCACGGTGGGCATCCTTTCCGGAGTGTCGTCACTTGATATGGGTTGATTGCGGGATATGGCTACCATGGCTGTGGCTCAGAAGTTATGGGTTGTTTTGACTATATGCGAAAGGAAGGCATCTTCACCTGTGCTTGCTTCTTGAAGGCTTGTTGGCTTGGGATAGTCCCAACATGGTTGTGGCAAGGAAGCTCTGTGGTGCTATTTTCACTAGATGCTAAGGGAAGGCCTATCTCTAGATGCAATCACCTGTTGGGCAAGGCATTTTGACAGAGCTATGAGAGCAATAAAGACGATGCCATCATATGATTATCCTCCAATTTAATCGGCTCTTCGAGGTGCTTGTCGAAGATAGGGAAATGTGGACCCTGGACGATTGGCCTTTGAGTGTGCAATAGATCAGCTAAAGAAATGTGATGTTGCAGAATGTGAATGAGTAAAATTTATACAGCTGTGGGCAATATGCAAGAGCAGCTTGTTAGTCACCAGGTCCTTGAAAAAAAATTGTAATGTTGGCATTGAAAGCGTGTGTGAAAGCTCAATGACAAGGTTTAGCTGATGACAGTGGATTGGTTACGATTATTGAGAAATGAATGTCAAAATAGAATTGTACGTAAAAGCCAGTGAATTCTCTACGCAGAATTGACAACATAGTGAAAGAATACACTGAAAATTTCATATTGGTGTTAAAACATGTTTTGTATGTTAAAACATGTTCTGTATATTGGTGTTAAAACATGTAATTATGGAGTTATTTAGCTACAAATTTCACATCTGTTGCCAAGGAGCTTTCTCAAACAAGGTTCCATCATCAACTGATGGGTTTGCATACTACGACTGAGTGCTTAGCAATGTGCAAGCTAAATTGCCCTCCTTTGCCCGTTATATCCACCTTGCTTTGCCCTGGGGGAGGAAGGAGCTCAAACGACTGTACAAGGCGCCCAAGCACAAGGGAAACAATGGGAATTGCTAGAATAATTCCTGGGCAACTTCTTCTCCCGACTCCAAATGGCAAAAATCTGAAGTCATTCCCATTGGCTTCGATCTTTTCAGCCCCAAGAAATCGCTCTGGATTGAACACCTCTGGTTTTACCCACCATTCTGGATTGTTGGCCAGATACCATGCATTCACCAGGATCTTGCTCTCTGCTGGGATGTCGTACCCTCCAAGCTTTGCCTGATGCAAGTTCATATGTGGCACCAGTAGAGGGATTGCCATGTGCAAGCGCATTGTTTCCTTCACCACAACAAGCAAAAATGGCAACCGTGGCACGTCGGGTTCGGTGAGGGGTACCCCTTTGCCAAGTACTGTATTCAACTCATCACGGACCTTGCTCTGGATGTCTGGATTGTTGACGAGCTCTGCCAAGCCCCATTTGATGGACCACAAGGTAGTCTCAATGGCTGCACGAGGCATACAACAGAGAAAGATGTCAGTAAGAACGTACATGAGCACATCTGAATCTTTGGATGCAAGTTTTGCAGTACATGTTATTACCTGCGACGTTGATGTTTTCGACGATGTAAAGAATGTTATCTTCAGTAATCTCTCCATTCTTTTGGGCATCGAGCATGTGGTCAATGGCACACTTCTCGTCATGCAAAGGAGGTTTGACTCTGATGATCTTCCTGCACAGAGAAAGTGGACATCAGGTGAAATTCACAATATCCCTGGCAAAATAACCATGGCTTTCATGCAGACGAAGACATATAAGAGAGCTCTATAAGCAGCTGGGAGCTCTAGTTTTACAAGCTTTCGACACTCTACAGAGCAATATGTTATATGTTCACAATCAGGAAGTACAATCAAACCACAATTGCAGCAACAGGTTATATACTGATGAATGAGGGGATGAATCAGAATTATCTTCAATGCTCACTTGTGCTCCTCTATAAAGTGCTTGTTGAAGAAGCGGAGGCGCTCATCCTTCACTTTTTGACAAAGCTCGAGATAATTGCGAAGGAAGGGCCGAAGAATTGGGATGAAATTGCCATAGTTGTACTCAAAGCTCTGAGCAAGCCTGCTTCTCTCACCATTCAGCCTTTTGAGCTCAACAAAGAGGGGGTCATCCTCTCTCTCAAATCTACGGTTGAACATCATGCGGTACATGTTGTTGTACATGAGCATTTGCAAGCGCTGCCGCATGACAACTCCTGTTGTGGCTGCTCCAGGCTTGTTCTTGAGATCTTGAATTTCAGATTTGATCTCCTCCTCCCAATGCACTCTAGATTGTTGCACCACTTTGTTTGTGAAGAAGGGCACTGTCATAATGCGCCGCATTTTTCGCCAGTGATCTCCATAGACTGTGAAAACCATGTCTTGACCCTTGCCAGTGAAAATGTCGAATACAACATTGCGTGTGCGAGAACCAAATTCGACACCTTGTGTGTGTAAAACCTCCTTGGCGAGGTCAGGGGAGGAAACTACTACAAGATTGCGTTGTCCCATTGTAAGCAGGAAGATCTCCCCGTATTTCTTTGCCAGCTGCGACAGATTTTCATGGTTGAGTTCATCTCCGACTTGAAGCCAGTTACCAAAGACGGGGACAGCGACAGGGCCTGGAGGGAGGCGAAGCTTGGCCTTGAAGAGGTGGGAGATGGCAAGGGTGATGAGGGAGAGGGCGAGCAGGGATCGAAGAAGAGGATGGTCTCGAGTGAATTGGGCAAAGGGAAGGGTGATGAGGGAGAGGGCGAGCAGGGATCGAAGAAGAGGATGGTCTCGAGTGAATTGGGCAAAGGGAAGGGCAAGCTGAGAGGCAGCAGGCTCGTCGACGCCATAGCTATATAGCTGTGTGTGTGTGTGCGCGTGTGTGGCGTTTAGGGTTTTATCTATGGAGGCGATCAGCGATTGAGCGTCTGTGCAACCACTGCGATGTGAAGGGAAGTACGTAGAATTGCAGAGCTTATGCGAGGTATTTGTAGTCTGTGTTGATTCTTGAATGATGGAGAGTTTTCAGCTGACCAGACTTCGGCGGCTCCACATTTCGTGCACCGCGGCTTGCCATTGTCTAGATTCTAACGTCATAAAAATGGCGTCAGAAGCTGACGTCATGCTAATGTTCTCACTGGTCTGGAATCGAAGAGGCTCCGCCCAGTGCTCGAAAAAAACCTTAATTTTTAGTATTATAATACTTACAACTATTGAAGTAAGTAGGTTTTCTTATATTGTCTTCAGTGGGAAAAAAAAAAGGTAGAAAACCTATAGACATAGCTGAATTAAGTTTACCCCAAACTTTTATACTTAAAACAATTACTTCTCTAAATTTTACAAAATGAGAAGAAAAAAAGATTTTTTTTTAATAGATTTTACTCCGTTAATGTGAGTAAAATTTAAGTTTTGAGATGATTAGATTATTTTTAAATTTAGCAATACTTAAACCATATAGAGAGCCAATAAAATGTTTATTGACATGGAAGATTATAAAGTAATTTTTGAGAGAAACAACAAAATGTATATTGGCAAAAGAGAGAGCTCATAAAATTTCTATTAACAAAAGAAAAATAAAACTTATATGACATTCAAATAAACAATAACTTTTGAGAGAGCAAAATTGTCATTAATTGGAATCTAATTGATTACAAAACAAAGCAACAAAGTGTCTATTGGCAAAGGAGAGTTACATATGAAACTCATAGCAAGAGAAAGATCTTCTCTTATCTTCAAAATGAAAGAACAAAATTTGATCCACTTTTTATTGGAAAGAAAGGCACCAAAATGTCTATTGGCTAGGGAAAGCTATATATGAAAATTCATAGAAAGAGGAATCTTTTTTGAGATCTCAAAGATGAAACAACAAAATTTGATCCATTCTTCTTCCACAAAAAACCTAAAGAAACATTAATTAAAAACAAATTTTGAAATTTAATCCAAAATATATAACTTTAAAATAATACAAGATATAAAAACTTACAATCTAGTCCTCAATGGAGCCAAATGCATGTCTTGAGGTCTTTGTATCATCCCGCCATAATCCAATCGCTTCATCAAAATTGAATTCCTCCAATGGTGGCCCTTCAAGAGAAATTCTCATCAAAGTACGCATGCTCTTAGTAGTAAGAGAATTCCTAAGCTTTGATTTGATAATATTTTGAACACTAAAACCACGCTCACAAATAGCGTTTTGAAAAACCGGGCATGGCAAGCAAAGATTTTTGTTTAGAAGAGTTAAAAGCCATAACAAAAAATCACACAATATGTTATTTGATGTAATAGATCCTCGAGCAAAGCACTACTCGAAATAGGTTTGCGTCCTCAACTTCATGTGTATAGATAAATCAATGACTTCGAAAACAACTCTTGTTGCTTGCATGAAGAGATATTAAAAAAAAAAAATGAGAATAAGTTCCCTTGCTGAGTAGAGAAATGATAAGTAGGTTCAAAAACAAATTTAGAAACTCAAGTAGCTGCAAATCCAAATTTGAAAATTCTATAAGGTCATTTGGAATACACATTTTAAAGCCTCTAGAGTCTAGAGTCTAAGGTTAGAACGTCGAAGTTCTAGAATCTGGAGTGTCGAGTCTACTCTTCCATGCATATGGAGTGCCTCTCTTTCTCTCTCTCTCTCTCTCTCTCTCTCTCTCTCTCTCTCTCTCTCGATCGCTCATAGCTTGAAGCCTTGAAGGATGCTCTCTCTCTCTCTCTCTCTCTCTCTCTCTCTCTCTCTCTCTCTCTCTCTCTCTCTCTCTCTCTCTCTATCACGCATGCCAACACCTCTCCTGATTGGGCTCGTTTTCAGCAGTCTTTACTTGGCAGAGAGTCGATCTCTCTCTGTTGAAAGTTAGAGGAAACCATGGTGTTGGAAAAGAAGCTTCTCCCCTTCTCTCTCTGATCTCAGCCGACAAATACTCTGTGTGTGTGTGTGTAAGCAGCAACATCGTCAAGCTGCTTCAGCCATATCTCTCTCTCTCTCTCTCTCTCTCTCTCTCTCTCTCTCTCTCTCTCTCTTCTCTCTCTCTCTCTCTCTCTCTCTCTCTCTCTCCGCCCTTGTGCGCCTCAATGGGGGTCTAGTGTTTTTTTCGTTGCAGTCTGCGAGCTCGAAGGAGTTTTTTATTTCTTTCAAATGAATTTAAAAAGTCAACACTGCAGGGAAATTCACACACACACACACACACTCTCCACAGGAGCTTGGGTAGAATTGCAGTAGTAACCGAGAGCTACAGACAATCGAGTTGGTTGTATGGTTGTGTTGAACACACACACTCTCTCTCTATGAGGTCACAAGCAGCATTGCCACATCGAATGCAAGGCATCAAGCTTGAATCGGGGCAGTAAATTTGACAGTTGAGTTTGAAGCCTTGGGAGTTTCGGGCAGCCACAACAGCAACGTGAGCAAAGGTAATTATTGCAGTAGCTTGCAATGCTAGTCAAAGCAAGCAAGTGTGGTGGACCAACACCTAAGAGTTAAGGTCAAGGTGAGGTAACAAATTACATTACTTACAGGTAGATGCACATTGCATTTGTGTTCTCTCTCTGAAATATTCGAACAGCAAAAGAGAGAGAGAGAGAGAGAGAGAGAGAGAGAGTAACCTGAGTTGGATTGATCCAGAGCACTCGAGTTACACTGCTGTTTCGGAGTCCAACTTTGCTTCAAAGTCCAGACTATTGAAAAAAGCCTCTTCTTGAGTTGTCCATTGCAGTGTTAAGTTGTCCAGACTATAGCCTCTTCTTGAGTTATACTGCAGTGTAAACTTGAGTTACTAAGCTCAGCTGCTTAGTGCTCACCCCACCCCAACTCGTTACTCAGCTCACAGACTATAGCTCACAAAGCAAATGTTAAAAAACTCAAAACCTCTAAAGAGGCGGGATGAGAAAAAGGGGCGGGAGCTTTCAACTTATATCTTGGAAAAAAATACACGTTTACAACGTTTAAAATAAACGTTAACTAAGGTCTTTCCAAGGACTCAGGAGTTATTTCAAGTAAACCCAATTAAAGGAACTTTCCATAATCCATTGAACATTCCAATTTCCCACATGGCATTACTTCCTCACTCCTGAGCCGTGACTCCTCACTTCAACTTTTCAAGACTTCAATACTCAAGTAGTAAGTACACAATGCTCTCTTGATGGACATATATTATATTATTTATATATATATATATATATATATATATATATATATATTATGTTTATAAAAAACCTAAAACTTTTTAATTTACCCTTAAATTAACTCTACCCTCATATTTTCAAAAGGTAACCTACCTCTTCCCATTCTATGTACACTTAAAAAACTTTATAGGTTGCTTTTCTTTTAGGTTTCCAAAACCTAAGGAAATAATTTGAACAGGTAAATCTCAAAATTTGTAAGTGGGATTACACTAAACCTAGGTTTTTTTCGAGCATTGGCTCCGCCCATACTTGCCTCGTGACCAGGGCTAGAAAATAACTTGAATTCTCTTGGCTTTTAGGTCAAAAGTTGAAGCTTTTGCCGGTAATTACACTAAAACTTGTGAAAATTTTCTGGTTTTCTTCAAGGCAAGCTCAAAATCTAATCGGGATTTTAGGATTTCAGCTGGTTAAAATACAATGGACCTCGGGTTTTTTTCGACATTGCTCATGACTATTTGACACCCCCCTTGTCATGTGGGATCTAAAGTCAAACCATCTTCGAACAATGTGGACCGTCCATTTATTCTCAAGAATAAAAAGATTCCCGATCAGTTGAGCCCCTGCGACTCAAACCCACCACCTACACAAGCGGAGGCCATGACTCTCCCATTAAGCTATCGCACACCACTTGAAATGGAGGTGTGAACATCGAATCATATATCGTGAATGACATGGTGGGGATCACATGCTGTTCACTTGAAGATCACTTTGGGATGGACGGGGTCACACTGCAATCACTTTGGAATAGTCAGGGTCACACTGTAATCGCTTGGTAATGGGTGGGGTCACAAGGTGATCACATGTTGATTGGGATTCGCAGGGGGATCACTTGGCGGTCACTTGATGTTCACATTAAATTTACTTGGGGTTCACTTTAATTGTGATCACATGGTGATCACTTGGGGATTAAACCGCCATCAGACAGTGCAAAACCGATCCTGCCGCCCCCAATCAATAGGGACCGTAGATCCCACCTGACAAAGGGGGTGTCAATTAGTCACGAGGACTTGCCTCGTGACGATTTGGTCATGCACATTGCAAACGGCCATTACCAACCATGCAAAGAGCGGCTTTGTTATAGCCTACAACTTCATCATCTGTCACTTCTTATTTAGTACTAGTAAAACGATGAAAGCGGCGGCATTGCCCCTTTTATCCTCAAGCCTCTTGCTCTTGACAAATTTCATAAAATCGAATCAAGAGAAGTACTCTCTCTCTCTCTCTCTCTCATATAGGTGGCAGTTTTGGTTGGAATAAACCTACAGTTCATGGTCTTAGGGATACCCATGTCTACCTAGTTGGGCGATGGAGCTTGCCCGCTGTCACTCTCAGCTTCCATTGACGGGTTGTGTACCATTGGCATTGTTGCACATGTAGTCACTATTGACATTAGGGAATTTCGGAGGTCATTTGGAGGGCCTTCTAAGAAAATGTATTTTTTGCACTCTCTCTCTAGAAAAAATGGCAAATAATAGAGCTAGGTCTTTCATAGTAAAAGTTCAAAAAGTGTACTTTAAGTAGATTCCTTACTCTTCTGAACATTCGTTCGTAGTGATTGAGGGATAATCTTCTTTTCAGTTGCATTGAATGAACCTCATCAATATGGAGGGAATGAGGCTAACATGGAGGGAGGAAGGCGCAGCCGCTATTCACCTTCCATTAAACATGCACATTTGGCTAATGGCGCACTCTTCAAATGGCACAAATGTTACCCAGAAACGAGCCAAATATCACCTTCACATTGATTTGGACAATGAATACCAACCATTGATTAAGCGTAGTAAAACAAACACACATATACCTCCCGCTTCTATAGACACGCTCAAAGCTCAGGGAGCTAAACATATAGATATCTGAACAAGAGACTCTCTCTACCCTAAGAATCCAATGACTAATGCGTCTCCACAGTTTGTCAATCCCTACAAGCTTATTGACCTTTGCTAGTGATGGAGAAAAGGGCCTTCTGGGTTATTGTAAATCTCTTACAAGAGAAGTTGAAACTTATAAGGGCATTCTACAAGCTCAACAATGTGAGATTGTTCGCCTTTCACATTTACATTCTACAGATCAGGTTACCATTTTGCAACACAAAATAGAGGTACAAGAACTGAAAGGAAAGGTACGAAGTTGTCAAATGAAGGACACCATCTTGGGTGGTCGTATCCGAAAGAAGAAATTGCGCAATCTTGAAACATTGTAGGTTGCATCTGGAGGTCTCAAGAAAAGAATCCGAGCATTAAGGTGATGCTTCTTGGTTGGCTACATTGTCTTAGTTAAGTAATCTTTTTGTTTTTTCTTGTTATGCATTGTTTTCATGTCCCTAAATATTGTTAGTTAAGCAAATTTTGTGTTATTTACTTATGCATTGTCTTCATGTAGAGATTCAATCTATCCTGACAAGGAAAACATTGACCCCAAAGCCAATATAGGAAAGAGATTGAAGCCACTTATAAGTAGAAGCCAGGAAGCAGATATAGTACATGACAAGAAGTTTAAGGTCCTACAATGAAATGTAGTGGACCGCTTTATTTCAGAGAACTCAGTGCCTGCAAAAGAGATACAAGGCACACTTGATTCACTTGGTGTAAGCAAAAGAGGATATTCGGCTATACAAAAATTTGTCTCATCCATCTTTGTTAAGAAGGGTATAAAATCCAAACTTTTACCATCAGCCTCAAGTGTTTAGAAAGAGAGGCTTCAGCTTAACGAGGCACAGGGAGACTATCTTGGACAACCCTTTCATATTAAAGTAACTTACAGTGGCCATGGAGCAGACATGGCATATGATGAGTTCAATAATATTTTTATGGACCTGCAGATGTTACAGAAGAGAATGGTGGAAGTTTACAACATCACATTTGAAGAGTCACGAGGGGTATTACATTTTGTGTTAAAACTGGATGAGTGTGAGCTTGTTAAAGAGAAAAAGCTAGAGCGTGTTACTATTACTTTAATGAATAGATCCCTCTCAAAGTGTCCCAGTGATGATCCTTTGTATTTTAGTGTTCAATCAGAATCTAACATATGGTGGCTTGGTGCGTTTGAGGTAAGCGAGATTCTCAGGTATGCTCAAATATTCACATCTACTTAAGTCTCATTTATTTTGTGTTCCAGGTAAAGAAAGAAGATCATGAGATTCTATATTGGGTGTTCCATCGAACTAATATTCCGGAGGTGATTGATCGACAGACTAACCAGGGAGAGGTAGATGGAAGGGGAGACTTTCAAGTTCAGTGGCATCTTGCAAGTGACCTCAAAACATTAAAGTGCATGTATAATTGTGGAATGGGTGCAATGGCAAAGTCGTCGTGTTTGTTCTGCATGGAGCCTGCAAAGGTCATGGACCCAAAGTGGTGGAGAAAAGCGCCAACACGTCACATTGAGGATCCTGCTTTTCGACCGGTTTTGAAAATACCACTTGTGAATGTCCACATCTGTACAATGCATGCCCTTTGTAGAATTGTGGAGAAATTGGTCTACTTATATATCGGGTTTGCTTGGAATATTAAGAACTCAGCAGAGCGAAAAGTAGCCCTGCAGTGCTTAGAATTGGTACTGTCGGATATGGGGCTTCATGGTGCCAATGTGAAAATCCAGCGGGATGAAAAGAGATCATGAGAAGGATGTCCCATGAAAACCATCCATCGGTGGGGTGAAGGCACGGAGGTTTTTATCTAAACCCCAAGGTACAAGAGATCGGAAGCTAGCAAAACATGAAAAAATATATAACACATCTTATGTTAGCAAGGTAGAGAATCAGAGCTGAAAAAAGCTACATATTGCAGTCAAAGACCAAGAACCAACTACTCGTAACGCGAAGGCTGAGGTTTGGCGATCAATAGACATCCTATTTTTGATGTGCGACAAAGATGACTGGTCACAAGGTGATATGAACAAGTTCAAGGAGAATCTCAACCTTCTCAAAAAATCATTCAAGACAGCATGGACAGACACCCAGATTACTCACTACATGGTATTATCGTGTATTTGATTCTCTTTTATGTGCAACTATGTGAGTGTAAAACATTCTAACTAATCTGTTTTCATATCCAGCACATCATCTTCAATCATTTACCATATTTTATACAAAAGTATGGGAACCCGGAAATATGGAATACCCAAGGGATGGAAAAGTCTCATTACATGGCGAGAAATGATTATTTCAGGCACACACGACATGGTGGCTCTCGAATCAAGGCTAACAGTTTGAGAGAACTATTTGAATGGTTCTATCGTAGAATCATTCATCGAATGCAGGCAAAAGAAGTCTTGGCCTCTTCAGCAATAGCACAAGCCATCAGACATTTACAACAACAAAAAGTTAAAAGAGCGATGGCATACAACAACTCCGGTGCTCGTGAAAGTCAACGAAGGTGGAGAGAGACAATGGTGTATGTGAACCACAAGTGGAGAAAGATACTCTGAGTAGATGACATTGTACAAAATTTATGTAATACATGATCTTATACAATTGCTACTTGAAGTGTA
The DNA here is from genome assembly GCF_014529385.1 of Adiantum capillus-veneris. Lineage (NCBI taxonomy): Eukaryota > Viridiplantae > Streptophyta > Polypodiopsida > Polypodiales > Pteridaceae > Adiantum > Adiantum capillus-veneris. Next base: position 56,110,589 of record NC_140944.1, on the reverse strand, counting down.
TCAAGATTTTGAAGGTTCAATTTTGTTTTTTGGTACATCACCCTTGTAACGAATCATGAGATGTTTGCCATACTCTAAAAGTTCATCTGGGTTTTGTCTACCAAGAGCTAGTGCCATTGCTGTGTAAGTGTAGTAATACGCTGCCCGACCACCTGTATAGCCCGGGCAGTAACCAAAACAATCTCTAGCAAACACTTTGTCCACAAGAATGACTTTATCTGCACTTTTGGGCAGCACGGGTCCACCCAAGAAGCGTGATAGTGTCTTGAATGTGTAAGTTGCTATTGAACCCTCTTGTGACGTGGAATTGTGAAAAAATACTATCGGCGACTCGCAAAGCTTTGAAAGGTACTGCGCTAGGGCCGCATCCCTTCCACGATACTCTTGAGTCCGCCGCCAAAGGAAGTCATCCTTGTCAGCAATCCAAGACTGCACATATCATGTCAGAGTAAGTGACACACACACACACACACACACACACACACACACACACACACACACACACAGAGAGAGAGAGAGAGAGAGAGAGAGAGTTACCATGAAGCTCTCATCCTGCAGAAAGAGGTTTTCCTGCCACAGGTCTACAGATGTAGTTGATCCCTGACCTGAATGGTTAAACCAATCCTCCACTTCTT